>NC_068911.1:107970018-108273048 GCF_023091745.1 Budorcas taxicolor
TAATTAACCACCTGGATGTAATTGCTTACTTGCTGTCCCCTTCAGAGTAAAACAAGTGCCCACCCCCATCCCCCAGCTCTTCAGCTTTCTGCGCAATTGATTTGTGCTAATCCTGAAACAAATTTGCAGATTGGAAGCCTTGTCCTCCAGAGTCCAGGATTCCACTTCCAACCCTGTCACCATCTGGCCAGACTGTGTGGAAATGGAGGTGAGGGGGATAACAGCAGGCAGCAGGCCCTTTGCAGGAGCAATAGTGCTGGGCTTTAACTTGCAGAGGGCCAGGGCATCCCTGCCATGTGCACCAGCATACAGGTCAGTGGGGCAGGTCAAAGGAGAGAGTGCAGGAACCCGGGAACAAAAACCTGTCTCTCATGGCTGTTCATTGTTGCCAGTGGAAGCCATCCATCATACTGCTTCTCTAAGCAGCTGGATGCCCCAGAGCTGCCTCCCGCGGG
Source organism: Budorcas taxicolor (assembly GCF_023091745.1). Lineage (NCBI taxonomy): Eukaryota > Metazoa > Chordata > Mammalia > Artiodactyla > Bovidae > Budorcas > Budorcas taxicolor. Next base: position 107,970,474 of record NC_068911.1, read on the forward strand.
ATCTTTTCTTTCTCTTGCCTGTCCCAGGAGCACTTGATGGCTGTCTTTTCAAAGTTATTAAGACCCTTATGCACAACGTTTTGAATGCTGTGAGGCCAGTCACATTTTGGACTCTTTTGAAGTTTTTGCGTTGTGATGGGTAGGGTAATATAAACCAGGGATCATCTTGGCTGATCCCTCAGAAGTTTTTCACAACAAAATGGGGGGAGCCTTGAAGTGAGGCTTTTAGTGCAAAGATCTGTGATGCTTTGGAGATCCCCCTTGTCATGATCAAGTAGGAAGAGCAAGTTGCATGCATCAGGCTGCATCTTGCTTGCATGAATCAAGTGGTTCTGACTTTTTTTCCCTTGACTGATGTGATAATATGAACACTGGACTCCCAGTGAATCTTTTATTTCACGTACACATAACCCAGTCCTTGTTAAAATGTTATTAAAGAACTTTTCCCAGAGTAACGAGTGAAATCTGGTTATGGTTCAGTTTGGATGGAAACTTGCTGCATGTATGTTGCAAGGTAACAGATTAGATTTAGTGACTCAAATGGGCTTAGATTTAATAGGACTGTAATTGTACAGTGAATTTTAAATGCCCTTTTGATTATTACATCAGGGTTATATTGAAATACATGCTTGTCATTATGTCTTGACATTTTAAAAACAATTACATCAAATCTAATGAGAGGGAACCCAGTAAAAAAAAACCCAATTACCTCTCAAGGGTGCCAGGTTTTCCATTTCAGCTCTATGGTTTTCACTGACCTTGGCGTTTTTCTCCCAGTGGTGATAGAAAGATAATAAATTTGGTTGGTATAATTAGTCATTATTCTCATCATAGTGTTTTCTAATAAGCACCCCAGATTATCCAGTCTGCATTTTTCTCCCTCAGCCTGTTTCCAACACCCTACATTTGTTTTTGTCTCATTCTCCAAAGGCTGGTGAAGATATATCATGGTTCCTGGGATAAATGTGCTCTTTAGTTTAATTCAACAATTTGAGTGCCTGCAACATGCCAGGTTTTAAACAAGATGTAGAGATACAAAAATGAATTCAGACATTATTTTGTTATCAATAAGCTTTCTCTTTTTGTCTTCCTCCTCTTTTTCCTCTTTCGTCGTCATAGTAGTCATTGTCTTTCTCGCATCTATTGAAATTTTACCCTAAAGGAGTCACTGTGTTTATTTCTTATCTCATGTCTCATCTTCTAACAACTGCATGATTAGGTGCCATTATTCCCCTTTGAAGATGAAGAAATCAAGACTTAAGTTAAATACCTTGCAGAGAAGCTGAGTTCAAGGTGAGGTCTATATGACTGCAGCTTCCACCCTGAGAACCATAAATGCATATTACATTTCATGTAATTCTGTTGTTCTCAACACTTGGAACAACTTTCCAGAACCTGCTGCATAGGGTGAAATGCTTAGGATGCTTCATAATGGAGCCTCAGTTACCTTTCCAAGCTCCAGCTCCACTTCTGTTCTCTGTGAGATAATGTAGCAGGTGGAACCTACTGTACTCAACTTTATCCTTCACCTACCCTCCAGGCCCCTGTGCACATGGCTCCCTTCATTAGCAGTGCCAGGAATGCCTTTTTATTCCTTTCTCTACCTGTCAAAACTCTTCCTACTCTTCAAGGTGGCTCCAGAAGTGGTCTCTTCAAGGTGGTCTCCCTGAAGCTCCCTCTTATCCTCTAATGATTAATATCTTCCTCCATGATGGAAGATCTTGGGAGTACTTCTCTTGCTGTTTGTAGCTCATTCTGCTTTGTTAACTGTTAACTTTTCACACCTGATATCCTCAAGCACTCTGCATGTTCCTTAAATGGACCTTCCCCACCTTGCTAGTGCCATGACACCCAGTACAATGTCTTAGGAGCTCTAAGAAAATACTTGCTGAGTTGAATATTTATTTAGCTGCCGGAGATGCATCATGTAATTTCAGATGGCATATGTGAGGGGAAATGTATTCTATAATGCCAAACTATAGTTTCTGAAATTCTCCATTCAAAAGTTCTTTATCAGAGTACTGTCATTCAGGGAGGACTAATGTATGGCAGAAACCAACACAATATTGTAAAATAATTATCCTTCAATTAAAAATAAAAACGAATGCATTTTAAGAAATAGATCACTAACTACTAAAATTCTAAACAATCATGGAAAGATAAAGCTATTGTTTCATACTAACTAGGTGTACTCTGCATGTAAGTTAAATAAGCAGGGTGACAATATACAGCCTTGACGTACTCCTTTTCCTATTTGGAACCAGTCTGTTGTTCCATGTCCCGTTCTAACTGCTGCTTCCTGACCTGCATACAGGTTTCTCAAGAGGCAGGTCAGGTGGTCTGGTATTCCCATCTCTTTCAGAATTTTCCAGTTTATTGTGATCCACACAGTCAAAGGTTTGGCATAGTCAATAGCAGAAATAGATGTTTTTCTGGAACTCTCTTGCTTTTTCCATGATCCAGTGGATGTTGGCAATTTGATCTCTGGTTCCTCTGTGAAGAGGAACTAAAAAGCCTCTTGATGAAAGTGAAAGTGGAGAGTGAAAAAGTTGGCCTAAAGCTCAACATTCAGAAAACGAAGATCATGGCATCCGGTCCCATCACTTCATGGGAAATAGGTGGGGAAACAGTGGAAACAGTGTCAGACTTTACTTTTTTGGGCTCCAAAATCACTGCAGATGGTGACTGCAGCCGTGAAATTAAAAGACGCTTACTCCTTGGGAGAAAAGTTATGACCAACCTAGATAGTATATTCAAAAGCAGAGACATTACTTTGCCGACTAAGGTCTGTCTAGTCAAGGCTATAGTTTTTCCTGTGGTCCTGTATGGATGTGAGAGTTGGACTGTGAAGAAGGCTGAGTGCTGAAGAACTGATGCTTTTGAACTGTGGTGTTGGAGAAGACTCTTGAGAATCCCTTGGACTGCAAGGAGATCCAACCAGTCCATTCTGAGGGAGATCAGCCCTGGGATTTCTTTGGAGGGAATGATTCTAAAGCTGAAACTCCAGTACTTTGGCTACCTCATGCGAAGAGTTGACTCATTGGAAAAGACTCTGATGCTGGGAGGGATTAGGGGCAGGAGAAGGGGATGACAGAGGATGAGATGGCTGGATGGCATCACTGACTCGATGGACGTGAGTCTGAGTGAACTCCGGTAGTTGGTGATGGACAGGGAGGCCTGGCGTGCTGCGATTCATGGGGACGCAAAGAGTTGGACACGACTGAGCGACTGAACTGAGCTGAACTGAGGCTACTCATGGAAAGCAAGTTTAATATTTTTCAATTTATTTAAACTAAAAATGAAATGAAACAAAACAGTGTATTCATTTCTCTTACCCCTATTCCCTTATGGCAACCACTAATCTATGTATCTATGAGCTTAGTAATTTTTTTTTTTACATTCCATATGTTAAAGAAATCATACAGTATTTGTGTTTTTATGTCAGACTTATTTCACTTAGCATAATGCCCTCATAGTCCATCGTTTTTTGTTACTCATAAATAGCGAATTTTCTTTTTTGTGTCTGAATAATATTTCAGGGAATATATATACCACATCTTCTTTATCCATCCACTAATGGACACTTAGATTGCTTCCATAGCTTAGTTATTGTAAATAATCCTGCAAAGAATATGAGGATGCATATATGTCTTCAAATTAGCATTTCTGTTTTCTCTGGATAAATATCCAGAAGTGGAATTGTTAGATCATATGGTCATTCTATATATTTTTAGTTTTTTGAGGAACTCCGTACTGTTTGCATTCCCACCAACAGTGTACAAGTGTTTCCTTTTATCCACATCCTTGCCAACACCTATTTCTTACCTTTTTGATAATAGCCATTCTGATAGATGTAAGGTGATTCTCACTGTGGTTTTAATATGCACTTTCTCAAAACACAACCCACTCTGGTATTCTTGTCTGGAAAATCTCATGTATGGGGGAGCCTGGCAGGCTACAGTCCATGGAATTGCAAACAGTCAGACATGACTGAGCGACTTCACTTTCATGTTCATGATTAATGATGTCCAGCAGCTTTTCAAGGCTTCCTTGGTAGCTCAGCAGCAAAGAATCTGTCTGCAATGCAGGAGATGCAGGTTTGATCCCTGAGTCAGGAAGATCCCCTGGAGGACAGCATGGCAACTCACTCCACATTCTTGCCTGAAGAATCCCATGGACAGAGGAGCTTGGTGGGCTACAGTTAGGGTTGCAAAGAGTTGAAAACAACTGAAGTGACTTAGTATGGAGCTTTTCATATACTTGCTGACAGTCTTTATGTCTTCTTTAGAAAATTTTCTATTCAGATCTTTTGCTCATTTTTTAACTGATTTTTTTTTTTTTTTTCTGGAGTAACATGAGTTCTCTATTATTATCATATATATGCTGTACTCGAGGTGTTTCTTGACTTCCTACTTTTGCATTCCAGTCCCCTATAATGAAAAGGACATCTTTTTTGGGTGTCAATTCTAAAAGGTCTTGTAGGTCTTCATAGAACTGTTCAACCTCAGCTTCTTCAGCGTTACTGGTTGGGGCATAGACTTGGATTACTGTGATATTGAATGGTTTGCCTTGGAAACGAACAGAGATCATTCTGTCATTTTTGAGATTGCATCCAAGTTCTGCATTTCAGACTCTTGTTGACCATGATGGCTACTCCATTTCTTCTAAGGGATTCCTGCCTGCAGTAGTAGATATAATGGTCATCTAAGTTAAATTCACCCATTCCAGTCCATTTTAGTTTGCTGATTCCTAGAATGTCGATGTTCACTCTTGCCATCTCCTGTTTGACCACTTCCAATTTGCCTTGATTCATGGACCTAACATTCCAGGTTCCTATGCAATATTGCTCTTTACAGCATCGAACCTTGCTTCTATCACCAGTCACATCCACAACTGGGTATTGTTTTTGCTTTGGCTCCATCCCTTCATTCTTTCTGGAGTTATTTTTCCACTGATCTCCTGTAGCATAGTGGGGCACCTACTGACCTGGGGAGTTCCTCTTTCAGCATCTTATCATTTTGCCTTTTCATACTGTTCATGGGGTTCTCAAGGTAAGAATACTGAAGTGGTTTGCCATTCCCTTCTCCAGTGGACCACATTCTGTCAGACCTCTCCACCATGACCCGCCCAACTTGGGTGGCCCCACAGGGCATGGCTTAGTTTCATTGAGTTAGGCAAGGCTGTGGTCCGTGTGATTAGATTGTCTAGTTTTCTGTGATTATGGTTTCAGTGTGTCTGCCCTCTGATGCCCTCTCACAACACTTACCATCTTACTTGGGTTTCTCTTACCTTGGGCGTGGGGTATCTCTTCATGGCTGCTCCAGCAAAGCGCAGCCACAGCTCCTTACCTTGGATGAGGGGTATCTCCTCACGACCACCGCTCCTGACCTTGAACGTGGAGTAGCTCCTCTCCACCCTCCTGCACCCACGCAGCCACCACTCCTTGGACGTGGGGTTGCTCCTCTTGGCTGCTGCCCCTGACCTCGGGCGTGGGGGTAGCTCCTCCTGGCTGCCGCCCCTGGCCTTGGGCAGGTCCTGAAAAGTGATGCTGTGAAAGTGCTGCACTCAATATGCCAGCAAATTTGGAAAACTCAGCATGGCCACAGGACTGGAAAAGATCAGTTTTCATTCCAATCCCAAAGAAAGGCAATGTCAAAGAATGCTCAAACTACCACACAATTGCACTCATCTCACATGCTAGTAAAGGAATGCTCAAAATTCCCCATGCCAGGCTTCAGCAATACATGAACTGTGAACTTCAGATGTTCAAGCTGGTCTTAGAAAAGGCAAAGGAACCAGAGATAAAGTTGCCAACATCCGGTGGATCATGGAAAAAGCAAGAGAGTTCCAGAAAAACATCTATTTCTGCTTCTGACCATGCCAAAGCCTTTGACTATGTGGATCACAATAAACTGTGGAAAATTCTGAAAAAGATGGGAATACCAGAACACCTGACCTGCCTCTTGAGAAACCTATATGTAGGTCAAGAAGCAAGAGTTAGAACTGGACATGGAACAACAGACTGGTTCCAAATAGGAAAAGTAGTACGTCAAGGCTGTATATTGTCACCCTGCTTATTAACTTATTGCAGAGTACATCATGAGAAATGCTGGGCTGGAAGAAGCACAAACTGGAATCAAGATTGCCAGGAGAAATATCAATAACCTCAGATATGCAGATGACACCACCCTTATGGCAGAAAGTGAAGAGGAACTACAAAGCCTCTTGATGAAAGTGAAAGAAGAGAGTGAACAAGTTGGCTTAAAGCTCAACATTCAGGACACTAAGATCATGACATCTGGTCCCATCACTTCATGGGAAATAGATGGGGAAACAGTGGAAACAGCGTCAGACTTTATTTTGGGGGGCTCCAAAACCACTGCAGATGGTGACTGCAGCCATGAAATTAAAAGACGCTTACTCCTTGGGAGAAAAGTTATGACCAACCTAGATAGCATATTCAAAAGCAGAGATTATTTTGCCAACAAATGTCCGTCTAGTCAAGGCCATGGTTCTTCCAATGGTCATGTATGGATGTGAGAGTTGGACTGTGAAGAAAGCTGAATGCCGAAGAATTGATGCTTTTGAACTGTGGTGTTGGAGAAGACTCTTGAGAGTCCCTTGGACTGCAAGGAGATCCAACCAGTCCATTCTAAAGGAGATCAGTCCTAGGTGTTCTTTGAAAGGAATGATGCTAAAGCTGAAACTCCAGTACTTTGGCCACCTCATGTGAAGAGTTGACTCATTGGAAAAGACTCTGATGCTGGGAGGGGTTGGGGGCAGGAGGAGAAGGGGACGACATGGCATCACCGACTCGATGGCATCACTGACTCGATGGACAAGAGTTTGAGTGAACCCCGGGAGTTGGTGATGGACAGGGAGGCCTGGTGTGCTGGAATTCATGTGGTCGCAAAGAGTCGGATGTGACTGAGCGACTGAACTGAACTCATAAGCTGTACAAATATTTTCCCCCATTCAGTAAGTTACCTTTCATTTTGTTGATGATTTTCTTTTCTGTGTAGAAGTCTTTAGTTTGATGATTGCTGATTTTTCCTTCTGTTGCTTTTACTTTTGGTGTCAGACTCAAAGAACCAATGCTAAGACCTATGTCAATGAGCTTATCTATGTTTTCTTCTAGGAGTTTTATGGTTTCAGGTCTTATGTTCAGGTCTTTGATCCATTTTGAGTGATGCTCTGTGTATGCTGTAAGATAGAGGTCCAGTTCCAATCTTTTGTCTGTGGCTTTCCAGTTTTTCCAACACAATTTATTGAAGAGACTGTCTTTTCCCCATTGCGTTCTCAGTTCTTTTGCAATAAAATAGCTGAATATGCTTGCATGTTCAGTCACTCAGTTGTGTCTGAGTCTTTGTGACCCCCATGGACTGTAGCCCACTAAGCTCCTCTCTCCATGGAGTTTTCCAGGCAAGAATACTGAAGTGAGTGCCATTTCTTTCTCCAGAGGATCTTCCCGACCCAGGGAAGTAAACTTGTGTCTCTTGTGTCTCTGGCATTGGCAGCTGGATGCTTTACCACTGTGCCTCCAGGGAAGCCCAAAGTAATTGTGTGTCAATTCTTTACAAATCTATCATTTTCTTATCTAAAAGGTATAAATATTGCTTGCTTTGGTTACTTTGAGTCTCATTTGAGTCCCATATATAAAAAATTAATTTTTAAGTTCTCCTGTTAATCTTTATTTTGTCAGTTTAATTATTAGACCAACCAAAAATCTAGAATGGAGAAAGGAAAATGCTTTCCTTCCCCTACAAAAATAACATGATGGTGAAAGAAACAACTAAGCATATTTAGGTATAGCTTACCCCAGCTGACCTTTGGATGTAAAATAATGGAAAGGAATTAGTGTGGATTTGTAAATTCAACTATGTTGGTTGTAAGACTAGAAGTGAAGTGAAGTGAAGTGAAGTCGCTCAGTCGTGTCTGACTCTTTGCGACTCCATAGACTGCAGCCTGCCAGGCTCCTCTGTCCATGGGATTTTCCAGGCAATAGTACTGGAGTGGATTGCCATTTCCTTCTCCAGGGGATCTTCCCAAACCAGGGCTCGAACCCAGGTCTCCCGCCTTGTAGACAGACGCTTTACCGTCTGAGCCACCAGGGAAGACTAGGCTATGTATGTATTCTGCATTCAATTCCAATGTGGGAGAGAAGGTGGTTTCTTCACACCAAGAAATTCTTGGACACCAATTTGGTGTCCTGTAATACCACTCAATTCTGATACTATCTGTTAATACATGGGGATAGCATTAGATCCCACAGGTTAAGGACTCAGTCCTACAGGACTGTGCCCCTCCCTTCAGGTGCCAATTGAATGTCCAGGTTGTCACCTGTGCTTCTGACTGATTGACTATAGATGAGAGGTTCCAGTGACCCCTTTTCCTTGGGTTTGATTATTCTGCTAGAACAACTCACAGAACTCAGAGAAATATTTTACTTACTGGATTACTGGTTTCTTATGAAAGGATATAACTCAGAAATAGCCAGATAGAAGAAATGCATAGCGCGGGTTATGAGGAAAGGGCCAGAGCTTCCATGCTCTCTCTGAACATAGCACTCTCCTAAAATCTCCATGTGTTCACTAACCCAGAAATTCTCCAAACTCCCACCTTTAGATTTATATGGAGGCTTTATTGCATAGTCATGATTGTTAAATTATCAGCCACTGGTGATTGATTCAGTCTCCAGCTCCCATCCCCTTCCCAGGGGTCAGTAATCCCTGGTGTACTCTAATAACATGGTTATCTCCTCTGGAAATCAGCCCCTATCCTTAGGTACTTTCCAAAAGTCACCTTGTTATGTAATAATACACCTTTATGGGCCTCATCTCTTAGGAAATGCCAAGGGTTTTAGAAACTCTGTGCTAAGAATGTGAAAGAAGAGCAAATATATATTTCATATTATTAATTACAATATCACAAGTCTTGACTTTAGGATTGGGTAGTCCCTCTTCTGTGCCACATGCCCCTATGTTCATGTCTCTTGATGCAATTACAGTATATAGATTCTTTGTATCTCCTATTAAATGATGAGTTTGCTGAGTCATTGCTCAGTGGTATGTTCTTAAAGAAATAGTTGTTGAAGTGAGATTTTAATCCATTACAATAAATAAAATTACTTACCTATAAAGCAAGACCATACAGTACTAATCACACTCTTTCTTCTGTAAATAGCTCTTAGACTTTTATGTAGACCATCTTAATGTTTGGAAACTGATGATAACTAACACTGATTATATGTATATGGTGCACAAGACTCTAAGTGCTTCTATCTAAGCTTCTATTATTATCCTCTTTTAACTAACTTGCTCATGGTTACACATCTAGTAAGAGGTGGACTTTAACCAGAGCCCAATCATCACAATAATGCCCGAGATAGTAATCTTACCCTGTACATGATTATGTCTTAATTCTTTGCAAGTACTTTAGCACATTGTCTTATATTATTCTTATTTACTGAACAGCTCTAACAATTGCACTTTTTTGTGGAGGAACAAATCTAAAGTAGTGGTCAGCTGATCTCAAAGACTTCAGTGTCTAGTAGGAATGAGCGCAAAAGAATTGATACTTTTGAACTGTGGTGTTGGAGAAGACTCTTGAGAGTCCCTTGGACTGCAAGGAGATCCAACCAGTCCATCCTAAAGGAGATCAGTCCTGGGTGTTCATTGGAAGGACTGATGTTGAAGCTGAAACTCCAATATTTTCTTGAAGTTTATTGAAGTTCAATACTTTATTGAAACTCTAATACTTATTGGCCACCTGATGTGAAGAGCTGACTTATTTGAAGAGACCCTGAAGCTGGGAAAGATTGAGGGCAGGAGGAGAAGGGGACGACAGAGGATGAGATGGTTGGATGGCATCACCGACTCAATGGACATGGGTTTGGGTGGACTCCAGGAGTTGGTGATGGACAGGGAGGCCTGGTGTGCTGTGGTTCATGGGGTCGCAAAGAGTCGGACACGACTGAGCCACTGAACTGAACTGAGGAATGACGTCAGTGTGGCAGTGTGGCCTCTTACATTTCTGAGATAGTTATTAAATATTGTGATGTTAGGCAAGGCATGTCATCTCTCTGAGATCAACTGAATGGTAAGCTTGGGATTAAATAATCATCAAAAGCTCTAATACACTTTGCATCAACAGCATATAGTGAATGTGCAGTGTGTTCTGTATCTCACAAGGTAGGTGACAGAACCAGGCTAAATCCCTGGAGTTAAACAGTTAGTTGCTTAGAAAGGGGCACTCCGTTACAGCTGACACAAAGCCCTTTTAGTTTTAGATGGAATATGAGGAGCTTTACTTGTGTCCTTTGATTCAAAACTTAATAAAATTCATATCTAAAATGGATATCTCATTCCCTTAGTTTGGTTGCTATGTATAGTTATACAGGCTTTGCATTGTACAACTCCAGGGGGCACTGCTCACATAAATTGTGTTGAATATGATACCCCTGGAACTGGATAGTGTAGTGACCTGATTCTTGACAACTCCATTTCCCATAAAAGCAGACCCTATGACATTATTGACATTATTTCTATGTTAAGGCAAAATTCCATATTGTATAATAAGAAATTAACATAATGAGACTGCATCTGCACATCTGTGTGGTACAATGGATACACATTTCTAATCCTGTAGATCTTTTTCTCTCTTTATCCAGCCTTATTTACTTTGGGTAGGCTCTAAAATCTTCATGTGGTCACATATGGCCAGTGTTGCCTCTTTCCTATGAGTACATGAAAGAAAACAAAACTGAGCCACTGATAGAGTTGCAAGAAGAAGATAAATCTGGGAGGAGATCCTGAGGGAATGCAGCAAGTTTATCAGACTTGCGCAAGGGATGAAGAGGGAGGTAGAACTGAAACCAGGCATGAAGACAGAGTTCAGGGATGAAGAATGTTTGGCAGATTCAGCCTGAGAGGGAAAAAACAGTGTGGAAGAATCAGGACTTACATTTGTTTTAGCAGGTTAGTTTTTCAATCCATAATCAGAGATTCCAAGAGGTCCTCATCTTTCTCTTGAAGGCATCCAATCACTTCTTTAGTAGTAATTACTCTGAGGGGCCTGAAGACTGACTGTATCCTACTTATCCTAGAGGTTTTAAAAATATAGGTCTAGATGTGATAGTAGAAGGTGATAAGTGAATTTTAAGTGATAGTTAGTAAAGACATTTTGGGAATGGGACATTTCTTGGAATGTCTCAAATCAGACAACCCCCTGCCCATGCTTATGAAGCTCACCATTGTCCAAGGAGGGCAGAAAGCACAAGAATAACTGAAACACTTGGTCCTCAAAGAAACGAATTTTTCCCTAAAACTAAGAAATATTTTTCTTTTCACTTCAGTTCAGCTTAGTTACTCGGTTGTGTCTGACTTTGTGACCCCATGAATTGCAGCATGCCATACTTCCCTGTCCATCACCAACTCCTAGAGTTTGCTCAAACTTATGTCCATTGAGTCAGTGATGCCATCCAACTGTAATAGCTAATACATAGTCTGTATATTATTGAGTTCCTTTGTGGCATCTTTTAAACACATTTTTGTTTTCATCATTTGGATATTATCAGTTACTATTTAGAGTCTGGAGGACAGGCAAAAATAAAAAATTTTTCCTGACTCTCCTGAAGTGCCTTAATGGCTGTGTGTCAGTTGAAATGAAAGCACCTAATTAGTTACTCAGTTCAAGGTAATTGTCCATATCACTCATCTAAGTAGTTACAGAATGTTCTAGCTCCCTGGAAAATACCATCAATTAGAAAATGCCAAACTCTCTGCAATTCTTTGGTGGTGGTGGTTTAGTTGCTAAGTCGTGTCTGACTCTTGCGACACCATGGACTGTAGTCTGCCAGGCTCCTCTGTCCATGGGATTTTCCAGGCAAGAATACTGGAGTGGACTGCCATTTCCTTCTCCAGGGGATCTTCCCGACCCAGGAATCGAACCCGGGTCTCCTTCATTGCAGGCAGATTCTTTACCAAGTGAACTATGAGGGAAGTTTCAGATAATCTATTCTATCTTTCTGTCATTTCAAATACATACTCCTCACATTTTTGACTTATGACATCCACTGACCTCTGGTATAGTTTTTAAATAAATGCTTATATTATATTCCTTATTTACACCTCAAAGTATACTACCCAAATAAGCTTCTTACTTCTGAGGAAATGCATACAAGTTTTGAATATTTTATTTTCTTAAAAACCTGAGGCATTTTACGTTCATGGAATCCTCAGTTCTGCTCTGCTCAGTTGTCTTTTTTTTAAAGTAATTTATTTTTGACTGCACTGATTCTTTGTTGTTGCACATAGATCTCTAGTTGCAATGAGTAGGGGCTAATTTCTAATTGTGGCACAGGGAATTCTCATTGTGGTAGCTTCTCATTGCAGAGAATGGGCTCTAGGGTACACAGGCTTCAGTAGTTGTGACGCATAGGCTCAGTAGCTGCAGCTTGTAGCTTGTGGGCTCTAGAGTATAGGTTCAGTAGTCATGGCCTTTGGGCTCACTTGTCCCATGGCATGTAGAATCTGCCTGGACCAGGGATCAAAGCTGTGTCCCCTGCACTGGCAGGTGATTCTTAACCACTGGACCACCAGGGAAATCCTCTGCTCAGTTCTGATGTATTGTAGAACACATGGCTATTATTATTCAAGAAGGGATTAGAATCCTAACTTTTCCATTCTAGGCAACCTTTGATAGAATGCCCTTTTGCATTCACCTCTTGGTCATCCCCTTTGCCTTTCTAGTACTGACTGGAAGGATTCTATAGTCCTCAAGCTCTCCAGGAGCCTGTACTGTGGCACTCTTTCTCTACCCCTTCTCCTTGGACTAAGGGCAGTACTCCATGCTCTGGAGTTCTCTCCCTTGTCATAACACCTTTATACCCTGTAGTATAAATATATATATATATATTTATACCCTTATAATTATATAATTATATATATATATAAATATATATATATATTTATACCCCTTCTCCTTGGACTAAGGGCAGTACTCCATGCTCTGGAGTTCTCTCCCTTGTCATAACACCTTTATATATATAATTATATATATATAAATATATATATATTTATACCCTTATAATTATATAATTATATATATATAAATATATATATATATTTATACCCCTTCTCCTTGGACTAAGGGCAGTACTCCATGCTCTGGAGTTCTCTCCCTTGTCATAACACCTTTATATATATAATTATATATATATATAAATATTATATATATTTATACCCTTATAATTATATATATAAATATATATATATATTTATACCCCTTCTCCTTGGACTAAGGGCAGTACTCCATGCTCTGGAGTTCTCTCCCTTGTCATAACACCTTTATACCCTGTAGTATAAATATATATATATATTTATAATTATATATATATAATTATCTGTTTTTTCTTTCTGCTCAGTTCCTGGCACTGCTAAGTCACTTCAGTCATGTCCGACTCTGTGCGACCCCATAGATGGCAGCCCTCCAGGCTGCCCCATCCCTGGGATTCTCCAGGCAAGAACACTGGAGTGGGTTGCCATTTCCTTCTCCAATGCATTAAAGTGAAAAGTGAAAGGGATATCTCTCAGTCGTGTCTGACCCTCAGCGACCCCATGGACTGCAGCCTTCTAGGCTTCTCTGTCCATGGGATTTTCCAGGCAAGAGTACTGGAGTGGGGTGCCATTGCCTTCTCCAGTTCCTGGCACAGAGTTCCTAAAACCCTTGGAATTTCCTAAGTGATAAAAATGTCTCTTTTATGCTAATGAGATTATTTGTGGTGTGAAGTCAGGGGGGTTGGGATGTAAGAGGGTGAAAGTTGGGGGCTAAGTAGCCATAATTAGAAGGCTGAAATTTCTAGTTACACCGTTGGACCTCCAGGAAGAGGAAAGGGATTGGAGAGTGAATTCAGCAGCTAATGGCCAATGATTTAATCAGTCATGTTTACCCAACAAAACCTCTATAAAAACCCCTAGCCAGTGGGTTTCAGGAAGTTTCAAAGTATGTGAACATATCCACGTGCTGTAGGTGGGAGAGTGCTTCCTGGGCACTGAGGCTGTTGCCCTTGGAACCTTTCTGAACCTTGCCCTCTGTGCCTATTCATCTGGCTGTTTATTTGTATCCTTTATAATGAGCTGTGATAGTAAATATAGCACCTTACTACATTCTGTGAGTTGGTCTGGGGAATTATTAAACCTTAGAGAGAGGATCATGGAGAACTCTCAAATTCGTAGTCCACTTGGCAAAAGTGTTGGTAGCTACTGAGCACCTCACTGATGGCTGGCATCTGAGTTGGAAGCAGTCTTGTGAGACTGAGCATTTAACCTGGGTGTATTTCCTAAAGGGTTCTAGTTCTCTGGGTAAATCCTGACTGGTACCTAAGCCTTGATGCCCTCTTCTCCATTTCAGAACAACTACTATCTTAGAATATGCCACTGGCCTCTTATTGGTTTCCACTCTGGCCTCCTATCATTCACTCTCTACCCAGCAATTACAGGGATCTTTTTATGATATGAAAGTAATCATATCACTTCCCTAAATAAAAAACCCTTCAAGGCTTACCTTTATGCTTAAGAACAAAATCCATACATGTCATTCCAGGACTACTTGACTGGCCCCATTCACCTTTTCCATTTCCATCTCCACTTTCTGCCATACTCCCTTCTCATTTACTATCTTATGCACATTGGGTTCCTTCCACCTTTCTCTTCCAGAGGCAGCCTAGAAACATAGATGAGGAAGGAGAACTTTAAGGAAGGTTAGTCAGAGAAGGCAATGGCAACCCACTCCAGTACTCTTGCCTGGAAAATCCCATGGACAGAGGAGCCTGGTGGGCAGTCCATGGGGTCGTTAAGAGTCAGACATGACTGAGTGACTTCACTTTCACTTTCACTTTTCACTTTCACGCATTGGAGAAGGAAATGGCAACCCACTCCAGTGTTCTTGCCTGGAGAATCCCAGGGATGGGGGAGCCTGGTGGGCTGCCGTCTATGAGGTCGCACAGAGTCGGCCACGACTGAAGCGACTTAGCAGCAGCAGCAGCAGCAGCAGCAGCCCCCAAACCATGAAAACAAGCTTGTGATAAGCCAAATATGATGGAACCAGAATTTAAAATATTTTGGATCATGATCCACAGTAAGAAAATCCACTTGACATTGCAGCCTAGCATGGGCACACACATACACAACAATCATTTCATTAAACAGTATAATATGGCATTTATGTGGTCTACACTCTGATTCTTCCTATTCCCTCCTCTTCCCTTCCCTGAGAAAAGTGCTGGGGACTTGTCTGGTGGTCCAGCGGTTAAGAATCTGCCTGCCAATGCCGGAGACCCAGGTTTGATCCCTGATCTGAAAGGATCCCACATGCCACAGAGCAACTAAGCCCATGTACCACAACTACTGAGCCTGTGCTCTAGAGCCCTCGAGCCACAACTAGTAGAGCCCAGTGCTGCAATTGCTGAAGCCTGTGTGCACCTAGAGCCCATGCTCCACTACAAGAGGAACCGCAGCGAGAAGCCCATGCACGGCAACTAGAGAGTAGCCTCCACTTACCGCAACTGGAGAAAACCTGTGCACAGCAACAAAGCCTCAGTGCAGCCAAAAATAAAGAGATAAGATGCTCATAAAAAGATTTAAAAATGTTGGCCATGAACCATAAATTAATTTCATGACTCACCAATGGGCCATAACTTGCCATTTGAAGTGCATTGAATACAATAAAGAGGTCTTGGGGTGGCGGATTAGGGCTTTGAGGACTCTGGATCCTGAGAACCACTAGAAAATAAGAAAAATTGGCTCATGTTAGATCATGACTTTTGGTTCAGCCTCTGTCATCTCTATTTGGTTTGCTCTTCTGAAAAGGAATCAAGACCTGGGCCGTAGGTTCTAAATGCTTTCTCTGCTCTGTGTTAAAATGTAAGTTTCATAAAGGTCTATGTTATCTTGTTTACCTTCTAAGTGTCAGTGTCCTCATCTTAAAATAAGAATGATAATAATTTCAACTTTATGCAGTCATTGTGAAGATTGTATGAGGGAATGTACCAAAAGGACTTAGCACATAACTGCATGTAATAAATCGCCAAGAAGTGGTAAGGTATGAGCTAGGCAGTCCCTAAAAGGCAGGTGCTGCTAGCATCATTTTGTGGTATAGAAACAGAGATTCATTAAGTAGAAGTAAATTTGCCCCAGATTCAGCGATTTTTCAGTGTTTCATTTTCCTGAATCACTTAGAGACAAACAAACAAGCTAGTCAGATAGAGACTGAAATATCTGACACTTGTCTTAGATATGTGGCAAGAATGGGTGCATCTCTGAGGCAAGCACCTCAGAGCACCCATGGGTCTCCCCAGTAGTGTAACTGACCTAAATGCAAATGTGCGTTGCTGTTCACATTGTTTTCTTGGTTAATTATGAACTTTTTATATATTAGAGTTTAAATTGATCTTTCATAAAATCCTTCTCAAGAATTGGAAATTTTCTCTGACAAGTTGCATTGATATCATTGGCTTTATGATTGTATTATATAAATTAAAACATTGTTCTGAGAGGTCAAATGTGTGAGAATTAAACTACTTCAGTACCAATGTACTTGACAAAAAAGATTTTGAAAATTTCTAGAAAATGGTAAATTAATATTTTTACTCAGACTCCTTCTTCCTTGAGCTGTTCATATCTTTCTGCTACCGATCTTTTTATATCACAGATTTAAACAGTCTAGAATATTAACATAGTATCTACCATGCCACAAAGTGTTTACAACTCTGCTTTAAGCTGACATCCATTATAAATAGCACATTACTTACATCAGTGTTTAAAAAACAAACTTTTTATGTGACAGAGATAGCACCTGTATCACAAAGGCAAACAGTATGAATTATAGCTTTTGAATGAAAGCTTGTCTCTGAGCCCAGTGGTGTATATGTGTGTGTGTGCTCAGTAGCTTCAGTTGTGTCTGACTCTGTTATCCTATGGACTGTAGCCACCAGGCTCCTCTGTCCATAGGATAGAGGTCCAGTTCCACTCTTTTGTATGTGGCTGTACAATTTTCCCAACACCATTTATTGAAGAGACTGTTCTTTCCCCATTAGTTCTTTTGCTGTAAAGTAATTGGATGTGTGTGCACGCTCAGTCACTCAGTCATGTCCAGCTCTTTGCAACTCCCCTGGACTGTAGCCCACCAGAATCCTCTGCCCATGGATTTTTCCAGGCAAGGATACTGGAGCAGATTGGCATGCTCTCCTACAGGGGATCTTTCCAACCCAGGTATCAAACCTGCATCTGCTGCATTGCAGGTGGATTCTTTATCCAAGACACCTGGGAAGCCTCCAATGATATATGCTAAATAATAATGATAATAAAATTTTACCTACCAGCATTGCAGACCAAAATAAAAATATCTTGCTAAAGTGTTTTTTGTTCAGGAAAATACATCTCTTGGGTAGCTTTTTCTTTTCTGACCTGCAAGGTAATTGGAGCTTATTGCTTTGGTCTGATAAATTGCTTGACATATAAAATAGGATTTAACAAATTATCTTCTTGGCTGACATATTTTAGAAAATCCTGCAGGTATCTGAACTATAGAAGAGAGTATTTTACCATGACCAATACAATTCTGATCAATAAAATCTGATCAAGATATGTATGCTTAGTCGCTTAGTCGTGTCTGACTCTTTGCGACCCCATGAACCATAGCCCGCCAGCGTACTCTGCCCGTGGGATTTCCAAGGCAAGAATACTGGAGGGGTTGCCACTTCCTTCTCCAGGGTTCCTGACCCAGGGATCAAACCCAGGTCTCCTGCATTTCAGGCAGATTCTTCACCATCTGAGCCACCAGGGAAACCCAAAATCTGACCAAGAGGGCTTTTTAAGTTTTTCCTCAAAAGATCATTGGTTCACAAAGCCTCCTATATGGCTTAACTTTTGGAAGTGCTAAGACATGATGCTGAGAAAGATTGAGTGCAGGAGGAGAAGGGGTGACAGAGGATGATCAGAGGTTGGATGGCATCGTCAACTCAATGGACATGAGTTTGAACAAACTCCAGGAGATAGTGAAGGAGAGGGAAGCCTGGCGTGCTGCTGTCCAGGGGTCTCAAAGAGTCAGACATGATTGAGTGACTAAACAACAACAACAAAGACATTTCAGAAAGGTTTCAAAAAGTTCTTTGTGCTTTGCAAACTCCTGGAAAAATAAGGAGCCAGGGATACCCTAGTGGGAGAGAGTCCTTCAGAGGATGGCTCCACCATCAGTTTCTTCCCCAGTACCAGCAGCAAATGTGGCATTTCCTCCTCCTGCCGTAACACTTGGCAGAGGATGCCTCACTTCAGTCTGTAAGGCATCCTCTGTCTGACTTCTCAGAGGAAGTAGTTTTCTTTTCCTTTGCTTTCAACCTAAGTCTTCCATGACTCTGCCTTTCTACTTCCCAGTTTATTTAACTTCATATTATCAAATTCTTTCCCTCTCAATACTCTGGGGGTTTTGAGGAATGATAATTGTGAACCATATGAGGAAAAGACAGACATAGGATAAGGTGTCAAATACCCATTTGTTGTTATTGTTGTTGTTGGTAAATCACAATTGAAGATTGTGGCTGTGATCTAAAACTGAACAACAAAAGGCTCTTTCCCCCGACCTCTCCGATGTGTGGGATTCTAACCTGCTAAGTTACTTTGCTATTTAGAAGAGGAAAAAGCAGGGAGGCTAGGGAAGAAAGATGGTCTTTGGGTTCACAGGTTCCAAGGGAGAGAACCAAAGAGAGCTTCAGACAAGCGTGGATAATGACCCATTTTACCAAGGGCACCAATGAAATAAATCCTTCTTTCCTTGGGAAGGACAGAGTGAAGGGGTCGAAGAGAAGCAGGATTTCTCTGTTATTTAAAATTATTTATTCCTCAAAAAATTAAAAGCAGAACTACCATATGATCCAGTAATTCTACTTTTGGGTATATACATCCAAGGAAATGAAATCACTATGTTGAAGAGATAGGTGCACCTCCATGTTCCTTACAGAATTTACAGTAGCCAAGACATGGATTTAACCTAAGTGTCCATCAACAGATGAATGAATAAACACACACACACACATACACACAACACAGAATTCTATTCAACCATATAAAGGAAATCCTGCCATTTCTGACAACCTGGATGGAACTTGAGGGCATTATGTCAAGTGAAATAAAACAGAGAAAGACAACTACTATATGATCTCACTTATGTGAAATACATTTTAAAAAGAAACAAACAAACAAACAAACAGACTTAAAAAACAAAGGTGAAATTTCCTGAGAAGAAAATGAATCTGTCCTCTGTCTTGGAGGTAGACTCTGTCTCTGTCTTTCAGGCTTTTTTTTTTTTTTTAACTATATAAACATTTTTGAAAAGATAGTTTGAGACAATAGCTTTTACAAAATGTGTAGAAACATAATGGAGAATTACTTCCCAACACAAAGAACAAATGAGACAAATAGAAAGCAGCAAGATGGTAGATTTTAATCCAACCATGTCAATAATCACATTAAATGTGATCAGATTAAATAAGCTATTTAAAAGACAAAGATTGTCAGATTGAATAAGAAGGCAAGACCTAACTATGCTATCTACCAGAAACTCACTTTAACTATAAAGACATCAATAAATTAAAAATAATAGAATTGAAAAATATATGCCATGTAAATATGAACCATAAAAAAGTTGGAGTGAAAGTGAAAAGAAAGAGAGTAAAAGTCATTCAGTCATTTCTGACTCTTTGCGACCCCTTGGACTGTACCGTCCATGGAATTCTCCAGGTGAGAATACTGGAGTGGACAGCCTTTCCCTTCTCCAGCGGATCTTCCCAACTCAGGGATCGAACCCAGGTCTCCCGCATTGTGGATGGATTCTTTACCAGCTGAGTCACAAGTAGCTATATTGAACAGTAGATTTCAGACAAGGAATATTATCACAGATAGTCAGGGATATTGCAAAAAGATTAAAAGGGTGACCATCCAGGAAGACATAATAGTTATAAATGTGTATATATTTAGCCACAGAGCTTTAAAAAAAATGAAGCAAAAACTGATAGAACTGAAGGGAGAAGTGGACAAATTTACAATAATAACTGGAGATTTCAATACTCTTGAGTATATAATAGAGCAAACAGACAGAAAGACAGTAAGAATGTAAAATCTGAATAACCACCCACCTTGACCTAATTGACATTTATAGAGTATTCCACCCAATAACACTAGACCATAATTCTTTTCAAGTGCACATAAAAGATTCACCAATGTAGACCACATCTGAGGTCACAAAATAACCCCCCTTACCAAACTGAAAAAGAATAGAAATCATGAAAGTATGTTCTTGAATCATTCCAGAATTAAACTAGAAATCAACAGCAGAAAGGTATCTGAAAAATTCTTATATATTTGGAACTTTAACACATTTCTGAATGACAAATGTATTGAAGAGGAAATCTCAACAGAAATTTTGAAATAAAATAAAAATCCAACATATAAAAACTTCTGGGATAGAGCTAAATCGTACTTAGAGGAAAATTTATAACATTGCAGGCTCATCTTAGAAAAGGACAAAAGTCTCAAATTGGTACTCTAAACTTCTATTTTAGGAAATTAAAGAAGAACAAATAAACCAAAAGCAAGCAGAGGAAGGAAATAATAAATGCAAGAGCAGAAATTGATAAAATTGAAAGCACATAAACCACAGAAAGGACTTCTCAGGTAGTGCTGGTGTTTTAGAACCTGACCACCAGTGCAGGAGCTGTAAGAGACATGGGTTCTATCCCTGGGTTGGAAAGATTCTCCTGGAGGAGGGCGCAGCAACTCACTCCAATATTCTTGCCTGGAGAATCCCATGGACAGAGGAGTCTGGTAGGCTGTGGTCTGTAGGGTCGCACAGAGTCGGACACTACTGAAGCGACTTAGCGGGCAAACAACAGAAAAAAAAAAAAATCATGAAACACACAGCTGGTTCTTTGGGGGAAAACAACAGCAACAAAGACAGTAAAATTGAATTGGTAAACTATTAGGCAGACTGACTAAGAAACAAGGGAAGACAAATTAGTTTTTCAGATTTTCTGTAAAAGTATATCAAATGATGATATTTTAAATGATATAGGGCTCTTCTCTCCTCATAAAAGATGGCTGTACTATATACTTAGTAAATATTTGCTGAAATAAACTGAACTCAATATCCTAGTAGCATAGGGCAGAGATTAAGACCTAATAATTAATGGTTTACAGGCATGCTCAGTTACTCAGTTGTGTCCTACTCTACAACCCTACGGACTGTAGTCTGTCAGGCCCTTCTGTCCATGGGATTCTCCAGGCAAGAATACCAGAGTGTGTTGCCATTTCCTTCTCCAGGCGATCTTCCTGGTCCGGGGATCAAACCCATGTCTGCTGCATTGGCAGATGGATTCTTTACTGCTGAGCCACTTGGGAAGGCCCCAATTAATGGTTTGCCAAATATGTTACCTCAGAGTTTAAGTACTATTGTGAACTGAGATTTCTACCTGCAATTTAGTTTGTGAAAGTCCATGTTTGGATTACTTACAACAATTTTTAAGTCACTTCATAAAAATGTTAGAGTTGTATATTTGAATTTTGATTATGATCTTTTTACCAGAAAATCTAGTCGTGAGTCTAACCTAGGGATTCCTATAAATCTGTTGCAAGTGCACTTAAGTAAATGAGTTCTGGTGTATCATTTGAAGCTCAGTGCATTTAGTGAGCTTTGTCAAATTTTCTTTTGACCTGGGGTTGGATGGGTGTCTATCTTGGATGAATATCTAGAGAAAGTTCCTATTTTATTACCTAGAATTTACATAGCTCTGACCTAGTAAATATCACTCTTCATATTGCCTTAATACATTATAATTGCTTATATGGTTGTCATAATCATGGCTATATTCATCATTAATTCACCCATCAAAGTGAAATTGTTGCAAAGAATTCTATTCCCAGTTCCTACCAGGTCCTTCTGTACAGAACAGGTGCAGGCAAATATAAAACCCTGGTCTTGTGCAGTGTTTTTTGTATTTGAGTTTTACTGAGAGGAGCTGTGTTATTTTAACCTTTTCTTACTGTGCTTAGCTTGAAGGATTCTTTGAAGCTGGTCTGAACGTGTTTTGTTCCTCACTGTGGGGTCTCTTTCTCCCACAGCTTCTGTTCTCCCATCCCTTTGGGGGTTGCTCTTGCATGCATTTTTCTCTTCCTCTATTCACTCCCATGCTTTATCATTTTACTTTTGACTTTGGCTTTGTTCCTTCAAACTTTTTCTTTCATTTGACAAGCCCTCCAGGGGTAAGAACAAAATGAGCCAGGAAAGTAGCGACTGAAAATAAATGTTAAATCCTCTGTATTGCTCTGCTATATTAATTTGTGTTGAAATTTTGGGTGATGAGGGGGGAAAAAACCCTGTATTTTGAAAAGAAACATCTCAAGTGGTATATAATACTATTTTGCCTTCAAAACATTTGTTTCTACAACCTTAAGTAGAAATTTCCATACAAAGTTTCTCCATTGGCAGTCTGTGAGTTAGTTTCACTTGTCTTTAGTTAGCTTTAATATACTTTCTAGCTAGACAAACAAAAGATCTTTGAACCAATATAGTCCTGGATTGATAGAAATCCAAAGACTCATGTAGATTGCGCTTTAATGTGTTTTGCTCTGCTATCTGGAGTAATACCAGCTTTATGGGAAGAGGGTAAAGGGCTTGGGAGACAGAAAGACAGAAGGAAAGAAGCCAGTCAGTAGGAAGATAAAAGAGTGAAGTGCCATTCTAACCCTCTATAGAATGTCCCACATCACCTGAAACCCTTTAATTGGATGATTTTTGTATGTTTTACACCCCAGCCCACAGTCAAAACATGCAAACACACATATATTCACAGGCAGATATGAGATATATGAAACACAATTTCATAAAACAATATCTTACCTTATACCTGACAAATGCTAATGTTTTCTGTTCTGTGTCCCTTGTAATTGTTGATCACAGATGATGAGTTAATTTCATGACCCTATGTGGCAACCTGTGGTTTGCATAACACTGCTGAAGAGATTGCAACTCTTCATTTCTGAGGATAAACTCTCACATTTTCTTATTTTTCAATAAATGTCTTTATCATCTTTTTCTCATCTCAAGCACTGAGCAGTACTATTTGTTGAATGGCAAGTCACTTTTTCTGACCTAGTTAAAGGCTTAGAGATGTAAATAAAGGGAAGACTGAAGCCCTGAAAACCCAGGGTTTAAATGTCAGGAAAGTAAATTCACAGACCAAACCTGCTGGAAACAAACAGGAGATTATGTGACAAAGACAAGAAAGGGATAAAGAAAACCTGTTAATAACAATCAGAATCTGAGAGTTTAATGTAAGCAAAGACCACATTCTGTTCAGCAAAATGCATGAGTTTACAGATGAATAAATATTCAGATTTCATCCAAAATTGGTACATTGTATAGAAGGAGATATTAGTAACCCTTCCTCCAGTGGTAGAATAAGATACTCTTAAGAATTTAATTGAATCCACCCATGGAACAACAGGGATAAATGCTATTAAAGGTTAATGTCATTCCTGAGTAATAGCCCCACCCCCATGCCAATCAAAAAAGCAATGAGATTCTATTTTACATAATGGGGGACTGCTGACTCACTTGGGGGAGGCTTTAGCTCATTACCTTCTGGAGAAAGAATTTTGTCATTTGTGGAAAAGCACCTATGCTGGGTGCTCCTCCACTATGGGGTGTATGTAGAATCACTGGTGAGCTTTTTATAAATACTGATCCAGATGAGCCATCAGGATGAGTACAATTCACATGAAAGGAAATAAATACTGGCAAACAGCAAAAAGGAAATCTGAGCTGAGGACTCACAACTGACCATTGGATTTTGCCCTCCTTCCCACCCATTTCCACTTCAGCTATTCTGATAGGCTTGGGATGCAAAGGGCATCAGACTTTCCATCTGAAGCCCTGGCAAGTTCATACCCTTTCTACTCATGTGGTTCGCACACCAGCATATCAGCATCACCTGGGAGCTGGTTAGAGAGGGTGGAGCAAATGACAACAGCCCTGGATGTTGCTAAAGAAGAATGGAAAGACCCCTTACACTACAGGCGTGTTTTCAAACAGAGAGACTCAAGAAAGAGGATAACTCCTACACTGTTTCTGGAAATGTAAATTGGTGCACCCATTGTGGAGAACAGTGTGGAGGTGTCTCAAAAAACTAAACATAGAATTGCCATGTGATCCAGCAATCCCACTCGTAGACATATATCTGAACAAAACTATAACTCAAAAAGATACATGCACCCCAATATTCATAGTAGTATTTACAATAGCCAGGACATGAAAACCTAAATGTCTGTCAACAGATAAATAGGTAAAGATGTGGTATATATATATATATATATATATATATATATATATACAGTGGACTATTAGCCATAAAAAAGAATGAAAATAATACTATTTGCAGCAAGATGGATACTAAATGGATACAACATGGATACAACATGCTAAATGAAGTAAGCCAGATGAAGAAAGACAAATGCTATATGATACCACTTTTATGTGGACTGTAAAATATGACTGACACAAATGCACTTATCTAAGATACAGAAACAGGCTCACAGATACAGAGAACAGATTTGTGGTTGCCTTGGGGAGGGATGGATTGGCAGTTTGGGATTAGTAGATGCAAACAATTATGTATGGGATGGATAAACAATGAGGGCCTATTGTATAGCACAAGGAACTATATTCAGTATCCTGTGTTAAACCATAATGGAAAAGAATATGAAACAAAAAATAAAAAAGAAAGAAGGTAAGACAGTTCCTTTTACTCATCCATGTATGACTGAGGGGAAGAGAAGTTGTCCAACTGTAAACACTTCCCACTGTAAACACAACTGATAATGAAATTTCTGGATCACATGAAATGAAAAGTCAGAGGATTACTTGCTTCCTGTAATACAATGTAGGCACTATAAGATCAGGAAATTTTGTCTATTTTATTTCTTGTTATAATAACATCTGAATCAATCTTCATTTCCCCTACCCTCATACAGACACACACTCTCATACACAGAAGCAAGCTGTATATATTGCTTTGGTTGGGATAGGCTGTATTGTAGTAACAAACAAAAAGCCTTCTTATTCATATGCAAGGTCAGTATAGTTCATCAGAGGAGCTTTGCGCATAGTGTTAGTGAGGTGATGGAGGTGCATCTCAACGTGTGCTTCTCAAGCACTATGTTAGAGATAAATCAGCTTTCAAAGGCTTCAACCCTAAGTGACCTAACACTTACACTCAAATTTCTTTGGATGAAGCAAGTCACATGGTCACACCAAATCTTGAGAGGGCAGGAGAGTGAAACAATACCATGCATCCAGAAGGAAGAGAAGGAGAAATATCTGATGAACCACACTAATGACTACTGGGAACTAAACAAAGCTGATGAATCAAGTTCTATGTAAATACAGATGTTGTTGTTGCTTGGTCTTGTCTGACTCTTTGCGACCCCATGGACTGCGCATGCCAGGCTTCCCTGTCCTTCACTGTCTTACAGAGCTGGCTCAAACTCTTGACCATTGAGTCAGTGATGCCATCCAACCATCTCATCCTCTGTCATCCCCTTTTCCTCCTGCCTTCAATCTTTCCCAGAATCAGGGTCTTTTCCAGTGAGTCAACTCTTCCCATCAGGTGGCCAAAGTACTGGAGCTTCAGCTTCAGCATCAGTCCTTCCAATGAATATTTAGGACTGATTTCCTTTAGGATGGACTGGTTTGATCTCCTTGCTGACCAAGGGACTCTCAAGAGTCTTCTCCAGCACCACAGATTGAAAGCATCAATTCTTTGGAGCGCAGGCTTCTTTATGGTGCAACTGTCACATCTGTACATGACTACTGGAAAACCATAACTTTGACTATATGGAGATTTATTGGCAAAGTGATGTCTCTGCTTTTTAATATGCTGTCCAGTTTTGTCATAGCTTTCCTTCCAAGGAGCAAGTGTTGTTTAATTTCATGGCTGCAGTCAACATCGGCAGTGATTTTGGAGCCCAAGAAGATAAAGTCTGTCACTGTTTCCATTTTTTACCATTCTATTTGCCATGAAGTGATGGGACCAGATGACATAATCTTCATTTTTGAATGTTGAGGTTTAAGCCAGCTTTTTCACTCCCCTCTTTCACCTTCATCAAGAGGTTCCTTTAGTTCCTCTTTGCTTTCTGACATTAGTGTGGTGTCATCTGCATATCTGAAGTTATTGATATTTCTCCCAGCAGTCTTGATTCCAGCTTGAGCTACATCAAGCCTGGAATTTTGCATGATGTGCTTTGCATATAAGTTAAATAAGCAGGGCGACAGTATACAACCTTGATGCGTTCCTTTCCCTATTTGAACCAATCTGTTGTTCTGTGTTTGGTTCTAACTGTTGCTTCCTGACCTGTATACACATTTCTCAGGAGGCAGGTAAGGTGATATGGTGGTCCCATCTCTTGAAGAATTTTCTACAGTTTGTTGTAATCCACACAGTCAAATGCTTTAGTGTAGTCAATGAAGCAGAAATAGATGTTTTCTGGAATTTCCTTGCTTTCTCTATGATCCAGTGGATGGTGGCAATTTGGTCTCTGGTTCCTCTGCCTTTTCTAAATCCAGCTTGTTCACCTGGAAATTCTTGGTTCATGTACTGTTGAAACCTGCTTGAAGGATTTTGAGCATTACCTTGCTAGCTTGTGGAATAGTGCAATTGTATGGTAATTTGAACATTCTTTGGCTTTGCCCTTCTTTGGGATTGGAATGAAAGCTGACGTTTTTGGTCCTGTGGCCACTGCTGAGTTTTCCAAGTTTGCTGGCATACTGAATGCAGCACCTTAACAACATTATCTTTTAGGATTTGAAATACCTCAGCTGGAATTCAATCACCTCCGCTAGCTTTTTTCATAGTAATGCTTCCTAGGGCCCACTTGACTTCACACTCCAAGATGTCTGACTCTAGGTGAGTGATCACATTATCATGGTTATCTGGGTCTTTAAGACCTTTTTTGTATAGTTCTTCTGTGTATTCTTGCCACCTCTTATTCTCTTCTGCTTCTGTTAAGTCCATACCCCTTCTGCCCTTTATTGTGCCCATCTTTGCATGAAATGTCCCCTCAGTATCTCTAACTTTCTTGAAGAGATCTCTAGTCTTTCCCATTCTATTGTTTTCCTCTATTTCTTATTGTAAGGGATTTGATTTAGGTTGTACCTGAATGGCCTAGTGGATTTCCCTACTTTCTTTAGTTTAAGTCTGAATTTTGCAATAAGGAGTTCTTGATCTGAGCCACAGTCAACTCCTGGTCTTGTTTTTGCTGACTGTATAGAGCTTCTCCATCTTTGGCTGTAAAGAATATAATCAGTCTGATTTCAGTATCGACCATCTGGTAATGTCCATGTATAGAGTCGTCTCTTGTATTGTTGGAAGAGGATGTATGCTATGACCAGTGCATTCTCTTGGCAGAACTCTGTTAATCTTTGTCCTGCTTCATTTTGTTTTCCAAGGCCAAACTTGCCTGTTAGTCCAGGTATCTCTTGACTTCCTACTTTTGCATTCCAGTCCCCTATGATGAAAAAGACATCTTTTTTTTGGTGTTAGTTCTAGATGGTCTTATACGCCTTCATAGACTCATTCAACTTCAACTTCTTTGGCATTAGTGGTTGGGGCATAGACTTGAATTACTGTGATATTGAATGGTTTGCCTTGGAAACTAACCAAGATTGTTCTGCTGTTTTTGAGACTGCATCTAAGTACTGCATTTTGGACTCTTGTTGACTATGAGGGCTACTCCATTTCTTCTAAGGGATTCTTGCCCACAGTAGTAGATATAATGGTCATCTGAATTAAATTTGCCCATTCCCATCCATTTTAGTTCACTGATTACTAAAATGTTGATGTTCACTCTTACCATCTCCTGTTTGACCACTTCCAGTTTATCTTGATTCATGCACCTAACATTTCTGAAAATAAATGATACAACTCTAACATACTTCCAAATGCTGACCTGTTCAAAGAAATTGGAATTGTTTGTTTTTTTACATAGACTCATATCAATGCAAGAAAATATTCTTAATGCAAAAAATATTCTCCACTTTTATAAATCTTATGTTTCTCTGCTCTTTTTCTCATTTTATTCCCCCCCACCCCCCCAAATGGGATGTTTCCCTTCTTCATTTTTCTTTAGGCGTTCGATAGATTCTTGTGATACCAGTATAGAAATGTGGGCTGGAGCCTATAATGTTGATAGATTTATAGCTGATGAATGATTTGAGATTGTTTGGATGAAGATCTTCAGTAGTCTGCCAAAGTTTTCTCTCTCCTTTGACAACTTTTATCATAGATTTGAATTAAGACACGAAAAGCATAATATACCACATTTTCAGATGACATGACATTGGGTGTGAGAGAGTTAGGTCATGTTATCTATAAAAACTCAGAATCCAGAAAGATGTTGTAACAAATGTATGGAAAAACCACAGGATAAATTTCACAATAGGCAAATGAAATCCTTACTTCCAAGTTAAAAAAAATTGTTTGAATACTTTATGCAATTACACAAATACTACATATCACTTTGTTCCAATACAGAGATATAATAATTTTTAACAATATATGGAATTACATAAGATGATCTAAATTAGAATTAGATGAGAGAGAATAAAGAAAATGAAAGTTGGGGCAAAGAAGGAACCAAGAAAGGAGGTTAAAAGTCCCTCTAGTGATGGATGATGTATGAGGTATGGGAAAGTGTATGAGAACAAGATTGATAGACACAATGTTCAAGATGACTGGACAAAACAGCATTCATCATGGCTCAGGATGGAGTCAAGGCAGGGCTGACAAGAAGAGGTCAGCTAATATTTAAATTCTAATTGATTGGTAAGTGGATTCTTAGAGCAGCATGAGAGGAGGGCCTCTGAGACTGGGTTTAGCAGGAATGGAGGTGGTCATACAGCAGTCATTAGTGGAAATGGGGTGGAGCAGCATTTGTGTTGGATCTTTGGCAATCCTAGGTGAAATCTCTCCATTTTATGCTAGCAAATGTATACACTCAGGGAGGCAGATGTCAAAGCAAAATGGTCAGGGGTGAGGAAGTCAGATAAGATTAAGTGGAAAGTTCAGTGGTGGGCTCATTCAACACCAATGTCAACTCTCTCAGTGCAAGGAAACTACTTGGACCATGTTTTATAGGACCTGATACCTCCTTCATAGGTAGGGAGGGATTTTGGTGGATGCTAGAATATATTGGAAACATTTGACTTGGGAAAGTCAGACCCTGATATGCATGCCTTTTACTTTGGAATTCCCCATACCATCAGAAAGTCTTTATTTTTATTATGTTGCCTTCTGCTCCCATTTTCCATCCTGGAGTCCTTAGTCTCCCATCTATTTTATCATGAGTGTTATTTAAGACAGAGTGGAGGATGATCTCTTCTGAAAGTTGCCAAGTCATATCTCTCCACTTTCCACCTACAACTGTCACCCTAGGAGTATAAAAGAGAGAGAAGTTTCTTGCACTGTGAATTCTGAGTTTAACTTACACAATTTCTGGGTGGTGGTTTCCTTCCCCAAAGGGTGGAACTTTAAGAGAGATTTACATGGAAGAGATCACATAGGATGAAGGTTTACCAATTCATTTCAGTTCAGCTCAGTTCAGTCGCACAGTCGTGTCTGACTCTTTGTGACCCCATGAATTGCAGCACACCAGGCCTCCCTGTCCATCACCAACTCCCTGAGTTTACTCAAACTCATGTCCATTGAGTTGGTGATGCCATCCAGCCATCTCATCCTCTGTCGTTCCCTTCTCCTCCTGCCTCCAATCCCTCCCAGCATCAGAGTCTTTTCCAATGAGTCAACTCTTCGCATGATGTAGCCAAAGTACTGGAGTTTCAGCTTTAGCATCAGTCCTTCCAGTGAACACCCAGGACTGATCTCCTTTAGAATGGACTGGTTGGATCTCCTTGCAGTCCAAGGGACTCTCAAGAATCTTCTCCAACACCACAGTTCAAAAGCATCAGTTCTTCAGTGCTCAGCTTTCTTCACAGTCTGACTCTCACATCCATACATGATCACTGGAAAAACCATAGCCTTGACTAGATGGACCTTTGTTGGCAAAATAATGTCTCTGCTTTTTAATATGCTATCTAAGTTGGTAATAACTTTCTTTCCAAGGAGTAAGTGTCTTTTAATTTCATGGCTGCAATCACCATCTGCAGTGATTTTGGAGCCCCAAAAAACAAAGTCTGACACTGTTTCCACTGTTTCCTCATCTATTTTCCACGAAGTGATGGGACCAGATGCCATGATCTTCGTTTTCTGAATGTTGAGTTTTAACCCAACTTTTTCACTCTCCTCTTTCACTTTCATCAAGAGGCCTTTTAGTTCTTCTTCACTTTCTGCCATGAGGGTGGTGTCATCTGCATATCTGAGGTTATTTATATTTCTCCCGGCAATCTTGATTCCAGCCTGTGCTGCTTTTACCAATTAGCTTTTGCTATATAAGATGTCACCAAAATTCAATATCTTAATAGCTTTTCTTATTTCTCATAATTTTGTGCATTGGGTGGCCATTTGTTCTGGTCAGCTGATTTCTACTGCCCACTGGTGACTTAACTATGACCGAGTTGGCTAGACCAACTCTCTCACCTATCTGTTTGTTGGCTTTATGTCATCTGGGTGAGTATCGGCCTTGCAGTGTTCCCAAGAGCAAGAGAGAGCAAGTCCCAAGGCCCAAGTACTTTGCAAGTCTTTGCTTGTGTCACATTTACTATTGTATCATTGGCTAAAAATAACCACGATGGTGTGATCACTAATCTAGAGCCAGATATCTTGGAGTGCAAAGTTAAGTGGGCCTTAGGAAGCATCACTGTGAACAAAGCTAGTGGAGTTGATGGAATTCCAGCTGAGCTATTTCAAATCCTAAAAGATGATGCTGTGAAAGTGCTGCACTCAATATGCCAGCAAATTTGAAAAACTCAGCAGTAGCCACAAGACTAGAAAAGGTCAGTTTTCATTGTGATCCCAAAGAAAGACAATGCCAACGAATGTTCAAACTACTGCACAATTGCACTCATCTCACATGCTAAGAAAGTAATGCTAAAAATTCTCCAAGTAAGGCTTCAGCAGCACGTGAACTGAGAAATTCCAGATGTTCAACCTGGATTTAGAAAAGGCTGGGGAAAGTAGAGATCAAACTGCCAACATCCATTGGATCGTAGAAAAAGCAAGAGGATTCCAGAAAAGCATCTTATTTCTGCTTTATTGACTACACCAAAGCCTTTGACTATGTGGATCACAACAAACTGTGGAAAATTCTCAAAGAGATGGGAATACCAGACCACCTTACCTGCCTCCTGAGAAATCTGTATGCAAGTCAAGAACCAACAGTTAGAACCAGACATACAGCAATGGACTGGTTCCAAATTGGGACAGGAGTACGTCAGGGCTATATATTGTCACTTTGCTTATTTAACTTATATGCAGAGGACATCATGTGAAATGCTGGGCTGGATGAAGCCCAAGTTGGAATCAAGATTGTTGGAAGAAATGTCAACAATCTCAGATATGCAGATGACACCACCCTTATGGCAGAAAGTGAAGAGGAACTGAAGAGACTCTTGATGAAAGTGAAAGAGGAGAGTGAAAATGCTGGCTTAAACATCAGCATTCAAAAAAACAAAGACTGTGGCATCCAGTCCCATCACTTCATGGCAAATGGATGAGGAAACAGTGGAAACAGTGACAGAGTTTATTTTGGGGGGATCCAAAATCACTGTGGATGGTGACTGTGGCCGTGAAATTAAAAGACACTTTCTCCTTGGAAGTAAAGCTATTTCAAGCCTGGACAGCATATTGAAAAGCAGAGACATTACTTTGCCAACAAAGGTCCATCTAGTCAAAGCTATGGTTTTTCCAGTAGTCATGTATGAAGGTGAGAGTTGGAACATAAAGAAAGCTGAGCACCGAAGAATTGATGCTTTTGAACTGTGGTGTTGGAGAAGATTCTTGAGAGTCCCTTGGACTGCAAGGAGATCCAACCAGTCCATCCTAAAGGAAATCAGTCCTGAATATTCATTGGAAGGACTAATGCTGAAGCTGAAACTGCAATACTTGGGCCATCTGAAGCGAAGAACTGACTCACTGGAAAAGACCCTGATGGTGGGAAAGATTGAAGGCAGGAGGAGAAGGGGACAACAGAGGATGAGATGGTTGGATGGCATCACTGACTCGATGGACACGAGTTTGAGCAAGCTTTGGGAGTTTGTGATAGAAGCCTGGAGTGCTGCAGTCTATGGGGTCATAAAGAGTTGGGCACGACTGAGCAACTGAACTGAACTGATTTACCAAAGCAAGTCACGATGACTACACCTGAACTGAAGAGGTAAAAATATATTCACTACCACTGGATCAAGGAGGGATATATCAATTCTATCCCTTCCCTTTAAAAGAATCTGCTAAGTCAGATTGCAAAGAGGTGTGTGTAGGAATGAGTGGCCTCTGTGGTCATTTTTGTAGCCTGCCACAGAAGAGGGCACCTGCTTACCCACATTGAACAGTCAAATCAATCATTGCAGATTGTCCTCCCATCACTGTGTTTAAAATTGGAACTGGAATCCTACTTTCGCAGTGAAACACTTTCAAAGATGTTTAAAGCTCTTAAGGAGGGTTTATTCCTTGATATTGGACCACTACTATATAATCACGTTGGAAATCTAGTTCTAAGTATTCAACTTTAAAATGACCTTTGAAAATATAACCCATTTGTAATTTGAGGTCTACGACTGAAACAGAGTTGCAGAAAAGGACTAGTGCCTTTCTTAAAAAAACCCAAATCATTCTGTGCTCTTGACAGTAAGAATTGCTTTCTGAGGTAGATACAGATGATAACCTTCTGGTCTGAGTTTGAAGTTTGCTATTTCATTTTTTGGCTAGTTATAGTCAGAACTGCTATTTTAACTGTAGAGCCAAATGATTATTTATACTTCTCCTGGATCATTCTTTATGTACCATTACAATGACATGCAAAGCACAAGGGATTGAATATTTACATCCAAAATTCTGAAGTGAATATTCTCTCTTTGGCAGATACAATTGCTCAGGGTTGTGAGGCCCAGTAATAAAGAACCATATGTCATTTATGGATTGGATGCTGCTGCAGCAATGGCTTTCAAGCAGCTGAAGATCTAAATTTCCCTGCTTTTCACTCTGTGTCTGAGTGTGGCTGAGTGTTGCTTTGGTGTTGCCTGTTAAAGAAATGTGGAAAATGATGAAGATATCTTTCTTTGAATTTTCCTAATGGCTAATCCCTCAGAGTTGTTGTTTTTTAAATAAATAGAGTATTATAATTATAGCATGGGAGGATTAAGTGTTCAATGCAAAAAGTATTTCTTAGGCATTTAGGGAGATTCTGAACTTGAGGTTGCTCTGATGATGTATGGAGCAAAAGGCATGTTCGTTGGCCTCAGCCAGCTTATGTACTAATCAGATTGTAAGAGAGGAACATAAATAATTCCAGCAGTGTCCAGAATATGCTGAGTCCCAAAAAAGAATGCAAAGAAGGGAGTATGAAGTTCAGAGAAAGGAAGGAGCAATATCATTCAACTTACATTCATAGCAATGAGGACATGGCTTTTAATCATCGATGTTCTTGTCCCCTTGATGGCAGAAGCTTAGACTTCCCTGGGTTTTATCATCTCCATTGCCTTTCAAAGTGCCTGCCACCCAGTAGAATAGATGTCAATGAATTTATTCAAAATGAATGAATGGATGGATGGATGGATTCACTTAGCAGGAAGAAGAGAAACTGTGGATGTGCAGAAAGTTGCAAGGTGCTTAGAAGAATTGGCAGACAGCAGTGGATTAGGGAGAGTAAGTGTTTGTGATGGAGGGCACAGACTGAGCAAAGATTTGAAACAAGGAAAGTACAAAACAATTAGGAGAAAAATAATCCAGTTTGGCTGCAGTGCGGGAGGATGCATTTATATCCTAGAACTTTTGGTGTAAACTTCATCAAGCCATGAATGGTGCTTCTTAGCTCCTGTCCTCTTTCCCTTAAGGGATGAACATCAACCATCCATTGTGTCCTTGATTCCAACTGGAGACTTGGCAGAGTGATGCAGAGCAATAACAGGGAGAAGAGCTAGCAGTGGCATCAATGGTTCCTGGGCCCCTAGACAAGGGACCACCATAATAATAATAATAATGACAATAATGGCTCCAAACTTATGAACTCATACTAATTGTCAGGCACTGTGTTAACTACTTAACATGACCATCTTATTTTATTCTTCCAACAGCCCCAATTCTTGCTTTGACAAAGGAAAACAACACATTCTGCATAGAGATATTTGAATGTATAAGGTAGTCACATTTTTTTAAAGCCTAATTTTATCTTCATGAAACTAAGATCATGGCATCTGGTCCCAACATTTCATGGCAAATAGATGGGGAAACAATGGAAACAGTAACAGACTTTATTTTGGGGGGCTCCAAAATCACTGCAGTTGGTGACTGCAGCCATGAAATTAAAAGACGCTTGCTCCTTAGAAGAGAAGTTATGACCAACCCAGACAGCTTATTAAAAAGCAAAGACATTACTTTGCCAACAAAGGTCCATCTAGTCAAGGCTATTTTTCCAGTAGTCATGTATGGATGTGAGAGTTGGACTATAAAGAAAGCTGAGCACCAAAGTATTGATGCTTTTGAACTGTGGAGTTGGAGAAGACTCTTGAGAGTTCTTTGGACTGCAAGGAGATCCAACCAGTCCATCCTAAAGGAAATCAGTCCTGAATGTTCATTAGAAAGACTGATGTTGAAGCTGAAACTCCAATACTTTGGCCAGCTGATAGGAAGAACTGACTCATTTGAAAAGACCTTGGTGGTGGGAAAGATTTAAGGCAGGAGGAGAAGGGGACAACAGAGGATGAAATGGTTGGATGGCTTCACTGACTCAATGGACATGAGTTTGAGTAAACTCCGGGAGTTGTTGATGGACAGGGAAGCCTGGTGTGCTGCAGTCCATGGGTCATAAAGAGTTGGACACGACTGAGCTACTGAACTGAACTGAATTTTATCTTCCCTTTATGTGCATGCATGCTCAGTCACTCAGTCATGTCTGAGTCTTTATGACCTCATGGACTGTAGACTATAGCCCTTCAGGGTGCTCTGTCCATGGGATTTCCCAGGCAGGAATACTAGAGTGGGTTTGCCATTTCCTACTCCAGGGGATCTTCTTGACCCAGGTATCGAACCTACGTCTCTTGTGTCTCCTGCATTGGCAGCCATATTCTTTACCACTGGGCTACCTGGGAAGTCCTTATCTTCCCTTTATAGTCCCCAATAACTTTCACATATTATTTGTTCTTATTAAATTCATACTGATAGCATATATTAGTTTTTATGATAGAAGCGAGGTAGCTCAGCACAGTGGTTAAGAACATGGACTCTGCAAGTATATTTATTACCTAGATTAAAATTCTGGCTTAGGCACATTCTGTCTGTGACTGTGGGCAGGAAATATATCCTCTCTGTATCTTAGTTTCCTAATCTGTAAAGTGTAAATAATAACAGAATAACCTATTTCATAGTGTTGCTATGATAACTAAGTGTATCATTATTTGCAAAAGACTTCAGGAACACTCTATAATTGTTGGCTATTATAACTATATAATGTTCATTTTACAAATGGGGAAACCAAGACACAAGAAGGCAAAGAAACTTGCCCTGAAGTAGTTAGCAAGCAGTGGGACTCAGCATACTGAGTTCAGGGTAACACTTCCAAGACATGAAGGAACTCTCTCATGGGCCTTTGATTGTCCATCAGAGTTGCATCTTTTATGGTTGCATACTTGACATAGTCTCAGTGAACTGACTCCAGCAAATTATCTTAAGTGAACTTTCTATTTCTTCCTGTTCGAAGAGTTTTTAAACTTACTGATAGATGCTTATGCTGAAGCTCCAATACTTTGGCCACCTGATGTGAAGAACTGACTCATTGGAAAACACTCTGATGCTGGAAAAGATTGAAGGCAGGAGGAGAAGGGGATGACAGAGGACAAGATGGCTAGATGGCATCACCAATTCAATGGACATGAGTTTGAGCAAGCAGCTGCTGGAGATGGCGAAGGACAGGGTAGCCTGGCATGCTGCAGCCTGTGGGGTCAGACACGACTGAGTGACTGAACAACAGTGCTAGAGAAAGCAAGAACCTTGGTCTTCAGAGTGCTATTGATTACTTTCTCTGCACAAGGCATAGAAGTCAGGGTTCTAGAGAAACACCTGGCAACACTCTGTAGCTCAAAGAGCTTACAAACAATTATAAATAGATGAAATGTATTCATGAGAAAATTCCAGAATAAGGCATATTTACTTCTATTTATCACTTACATAAAAAGAGAGATCAATTCCTATTTCACTATGGGCTGAAATGATTAGGAATGGAGACTCCTTTGGGGGGTAGGTGTTACCTTGAGTTTTGGAAAAGACAGCCAAGAATTATATCCCTAGAGGCACAGGTACAGGAAGATGTGGGAGGGGTGGGGTGTGTGTGTGTTGTGTATAGAGGACATGCCCACAATATTATAGGAAGAATATGTAGAGCAGGTCCAGAGGACAAATGTGATGACAGGCAGATTAGGATGAGGAAACAGTAGCCTGAGGACCAATATCTAAGCTTGAAAGAATGAAGGAAATTGTGATCGTAGGTCTAAGATGAAGCCCTCTGCACTTCAGAGCACAGGTACCTTAATATTTCAATCTTGTTTTTTTCCTTAAATGGCCTTAATTTTTACATAGGTTAACAGAAACAGGAACACTGCAATATTTGGGATGAAAGCTTTATATTTTCTGTTTCCCTATTGTTCATTACTAAGGTATCCTGTCAGTATAAAAGCAGAATGTGTATTTGGGTCACTGTTCTTCTAAAGGCAAGGAATAGAGGAATTAAACTCTAGAAGAATATCATCTAATTATTACCACTGTCCTGATCTTAAGGTTTGAAGTAAATGGCTTCTCTTTTGGTCATTTATTGATTTCCTCTTTGAAAGTGTTTTATTCCCATATATCATCACTTTGCATACATCTTGCTAGATCTCTCTAGTTGATTGCTATTATAAATTTTACCTTATTTTCTTACATGGTTCAAGCCAGTTTTTTTTTTTTTTTGAGTTAAAACACATGAATAAGTAATAAATAATTACATTATTGATCTCTTCTAGACATCTTTGCTGGATGTGAAACTACCATTTCCTAAACTTATCATATTTGTGGAGTAAAAAATTTGCTGTAGCTTTACTGGTCTTGTATTAAAATTTTTTTTATGACATTCCCTGTCTTCTTTTCTTAAATGCCTTTCCTATAATTTAATGAAAAAGGACAAAAGTAGAACAGAGGAAAGACACTGAAAAATGGCAATGGAGAGGATAAGAAAGATTCTCTTTAAATATAGTGAAGATGAAAGATTAACTTTTTCAAGTGCAACCATATTTATAAAAGTTAGTTTTTTTGCTACTTTTAAAAACATAGGATATTATACTTCTTTGAAATGATTTTTAAGGCTATTAATTAATTTTAAGTGCTCTTACCATTAAGTTATTTTAAAGGTTTATCAGACTGGTTAAATCTGATGAGCAAACTAGCTTGTGAGCCCATACGTTTTCTGGTTTCTTCCAAATGTGATTAGAATTCGGTTAACAGTTTGGAAGCCCTACAGAATAATTCGATGATATCGTTTACCATTTCAGGTATTTACCATTATAAGGCCTTTCTTAGCAACTGATTTTGCTTATGCAGCTAATGTCATTAGGAGCCTCAATGCTTGGTTATCATAGTTTTTAAGTCCAGAGTACTTGAGGTCCATGAGTAAGAATTCTCCAACTGTCTTCACGTTAGTAGTTTTAGCCTGGGGATCAAAGTTTACATGAATTAGGGTCTGCTGATAAACTGGACATTTTCACATTTTATATTGTGAAATACATTTAAAAATATAATATATTGTGAGTATATTCTATGTACTCCTTACAAAGTCATATTGTCATCCCTCCTTTGAGATGAAGACTCTGAGACACAGAGAGGTTGAGATATCTACCCAAGTTCACAGGGATAGTAAATGACAGAGCAGAAGTTGACCTTAGATGAGTCTAACAATGAGGACTGCCATCTTTCTGGGGGATCTATTGCCTCTGCCTGGATAAGAGGAGTTTCTTTCTGTAAAGAAGCAGTATATAATGCAGAGGTGGGTTTGGGCAGCTGGTGAACCTGGAAACAAGGCTTGAGAGAAGTTCAGGTCCAGAAGCCTTCCCTTCTCTCTTCCTCCTCCCTTGCATGGCTACCTTTCTCCAGTCTATGACTTTCCTTTACCTGCACTCCAGTCTCTGAGGAGGATTAGCACGATAGTGAAGAGCCAAGGTAGATTCTGTAGGCAGCAAGTGCCCGTGAGAAAATCTGTAAATCCAAGAAAAAGAACACCAGTTAGATTTTGAAGGTACTGAGCCTTGGCAGAAAACCGTCAGTTTGCACAACATGCTCTAGGGAAACATGTTTCCAGGCAAAATAAAAACAAAAGCAAAATTTAAGCTCTCTGTAAACCTGGGCATCTGTAGACATCTACGTGGGGGACAGATGCAGAAAAGACACCCTGACTGTTGGAGAAAGTAGTAAAGACCAGACAATAAAGTAGTAAAGACCACAGCAATAAAATCAGCCCAGATGAAACTGGGGCTCTGTGCACAACTGCTCTATCTCTGAAGGCCAGGATAGTGTGCTCCCAAAAGCGCCAGGATGGTCAGTGGTAGAGGAATGAGATTTTCTCATTCAAATCAGAACTTTCCCACTTATATCATGTCAAGTGAAGACAACTCTGTCTCAACTTTTCCATCTGTAAAGTGGGAGGAACAATGAGACCTACTTTGCAGACCTATATTATTGGAGTTTAGTATATACTTGGAATGAGATCTGCTACATAGTAAGCCCCATGCGTGGATTGACTCTAGAACCTGCTACTGAATTGCCTTCTCATGTAATTAGTCAATAAAGCCCTGAAAATACAAGACCTCCTTATAATCCTACATGTGACAAAAATTAGGAAGGGTCACTTGTACCAAAAAAATGCATTTCTAAACCCCATAGCAATGATATTACTTCTCACTCACTACTTTGATGGATTCTTCAGTGGGCAAGATAAAATGGAAATTGGCATCGTATACTTGCCTGCAGCAACCATTATCATATGTGGACCATCATCTGTGACTTACCAAAATATGGTTGAATCGATTCACTCCTAATCTTCTGACAGTTCTTTCAATATTAGTTCTTTAAAGTGCAGTCAGTGAAGACAAATACAATTCAGCATATTTCTCTCTCCTCTCTCACTGCCTCTCCCTCCCAGCTATAAATCTATTCACTGGATAAACAGCATCTAAATTCCCTGGTGCCCAACAGCCCACTGATTTCACTCAAAGGTTGTCTCATCCAGCTCTGAATCTGGAGTCTGGTGTCTGAATGGCCAGCAGGATTTATTTTCCCCGGTGGTTAGACCTGATCTATTTTACCCAGGCACACCACTTTCAACAGAGGAATAAATACATGAGGTGAAATTATTTGCTTAAAATGAGTGAACCCCATCAATGAACTGCATTTTATTTTGTTATCCGAGAACTAGCTGCCTGCTAGCCCTGCCCGTCAGCATATGGCCTCTCTGACCTTTCTGACTTCAGTTCACAGTGGATTGCACTTTTCAGTAGTAGTAGCCTAGATACTCAAATCAATGTCATGGTTTCATACCCAAAGGCTCTGACACCCCTACCCACCAGACTTGTTGGGATAAGGAGACCCCATTACAGGCACTATTTCAACTAACATGAGCTTCCCACTTGCTTTCTGTTGCTTCATTTAGAGTTGGCAGGCAGTGTGGCTTTAGGAAAGCATAAAGAAAGCTGGGATTATATCTTGGCTCTGCCAGTTTCAGGTGGTGACAATGTCAGCAGAAGTTTTGACATATCGGAGCTTCAGTTTCTGAATCTGTAAAATGAAGATAAATACTATTTTATTCAGCATTTTTTGAAGATTAATAGAAGTGCTGGAAGTTGTGTCTAGCATAATACCTGCCACCTAACAGGTGCTGGTCAAATGTTTCCTATCTTGTTTTTCTCCTCCTGTCCTCCTTCCCCCCCCTCCTTTCCTTCTTTTTTCCCCCATCTTTCCATCCTCTTTCTTCCTCACATATAATTTTCAGTTTGCCTGGGGCTCCTTTTGTGATTCTAAGTGATCACTTCTGGGGTAATTGTCACTTTGGGGGCCTGAGATGTGGCCCCTAAAGCCTGAACATCAATCTAAGTCTTGCCCATCAGCCTTCAGCCTCCCTTCCCACCCATGAGACACTCCCCTGCAGAGATCAAGTCTCTAACTCTGATTTTCTCCAAAACTTAATAATCAGTTTGAAAATGAAGTCGCTTTGTCGTGCCTGACTCTTTACGACCCCATGGTCAGTAGCCTGCACCAAGCTCCTCCATCCATGGGATTTTCCAGGCAAGCATACTGGAGTGGGTTGCCATTTCCTTCTCCAGGAAATCTTCCCAACCCAGGGATAGAACCCAGGTCTCCTGCATTGTAGGCAGATGCTTTACCATCTGAGCCACCAGGGAAGTCCAATAATCAGTTTACTTCACCCCTAAGATGACTCTTCTTATCTCTTGGATAAAAATTTACTAGATGTTTAAAAAGTGCTTGATAAATTGGACCTATGATAGCCAAGCTACAGGCACTCATGGAGATATAGATTCTGGGCACTAAGTGTTTTGTAGTCCTGATAATCAAATGTGTCCACAAGCCTGGCTTCTGGAAAAACAGCTGGGTGTCAGGTTAAGAGCTTGGGTTCTAGAATCACATTGGCTCATCTCTGCGTCCTCCAACAAATCTCTTAATTTCTCTAAATCTGAATTTTCCTATCTGTTAATAGGAGATAGTTAGGTGGTTTTGGAGCAAATAGGAAATGACCCCTAACGTACTTAGCACAGAGTCAGTTGGCTAATGGAAGAAACAAACAATGGCTAGTCCTGAGATAATCTGAAAGAGATCTGTTACAGCCCTAACCCTAACCCGATTCATAAGTGTAACCCCTTGTAACTATAATAGTTAAAGAGTTTTTAGAGAGATGATTAAGTTAAAATAAGGTAATTAGGGTGAGACCTAATCCAATATGAATTGTGTCCTTAGAAGATAAGATTAGGGCATCAGTTCAGTTCAGTTCAGTCACTCAGTCATGTCCAACTCTTTGCGACCCCATGAATTGCAGCATGCCAGGCCTCCCTGTCCATCACCATCTCCCGGAGTTCACTCAGACTCACATTCATCAAGTCCGTGATGTCATCTAGCCATCTCATCCTCTGTCGTCCCCTTCTCCTCCTGCCCCCAATCCCTCCCAGCATCAGAGTCTTTTCCAATGAGTCAACTCTTCGCATGAGATGGCCAAAGTA
Source organism: Budorcas taxicolor (assembly GCF_023091745.1). Classification (NCBI taxonomy): domain Eukaryota; kingdom Metazoa; phylum Chordata; class Mammalia; order Artiodactyla; family Bovidae; genus Budorcas; species Budorcas taxicolor. The sequence goes on from NC_068911.1 coordinate 108,011,988, forward strand.
CTGGAGTTTCAGCTTCAGCATCATTCCTTCCAAAGAAATCTCAGGGCTGATATCCTTCAGAATGGACTGATTGGATCTCCTTGCAGTCCAAGGGACTCTCAAGAGTCTTCTCCAACACCACAGTTCAAAAGCATCAATTCTTCGGCACTCAACCTTCTTCACAGTCCAACTCTCACATCCATATATGACCACAGGAAAAACCATAGCCTTGACTAGATGGACTTTAATCGGCAATGTCATGTCTCTGCTCTTGAATATGCTATCTAGGTTGGTCATAACTTTTCTCCCAAGGAGTAAGTGTCTTTTAATTTCATGGCTGCAGTCACCATCTGCAGTGATTTTGGAGCCCAAAAAAGTAAAGTCTGACACTGTTTTCACTGTTTCCCCATCTATTTCCCATGAAGTGATGGGACAAGATGGCATGATCTTCGTTTTCTGAATGTTGAGATTTAAGCCAACTTTTTCACTCTCCACTTTCACTTTCATCAAGAGGCTTTTTAGCTCCTCTTCACTTTCTGCCATAAGGGTGGTGTCATCTGCATATCAGAGGTTATTGATATTTCTCCTGGCAATCTTGATTCCAGCTTGTGTTTCTTCCAGTCCAGCGTTTCTCATGATGTACTCTGCATAGAAGTTAAATAAGCAGGGTGACAATATAGAACCTTGACGTACTCCTTTTCGTATTTGGAACCAGTCTGTTGTTCCATGTCCAGTTCTAACTGTTGCTTCCTGACCTGCATACAGATTTCTCAAAAGGCAGGTCAGGTGGTCTGGTATTCCCATCTCTTTCAGAATTTTCCACAGTTTATTGTGATCCACACAGTCAAAGACTTTGGCATAGTCAATAAAGCAGAAGTAGATGTTTTTCTGTAACTCTCTTGCTTTTTTCATGATCCAGCAGATGTTGGCAATTTGATCCCTGGTTCCTCTGCCTTTTCTAAAACCAGCTTGAACATCAGGAAGTTCACGGTTCACGTATTGCTGAAGCCTGGCTTGGAGAATTTTGAGCATTACTTTACTAGCATGTGAGATGAGTGCAATTGTGCGGTAATTTGAGCATTCTTTGGCATTGCCTTTCTTTGGGATTGGAATGAACACTGGCCTTTTCCAGTCCTGTGGCCACTGCTGAGTTTTCCAAATTTGCTGGCATATTGAATGCAGTACTTTCACAGCATCATCTTTCAGGATTTGAAACAGCTCAACTGGAATTCCATCACCTCCACTAGCTTTGTTTGTAGTGATGCTTTCTAAGGCCCACTTGACTTCACAATTCCAAGATGTCTGGCTCTTGATTAGTGATCACATCATCATGATTAACTGGATCGTGAAGGTCATTTTTGTACAGTTCTTCTGTGTATTCTTGCTACCTCTTCTTAATATCTTCTGCTTCTGTTAGGTCCATACCATTTCTGTCCTTTATCGAGCCCATCTTTGCATGAAATGTTCCCTTGGTGTCTCTAATTTTCTTAACGAGATCTCTAGTCTTTCCCATTCTGTTCTTTTCCTCTATTTCTTTGCATTGATTGCTGAAGAAGGCTTTCTTATCTCTTCTTGCTATTCTTTGGAACTCTGCATTCAGATGCTTATATTTTTCCTTTTCTCCTTTGCTTTTCACCTCTCTTCTTTTCACAGCTATTTGTAAGTCCTCCCCAGACAGCCATTTTGCTTTTTTGCATTTCTTTTCCATGGGGATGGTCTTGATCCCTGTCTCCTGTACAATGTCACGAACCTCATTCCATAGTTCATCAGGCCCTGGCGGGTCATGGTGGAGAGGTCTGACAGAATGTGGTCCACTGGAGAAGGGAATGGCAATCCACTTCAGTATTCTTGCCTTGAGAACCCCATGAACAGTATGAAAAGGCAAAATGATAGGATACCAAAAGAGGAACTCCCCAGGTCATTCGGTGCCCAGTATGCTACTGGAGATCAGTGGAGAAATAACTGCAGAAAGAATGAAGGGATGGAGCCAAAGCAAAAACAATACCCAGCTGTGGATGTGACTGGTGATAGAAGCAAGATCCGATGCTATAAAGTGCAATATTGCATAGGAACCTGGAATGTCAGGTCCACGAATCAAGGCAAATTGGAGGTGGTCAAACAAGAGATGGCAAGGGTGAAAGTTGACATTCTAGGAATCAGCAAACTAAAATGGACTGGAATGGGTGAATTTAACTCACATGACCATTATATCTACTACTGAGGGCAGGAATCCCTTAGAAGAAATGGAGTAGCCATCATGGTCAACAAAAGAGTCTGAAATGCAGTACTTGGATGCAATCTCAAAAGTGACAGAATGATCTCTGGTCGTCTCCAAGGCAAACCATTCAATATCACAGTAATCCAAGTCTATGCCCCAACCAGTAATGCTGAAGAAGCTTTTGAACGGTTTTATGAAGACCTACAAGACCTTTTAGAACTAACACCCAAAAAAGATGTCCTTTTCATTATAGGTGACTGGAATGCGAAATTAGGAAGTCAAGAAACACCTGGAGTCACAGGCAAATTTGGCCTTGGAATGCGGAATGAATTAGGGCAAAGACTAATAGAGTTTTGCCAAGAAAATGCACTGGTCATAGCAAACACCCTCTTCCAACAACACAAGAGAAGACTCTACACATGGACATCACCTGATGGTCAACACCGAAATCAGATTGATTATATTCTTTGCAGCCAAAGATGGAGAAGCTCTATACAGTCATAAAAACAAGACCAGGAGCTGACTGTGGCTCAGATCATGAACTCCTTATTACCAAATTGAGACTCAAATTGAAAGTAGGGAAAACCGCTAGACCATTCAGGTATGACCTAAATCAAATCCCTTATGATTATACACTGGAAGTGAGAAATAGATTTAAGGGCCTAGATGTGATAGATTAGGGTGTAGATACAAAAAAGGAAAGGAAGAAGGAAATGGCAACCCACTCCAGTACCCTTGCCTGGAAAATTCCATGGATGGAGGAGCCTGGTGGGCTATAGTCCATGGGGTTGCAAAGAGTCAGACATGGCTGAGAAACTTCACTTTCACATACGAAAGAAAGACCATATGCAGGCATAGGGAGAAGCCAGCCATCTGCAAGCCAAAGAGAGGGGGTCTCTGAAGAAACCAACCCTACCAACACCTGAATCTTGGATTTCCAGCCCCAGAAATGTATGAAAATAAACTACTGTTGTTCAAGCTCCCCAGTTTGTGGTATGTCATTATGGCAATCCTAGCACCATCACTCGAAATACCAGGCTGGATGAATCACAAGCAGGAATCAGGATTGCTGGGACAAACATCAGCAACCTCAGATATGCAGATGATACCACTCTAATGGCAGGAAGTGAAGAGGAACTGAAGAGCCCACTGATGAGGTTGAAAGAAAAAAGTGAAAAAGCTGGCTTGAAACTCAACATTCAAAAAACTGAGATCATGGCATCTGGCCCCATTACTTTATGAAGGGGAAATAGAAGGGGAAAAAGTGCAGGCCATGACAGATTTTGTTTTCTTGGGCTATGGATGGTGGATGGTCCGAAATCACTTTGGATGGTGACTGCAGCCATGAAACTGAAAGACCCTTTCTCCATAGAAGGAAAGCTATGATAAACCTAAATAATGTATTGAAAAGCAGAGACATCACTTTGGTGACAAAGGTCTGTATAGTCCAAGCTATGGTTTTTCCAGTGCATGTGTGTCCAGTTGTTCACTTGCATCCAATTCTTTGCAATGCTATGGACTGTAGCCTGCTAAACTTCTCTCTCCATGGGATTTTCCCAGCAAGAACACTGGAATAGATTCCCATTTCCTCCTACAGGAGATCTTCCCAACCCAGAGATCAAACCTGTGTCTCCTGCATCTCCTGCTTTGGCAAGCAGATTCTTTACCACTGAGCCATCTGGGAAGTCCATGATTTTTCTAGTAGTCATGTATGGATGTGTGCATTGGATCATAAAGAAGGCTGAGTGCCAAAGAATTGATGCTTTAAAAATTGTGATGCTAGAAAGGACTCTTGAGAGACCCTTGTACTGCAAGGAGATCAAACCAGTCAGTCCTAAAGGAAATCCATTCTGAATATTCTTGGAAAGAATTGTTGCTGAAGCTGAAGTTCCAACACTTTGGCCACCTGATGTGTAGAGGCAACTCACTGGAAAAGACCCTGACCCTGGGAATGACTGAGGGCAATAGGAGAAGGGGTAGCAGAAGATGAGATGGTAAGATAGCATCACTGACTCAATGGACATAAATTTATACAAACTCCAGTAGATAGTGGAGGACAGAGGAGCCTGGCGAGCTGCAGCCCATGGGGTTGAAAAGAGCCAGACATGATTTGGTGACTGAACAACAACAACAAAAAGCCCCACCGTATACCAGGGCTCTTTTCCCCCAGCCCTAGGATCCTGAAGAGAACTCTGCACTCAGCCTGGGCTCAATCAATGATGCCATGTTTGAATTTAACAAACTGAATGTTTTTCTCTTTCCTCTTGGAGTTTTACTCACTAGTGACTAACATCTCCCTGTCATAGGCTGGCCATGTTTCAGACTAAGCTCCTGCTTTGCATGTGGAAGCCCCTTTTGAGCATCTTTTCAACACCAGTATCTTAATCCATTTACTCTGTGCCTTGGTTTGCCCCTTTATTTCCTTATGAGCCAAGAAAACTGAGCTTTGATTGTTTTCTCAACAATTTGGCCATCTACCTGTGTGAGTTTCTGGTTTGCCAGAAATAGGGACCTAGTTGCTCCATCTGTGTTCTGACCCACTGCCACATCTGACCTAGGTTTTCCATGTGGGCCCTGAGTACTTTCTAAGTTTCAGTGGCTCCAGCGCCTATATAATTGAGGAATGGGAAAAGCACATGCATTCTAACATTAATTTGAGTGGTGAGTGTAGTTAGTATAGCTGTGCCACGCTACCCATGGACACATGAAGAAATTGAGGCCCAGTCAGGGTCAGTACCTACATGGTCAGTATCACACTTCAGTTTGCTTTTCAATAGCACCAAGACCTTCCTGTTCCTGCACAGAACCTTTCACTTTGCCTTCCTGCTTCTGACCCTTGACTTTGCTATAACCTCCTAACAGTCTACCTGATAAAGAATCTGCCTGCAATGTGGGAGACCTGGGTTCAATCCCTGTGTTGGGAAGATCCCCTGGAGAAGGGAACGGCTACCCACTCCAGTATTCTGGCCTGGAGAATTCCATGGACTATATAGTCCGTGGGGTCGCAAAGAGTCAGACACGACAGAGCAACTTTCACACACACACCACAATCTACCAGATCATTCTAATAATTAATTGTGTGACATTCCCAAAACATAGTTTCTAGCTTTGTGTCCATGTCCCAAGATATGCCTCTATGTGGTTCCATAAAGATCAGCTATAGTCTAATGCAAGGGTCCCCAACCTCTGGGATCTAATGCGTGGTGATCTAAGGTGGAGCTGATGTAGTAATAATGAAATAAAGTGCACAATAAATGTAATGCACTTGAATCATCTGGAAACCACTCCCCCCACCCTCCAACCCCAGTACATGGAAAAATTTCTTTCCACCAAACCGGTTCCTAGTGCCAAAAAGGTTGGAAAACTACTGGTTTAAGGAATCTCTGACCTTGAAGCTATACCTCTGAGTATGGATAAAGAAGATCAGCATTTGCTGACGAGATCTGGAAGTGACTTAAAACAGAATTGTTTTGCTACTCCTTGGACACTGAGCTTCTCAAACTTGCCTCTAGGAGTAAGATTACCAGGATACATAATAAGCTCTATAAATGGCAGAGAGGAATTTATGTCATGAGATCTAAAAATTCCTAGGTGGCCTTGTTCTATGATGACTATGCCATATGTCTTGTGTGAGATCGGATTTCCTTAGAGATGCAACATGGTCATTGCATGAAAGTGATACATAAGAGGAAGGCAAGGAGTCAGAATTTGAGCACTTGAAATAAATCTGGAGGCACAAAAACAGGCTAGATCTAGGAAAATATCTAGGAGTCAGTAGGCAAGTCAGAATGGGGAACCATTTGGGCAGTCTGATATAGGAACAGGCATAGGAAAAGGAAGTATATGACTTAGACACATTATTTTGTGAACTTTCTGTGAAGTCATTAATTGTTTCTTGCCTCAGTAAATCCTCTTTAAAAAAATAATAGGTTGGACAAGTTGCTCTCTAAATTCTATTCTATTTCCCTAACACTAATCTGTTTTATTTGTTAAGTACCACTGTCAGAGCACATTAGCAGTACAGCTAACAGATATAAGATACCAGCACTATTAAGTATTTGACATCTGAGACCAACTTCTTTTCTAGAAGAAAATTTATTTTTTGTATGGTTTTTACTAAGGCTAGAGCAGGTCAAAATCCAGGTGTAAGGGTTGGTCTTGGAGAACACTTCTGAGAGCAGAAGGTGACCCATGGCTACTCATTTCACATCTCTAGTAACTTGTGAGCTATTTGGCCCCATGGCAGTGGGTTGGCAGTGCTTTTGAGGCTTTGGCACTGAATTTGACTTTGTCAAACCATGAATCAAGGCTCAGGAGGATTTAAAAACAGATGACAGCTACTCGTGGAGTTTTCTGTCCACAGAATGACAGTGGGGGAGAGGGGTTTGACTACACTGGAAGCAAAATCTTTCTGAACCAATAAGATGAAGTGCTACAAACAGTGAACCATTAGTTCAGGGTGAACCAGTTAGAACACTGCCCCCCCCCCCCCCCCCCAATCACTCTTACTGCCCTTGTGTTTACTGAGAGATTCTTCTTCCTAGGTCACCCTCCTTAATCCTTGCATTTGCTTCAAAACGTGTTAGAACATTGAGCAAGACAAAAGTAGGGTGATATATACACCCTCAATATGATATTCCCAGCACTTTTCAACTTTGACTATGTGTTAATCAGATTTATGCTATCTTTCTCAGGACCAGCTACATAATTTCCTGAGCCTAATGCAAGATGAAAATACAGGGCTCCTAGATAGCTCAGTCAGTAAAGAATCTACAGGAGACCGCCTGCAACGCAGGAGACCCGGGTTTGATACCAAGCTTGGGAAGATATCCTGGAGAAGGAAATGGAAACCCACTTTGTATTTTTGCCTGGGAAATCCCATGGACAGAGGAGCCTTGCAAACAACAGTCCATGGGATCACAAGTGTTAGAAGTGACTTAGAGACTAAACCACCACCACCAGTTCAAAAGTGAAGAACTTAAAGATGGTGCTGGCACAGGATTAGTCCAAGTACAGATCTCTTCTGAGCATGAGGTTCTGTGTGACTGTACAGGCTGAATGTCTGTGGAGCTGACACTCATCCTGTCTCCCAGTCTTCTGTTCCTGGAAAGGAGCCTTTTCAAGTAGGGTGCTGGTTTTCATCTCTGAGCTGTTGGACAAATCCACTCAAGCGAGCTTGTGTATACCATTCTCAGTCTTGTACTGTCTTGTTAGGAACCACAATTTTGCTGAAGCGAGGAAAAGGCATCAAATTTGACAATGTTTTCTGGTTCACATTTTCCATTGAGAGGCATCCTCAGGTTGCCAAGATGTTCCTATATATGCTGCCTCTAAACCAGGGGTTCTTAATGAAGGGTGAAAATCAGGATTACTTGGGATGCTTCTTTAAAACATACTCCTCAGAGATTCTAAATCTGCCAACATAGTTTACATAGGGTATTGAAAAGTCTTTGAGCAAAATATTGGTAAAGAACTACTTGAAAATGATTCAATTTATTTGTTGTTTTTGAGGAACTTATGTTTATATATCTGTATATTCCACCTACTTCCTTGATGTTAGAATCTGTTGAAACTGACATTTTTTTTTTTTTCCAGAGTGCTTTAACCTTTTCTTCAGTGAATAGATTCTGGGTGGTGATGATTATCCACTTTGACACAGAGTGAATTTATTTGTGACCTGGTTTCACGGAGGTCACAAACTAGTTATTGCAACCAACCAAGAAAAAATTGAGAGAAATTAAGAAATGCCACAAGTATTGGCAATATTTACTGCAGCATATGGCTAATGTGTAAAGAGGTAACAGAACGACATATCTCAGGGGATCATTCAAAAGGAAAATTACTTAAATTAACTTCTCAGGCAAACCAAATTATGCACCATGCCCCCTCCTGTAATGCTATACAAAGTCAATGTTTGTGGAGAGTAGAACTGGGGACTATCAATCAAGTCTTTCATAAGAATGGTTGTGTCTGCAGGGATTTATTTTTTCCTTTGCATTTTTGGCTTTTAGATGAATGAAGAATTTTTCTCAGCAAATTATTAATTACTCCTACTTGCCTGTCGAATTGAGTTCACTGTAGTTATGTAGGAGTCAATGGTATTCAAACTGCAGCTTTTGATGAAGTAATCGGCTGCTTCTGGGGCCTCTTTCAGCTGCCCTGGGCGTGCTTCACATGTAAACGACTGCCAAATGGATTCTTTCGACATTCCAGCCAATTAAAATACATTTAAAGTGCAGCTGGTGGAGAGGGAAGCCGGGTGATTGCGTGGAGAACTTCAGGGCAGAGAGACAGAAAACAAACTTTGCGGAACCCAGTTCGGGCAGCCCAGCCAGGGGTTGGGGGGCAATGGAGAAAGTCCCCCAAAGAGGGTATTTTTAGTTGCTGTCATCGTCAAAGATGACACTTTGAGCACCACCTTAAAAGACACAAAAGAGGGACGCATGTTTGTTAGGGTGTCAGTTTTCTCCCCTTGCCTCTTGAAACTCTGTGTTGGCTGGTTGCCCAATGCGGTGCTGCATACAAATATTGACAGAACACAGCAGTGTTTGTTAAACCCGGTCTGGGGAAGCCAGTGATTAAAACTCTTGAAGGAAGATCTGAAAACCCCAGGAACTCTCCTCAATAGCCTTAGAACACTGACCGAATGCAAGAGAAAGCACTGAGTGGGCTAAAGTGAACATATTCACCGTCCCTGCTATGCCTTTTCGGTAAGGTCAGAATTTTCTTTTCTTTCTCTTTTTTCTTTAATGTTTCTGTTGGTGTGGAGGCAAGAACTTCCAACATGCTAAGTAAGTGCTCTGCTTCAGACCTCTGAATTGCAGAGCATAGGGTTTGCCTGTGATTTTTCTGGAGGGCTTGAGGGGATTGCAACGTGTAAATAGACACAGGGCATCACCCAGCACACATGCGGAGTCCGCCAGTGTTTTTCCAGAATTCAGGGTACATTTTCTGTTGATCTATCCCAGTATTTGCTGCCTGTGTCCAAGTGTCCTGAGGTTGATTACAAACAGATTCCTCCTTTGAACCAATAGGCATGCTGTACGTGCTTGTTTCATTTTTATTTTCATCATCAATGTCTTGTGCATTCTGCCACCAGCCCCTTGCCTATGCATGCAGAAAGTGTATTTTTCCTCCTGGGTTAATATTCAATCTGACACAAGTGTTCTGTCTTACTCAAGCAAATCCCAAATGTTAGAAATGCTTTGCTTTATCTCAACTTTCCTTGGAGAAGCTGCTAACTTGGGAATTTGTTCTGAATCACTCTTATACTGGAAGAGGGCAGCTGTGGTTGCACTATCTCTATGGTTCTGCAAGCTCAGTAAATAACCTGGCTCTGGGGGTTGGACTCCCAGGCCCATCTTAAATTCCTGAGAATGTTTAGGAAGAGTAGGGCTGAGCAGGGGTATTGATTGCTATCCATCAATTGACCAATGAAAGACACACAAAGTTCCTGATTGTTTCCGATCCTAGCTTGTCACGGTTGGCCCTTTTTGGCTTTGGTTTTGTTCATTGCACAAAGAATTTTGCACATTTCATGGTGAAGGATCACGTTGCAGTGTCCTGAACTCAGTTCAATGCTCTTTATTAATTTTTAATGTGCCAGTAGCTCTGAGGGCTATGCCAAGCTGAGACTTTCCAAAACTCTTCAAGCTACCTGCTGCCAAGATAAACGGTGGTAGGCTCAGAAGGAATATTTTAAGGAAACTTGCAAGAGCAAAGTTTTAGCTATTAAATTTGTTATGGGCCAATGAAAGAAATCTTAAATAAAAGAGATTTCAGAAAGGGCTGCTTCAGCCCTGCCCTCCATGTGAGAGACCTGCTGTTGGAGTGCATGTTCTCACACACACAGTGGTCTATGTTCTGTGTGTGGAGAATATAAGGTGACCTACTGTATGGGTGTTGGGTTGGGTGTATGAAGTGGGTGCTGTGTGAATGGAGGCATGCAAATGCAGAAGGCCTTTCTGCTCATGACAGTGTTGGAGTCCAGGGGTAAACATGACTACACATGTGGTGGCTGCTTGTCCCATACAACCATTTCAGACACAACAAATGAGCCAGTGATGGACAGTGCTCACAAGAGTACCTGTGGACAGAAGTGTAACTATGTACAAAAGAAAAATGGCGTGGTATACCTCAAAATATTGGGCCCTGGAGTTGATTTCAGAATTCAGATGAAATGGAAACTTACTGTGAGGGCTTGGAGAATGGAAAGCTGTGGCCTCTTGGGTCTGTCATTTGCTCACGAGGCTAATGCAAGGTCATCGGTGTCATCATCATTTTTGGGGGATGCAGGTAAGAGTCAAATGGATCCTGCCTGTAGACACCAGTTCTGTAAGCAGAGGTTCCATCTGTCACGGTTGTTATGAGAACACTGAATTGAAGTGAGAGGAGCTTCAAAGTCCTTTCTGATTTAGAGTCAGTGATGTAAAGACTTTACACACACACGTCTAGACAGTGATGAGAAAGGGGCAAGGGTGAGGGACCTTCATTAAATGGGTTTTGTTTATTTTAGAGTCAAGCCCAGTCTTCTTCCTGTGGCCTAGAATAGGGTTGACAAACTAGGTATCACAGACTAAATCTGATCACCATGACTTTTTTTTTATAGATAAATTTTTATTAGACCCAATCAAACCCCTTTGCTGATATATGGTCCACAACTGCTTTTGTGCTATCACACCAGTACTCTTGCCTGGAAAATCCCATGGGCGAAGGAGCCTGGTAGGCTGCAGTCCATGGGATGGCTAAGAGTCTGCCACGACTGAGCGACTTCACTTTCACTTTTCACTTTCAGGAGCCTGGTGGGCTGCCGTCTCGGGTCGCACAGAGTCAGACATGACTGAAGCGACTTAGCACCAGCAGCAGCAGCAACAGAATTGAATAGTTGCAACAGAGAGCCTACTGCTGCTGCTAAGTCGCTTCAGTCGTGTCTGACTCTGTGTGACCTTACAGACGGCAGCCCACCAGGCTCCGCCGTCCCTTGGATTCTCCAGGCAAGAACACTGGAGTGGTTTGCCATTTCCTTCTCCAATGCATGAAAGTGAAAAGTGAAAGTGAAGTCGCTCAGTCGTGTCCGACTCTTAGCCATCCCATGGACTGCAGCCCACCAGGCTCCTCCATTCATGGGATTTTCCAGGCAAGAGCACTGGAGTGGGGTGCCAAGAGCCTATGACCCCACAAAGCCTAAAACAGTTAGTGCCTGGCTCTTTACAGAAAAAGTTTGAGAGATTGGACATGGAGGACAATGCTTCTTAAACTATCTCATAGATCAGTTTTGTTTTTAATTTCCAGTCTGTTTTGGACTGGAAATAATTTTATTAAATGTGGCAAAATGTTGCTTCAATGTTGTGGCAATACCAAATTGTTATGATATTTCTAAACATTTACTCTTAAATTTTGTACTTATCATGGATCCTTTATTTTAATTAATTTATTTATTTGGCCAAGTGTCTTGTGGTATCTTAATTTCCCAATCAGGAATGAAACCTGGGTCCTCAGCAGCAGAAGCTTGGCATCCTAACCACTGGACCATTAGGGAATTCCCTATAATGTATTCTAAGCAAACAGTTTGCAGACCAGTACCAGTCCTGGGACCACACTTTGAGAAGCTGTAATCCTTGCTAAATTTTCTAGTTTCTTCTTGTGACATTTGCTCCAAATCTATAATCATACTACTCTTCTTTCTGAAGACTGGATGCGATAAGCTCTTTTCCACATTTGGGCCTGTGTTATGATTATTTGCTGGTCCTGGAACTGTCTAAATCTTGCCTTAGCTTTTCTTTGTATGAGGGCTCTGCTTTGGTTCATTTCATCAAGAAGACCTTTTGACCACTCTGTCTGAAAAATCTTTCCTCACCTTACATCCCTCTGTCTTTATTTTGTATATTACAATCAATGCTTGTGTTGTTTATGTTCCTATTATTTCCCTCCATTTGTCTGGATTCAGCAATGATCCATTTCAGCTGGTTCAAGCAGAAAGAGATTTCATATTTGTTTTAGATGGTGTGTGAAATCTTGCAGGTGCTGGGGAGCCGACAGAGCTTCTGAGATAATGCTCAGAACAACAGAACAAAATTTACAAATACATCTCTGTCACTAGACAAAGCTAGGATTCAGAAAGCTGATGCCACCATTGCCAGCTTCAGGATCATATTGCCTCTGCAGTCATCTCTTCCACCAAAACGAGAAATTCTGTTTATTGAAAACACATAAACCTAAGGACAGGAACTGGAATCTTTTCTAAACAGATTTCAGAATACCTCAAGTCTCTGGCAGGAACAGCAGAAATATAGCATCTACCACATGATCTTCACTCTGATTTTCAAATCTCCCTGAATGGGAGGTGAAATCTGGATCACTGCAGAATTTGAGCTGTGAGAACATCAAGAAAATGTCATATTAGGTTTTCTAGTCTTTAATGCTGTAATGGAATCACCAGAACCTGCCTTCATCCCCTGTTGGAAATTTCATCTTATGATGGTAGGGACCCTATCTGCTCATTCATCACCCTTCACCAGTGCTAAATTAGTGCCTGATATGTGCCCAGTGAATGTTGATAGTAAGAATGCATGTGAATGACATGCTCCCCAGAAGTCCATGATTTATATAGGAGGATAGCATGTGGAACACCTGGGAGAGATTTATGGATATCAGTCAGCTTGGGAAATGTCTCTGGTGGGAGATGAAAGATTACCTATAGGTGACAGTCTCATTTTTGAAACATACCTTGTTTTTCAAAGCTGAAACATTTATGTAGCTGTAGTTAATCTGTTTAGGACTTGGATTATTCTAGTTACTACCTAATATCATTTTTTGAGGATATTCAGTGAGGATATTTAATAATATCATTTGCTGAGTAACACAGTACACTAAGTGTTATATATAATTAGCTCATTTAATCTGCAAAATATCTTGATGAAGTGACATTACTTCCACTTACAAAGAAAGCAGAGGTTTTGAGTAGAAGAGTGTCTTCTCAAGTTACAGAGCTGGTGAGTGGTACATTTTGACAAGTCTCTCAGTTGTGTCCGACTCTTTGCTACCCTATGGACTATAGCCTACCAGGCTCCTCTGTCCATGGGATTTTCCAGGCAAGAGTACTGGAGTGGGTTGCCATTTCCTTCTCTAAGGGATCTTCCTGACCCAGGGGTGAGTGGTACAGTCAGATTTTATCCCATGACTTTTGAAACCTAAGTTTATACCCTTCACTTCTAGTTATAACCCTCCATATAATTTATCTTTGTGGTTGCTCTCTCTTCACTTAAGACTCCCTAGTTTTGTTTCCATCCTAGTGGTTGGTTAATTTACTGCATTATCTACTTTGTGCCTTGGCAAGGTAAATCCAGTCGTCAGGACTGAAATATCAATACAGGTTTCTGGTTATCATATTCATGCTGACTATCAACAATGAATCTGTGGGTCTATAGATGATGATATAAAAGTAGGTAGGAGAGAACTAAATAAGTAGTGATCAAGATATGAAAAGTTGCACTTAGGACAAAAATCCTAGAAGGTGGGTTATTTCTCTTGTAATTATACAAACATCCAGCCCCACAGAATTAACAATTTCAGGTCTTTTTCAGTGTTGTGGAATGAGATTTCTATTGGGACTTTCAAAAGCTCACATATTCCTGGAAATATAAAAGGCATGCACATGTACAGAGGTATGCATTTTCTCAGGAAAGACCTGAGAAAGCCCCAGTCTCTCACCTATTACTAACATTGAGCCTCTGCACAAGCAGGGAGTGAAAATTAAGAATTGCAAACAGCTGGCAAATTGAAGGTGTGCCCTCTATACACAGAAATCCCCTCAGCAAAGCCCGGAACTTATTAGCTGAGGGCATTATTACTATTATTTTAAAAGAAGCTTTCAGCCATTAGCTGGCCACTAAGCTAACCACACATGACAAAGAATGTGGAGTCTATGGTTAGTAAAGTCACTAAACAAATAGGAAGAATAATTACAGCAACAACAAACTGAAACAACAAACCATAGTTGGGGGAGTGATATGATTTCAAGAATTGATGTTTTATATTATTTTAAATGTCCAGTTTTCAAAAAAAATGAGACATGCAGAGAAACTGGAAAGTGTGTTCTATTCACAAGGAAGAAAAGGCAGTCAATAGAAATTACCTTTGAGGAAGCCCAGATACTGGATTTACTAGAGCAAGACTTTAAATCAGTGACCATAAAAATGTTCACAGAACTAAAAGAAATCATGTATAAAGGAATAAAGGAAAATATGAGAACAATATATCACTAGAGAATATCAATAAAGGTATAAAATTTGTAAAATGCAGCCAAATGGAGATTTTAGAGCTGAAAACTACAATAATTTAAAAAAATCACTATTGGGTTCAACAGCAGGTTTAAGTAGACAGAAGAATCAGAAAATTTGAAGATAGGTCAAATGCAGAGTACATAATGACAAACGCTGGGCTGGAGGAAGCACAAGCTGGAATCAAGATTGTCAGGAGAAATATCAATAACCTCAGATATGCAGATGACACCACCCTTATGGCAGAAAGTGAAGAAGAACTAAAGAGCCTCTTGATGAAAGTGCAAGAGGAGAGTGAAAAAGTTGGCTTAAAGCTCAAAATTCAGAACACTAAGATCATGGCATCTGGTCCCAACTCTTCATTGCAAATAGATGGGGAAACAGTGGAAACAGTGGCTGACTTTATTTTTGGGGGCTCTGAAATCACTGCAGATGGTGATTGCAGCCATGAAATTAAAAGATGCTTGCTCCTTGGAAGGAAAGTTATGACCAACTTAGACAGCATATTAAAAAGCAGAGACATTACTTTGTCAACAAAGGTCTGTCTAGTCAAGGCTATGGTTTTTCCAATAGTCATGTATGGATGTGAGAGTTGGACTATAAAGAAAGCTGAGCACCAAAGAATTGATGCTTTTGAACTGTGGTGTGGGAGAAGACTCTTGAGAGTCCCTTGTATTGCAAGGAGATCCAACCAGTCCATCCTAAAGGAGATCAGTCCTGAATATTCTTTGGAAGGACTGGTGTTAAAGCTGAAACTCCAATACTTTGGCCACCTGATATGAAGAGCTGACTCATTTGAAAAGACCCTGATGCTGGGAAAGATTGAGGGCAGCAGGAGAAGGGGATGCCAGAGGATGAGATGGTTGGATGGCATCACTGACTCAATGGACATGAGTTTGGGTAAACTCATGTTGGTGATGGACAGAGAGTTGGTGATGGACAGGGAGGCCTGGCGTGATGCAGTCCATGGGGTCTCAAAGAGTTGGACACAACTGAGTGACTGAACTAAACTGAAGAAATGAGATGATTCAATCTGAAAAGAGAACGGAGAAAAAGAAGAAAAATTAGCAGAACTTTGATGAGACAGTATCAGGTATACCAATATACATATAATGAGAATTTGAGAAAGAAAGGAGAAGCAGAAAGGGACAGAAAGAATATTTGAAGAAAAAATAGCTGAAAACTTTCCATATTTGGTGGAACATGGGAATCTATATATTCAAGAATCTCAATGGATTTCAAGTAGAATAGATTCAAAGAGGTTCACTTTGAAATAAATTATAGTCAAGTTGTAAAAAATCAGAATCTTGAAAGCAGCAAGAGAAAAATGTCATGTTATGTATAAAGGAGTCTCATTTATATTAATAGGTAGTTTCTCATCAGAAACCATGAAGGCCAAAAAGCAGTGGAATAATATAAAGTACTGAAAGGAAAAGACTGTCAACTTAGAATTTATATCCAGCAAAACTGTTCTTCAAAAATAAGGATAAATTAAGACATTACCTGGAGAAGGAAATGGCAACTCTAGTACTCTAGTACTCTTGCCTGAGGAATCCTCTAGACAGAGGAACCTGGTGGGCTATAGTCCATGGGGTCACAGAGTCAGACACAACTGATATACACAAAAGATATTACCAGGTTAAAAATCTGAGAGAATCTATCACTGACAGAACTTTCCTTCCTTAAATTACTAAAGGAAGTCCTTTGGACTGAAATAAAAGGAACTAGACAGTAACTTAAATTTGCACCAAAAAATAAAGAGCACTGCTAAAATATAAAAGGCGGTTTACATGTATTTTTTGTTTATACTTCCTTTCTTTTCCTCCTGCCTGATTTAAAAGTCATGTGCAAGCTATAAGCACAAAACTTTATTGATGAGCTTATAATATATAAAGATGTAATGTGTATTACAATAAGAGGACAAAGGAGACTAGCTCTATAGAAGTGAAATTTTTGTACAGTGTTGAAATAAACCAGATATTAATTCAACTAGACTATTATATTAGATAATCTAGATAAAATAGACAAATTCCTAGACACAAAATACTGGAACTGACTCAAAAACCAAAATCTGAACAGACTTTTAACAATAAAAATATTGAATTAGTTATCAATAGACTTACCACAAAGAAGAGCCCAGGCCAGGTAGCTGCCTGTTGTATTCTAGCAAAAAAGAAGAATTAACACTAATTTTTCACAAATGCTTCCAAAAAATAAAAGAGAAACACTTTTCAGCTGAGTCTATGAAGAGGGTATTATTGTCCTGATACTAGGGAAATAAGAAACAAGAACTATAGCCTGATATGTCTTATTAATACGGACAATATAATTGCCAATAAAATACTAGCAAACCAAATTAAGCAACATATAAAAAGGATCATACTCCATGACTAAGTAAGATTTATTCCAGGAATGAAAGACTGGTTATGCATATGAAAAAAATCAATGTAACACAGCAACATATTAATGGAATAAAGGGAAAAAACATGATTATTTCAATAGATGTATAAAAAGCACTTGACAATAGCCAACACTTTTTAATGCTAAAAGTCTCAACAAACTAGAAATAGAACTGTCTCAACCTGATAAAGGGCACCTACAAAAATCTTACAGCTAATATTATATCCCAAAGAAAGGCAATGCCAAATAATGCTCAAACTACCACACAATTGCACTCATCTTACACGCTAGTAAAGTGATGCTTAAAATTCTCCAAGCCAGGCTTCAGCAATATGTGAACTGTGAGCTTCCAGATGTTCAAGCTGGTTTTAGAAAAGGCAGAGGAACCAGAGATCAAATTGCCAACACCCGCTGAATCATCGAAAAAGCAAGAGAGTTCCAGAAAAACCTCTATTTCTGCTTTATTGACTATGCCAAAGCCTTTGACTGTGTGGATCACAATAAACTGTGGAAAATTCTGAAAGAGATGGGAATACCAGACCACCTGACCTGCCTCTTGAGAAATCTGTATGCAGGTCAGGAAGCAAGAGTTAGAACTGGACATGGAACAACAGACTGGTTCCAAGTAGGAAAAGGAGTACGTCAAGGCTGTAATATTGTCACCCTGCTTATGTAACTTCTATGCAGAGTACATCATGAGAAACGTTGGGCTGGAAGAAGCACAAGCTGAAATCAAGATTGCCAATAACGTCAGATATGCAGATGATACCACCGTTGTGGCAGAAAGTGAAGAAGAACTAAAGAGCCTCTTGATGAAATTGAAAGAAGAGAGTGAAAAAGTTGGGTTAAAGCTCAACATTCAGAACACTAAGATCATGGCATCTGGTCCCATCATTTCATGGCAAATAGATGGGGAAACAGTGGAAACAGTGGCTGACTTTATTTTTCTGGGCTCCAAAATCACTGCAGATGGTGATTGCAGCCATGAATTTAAAAGACGCTTATTCCTTGGAAGGAAAGTTATGACCAACCTAGACAGCATATTAAAAAGCAGAGAGATTACTTTGTCAACAAAGGTCCATCTAGCCAAGGCTATGGTTTTTCTAGTAGTCATGTATGTATGGGTGTGAGAGTTGGATTGTGAAGAAATTGAGCACCAAAGAATTGATGCTTTTGAACTGTGGTGTTGGAGAAGATTCTTGAGAGTCCCTTGGACTACAAGGAGATCCAACCAGTCCATCCTAAAGGAGATCAGTCCTGGTTGTTCATTGGAAGGACTTATGTTGAAGCTGAAATTCCAAAACCTTGGTCACCTGATGCAAAGAACTGACTCCTTTGAAAAGAACCTGATGCTGGGAAAGATTAAGGGCAGGAGGAGAAGGGGATGACAGTGGATGAAATGGTTGGATGGTATCACCGACTCAATGGACATGGGTTTGGGTGGACTCCAGGAGTTGGTGATGGATAGGGAGGCCTGGCGTGCTGCGATTCCTGGGGTCGCAAAGAGTCAGACATGACTGAGTGACTGAACTGAATATTATACTTAATAGTAAAAGACCTTCCTCCTTACAATCAAGAAAAGATAAAATTCTGCTATCATTATTTCTATTCAATATTGTACTGTAGTTCTATCCAGAGAAATTAGATAAGAGAAATAAATCCAAAGGCACCCAGATTGGAATAAGAAGGAAAACTGTCTTTATTTGCTGATGACATAATTTTGTGTGTATAAAATCCTAAAGAATCCATTTAAAATAGAATTAATAAACAAATTAATGCTACAGAGTACAGATCAATATACAAAAATCAATTGCATGTCTATACAATAGCAGTGAGCAGTTGAAAAATGAAATTTTAAAAAAGCAATTCAATTTATAATAGCATCAGAAAGAAAATGTTTAGAAAGAATTTTAACAAAAATGTAGGACTTGTAATACTTGTAATACTAAGTATTGCTAATGAAATTAAAGAAGGCCCAAATAAATGGAAAGAAATCCCATGTACATACCTTGAATGACTTAATATTTTTATGATGACAATACTCCCCATATTTATCTAGAAGTAGAACACAATTGTTATCAAAATCTAAGCTGCCTTTTCTTCCAGAAATGACAAGCTGATAGTAAGATTTGTAAGAAATGGAAATTACAGGGGGCTTCCCTGGTGGTCTTGTAGTTGAGACTCTGCCGGCCAATCTGGTTTGATCCCTGGTCTGGGAAATAGGCTGCAGAGCAGCTAAGCCCCATGCACCTCAGCGACTGCTCTAGAACCGATGAGCTACAGTCACTGAGCCCCTGCATTGCAACTACTGAAGCCCACCTGCCTACAGCCTGTGTCCTGCCGCAAGAGAAGCCACTGCAGTGAGAAGTCTGAGCATCACAATAAAGAGTAGCCCCTGCTGGCCACAAATAGAGAAACCTTGCACATAGCAATGAAGACCCAGCACAACCAAAAATAAATAAATCTTACAAAACGAAAATTACCAAGAAAGTCAAAACAATCTTTAGACCAAAGTTGTAACTCACAGTTTTTTTCAAGTTACTGCAAAGCAACAGTACTAAGAAAAGAAAAACAGTACTAAGAAAACGTATGTTATTAGTATAGACCTACATATATAGATCAATGAAATTAAATTGAGAGTTCAGAAATAAACCCTTACATTTATGGTCAATTGATTTTTTACAATGGTGCCAAGACAATTTAATAGGGAGAAAGAATAATCTTTTTAACAAATGGTGCTGGGAAAGGTGGATGTCCATATATAAAAGAATTAATTTGGAACTCTAACTCACAACTCAAGCAAATATTAATTCAAAATGGATCACAGAGCTAAATATAAGAACTAAAACTATAAAACTCTTGGAAGAAAACCTAGGAGTAAGTTTTCATGATTTTGGATAAGGTAAAGTTTTCTCAGATTTAACACAAAAAGCAAAAGTGACAAAAGGAAGAATAAAGACTTTATCAACATTAAGTCTTTTGTATTTCAAAGGACATCATTTAAGAAAGTGAAAAGATAGCCCACCCAATGGAAGAAAATATTTGCAAGTCATAAATTTAATAAGGAATTTGTATCCCATACAATGACATATTCAACCAGAGTATATAAAGAACTTCTACTATCAAACATAAGAAGACAAATAATCCTTTTGAAAAATGGGTAAAGGATTCTAAGTAATTTTCTTCTAACAATATGTACAAATTGCCAGTAAGCACATGAAAAAGGGTTTGAGATCATTAGTTTTTGGTAAAATGCAAATCAAAAGCCGGAGAAATACCTCTTTGCCCCTATTACAATGACTATAATGAGAAAGATGAACAATAACAAATGCTGGCAAAGATGTAGAGAAATGAGAACTCTCATGTATTGCTGGTAGGAATGTAAAATGGTATGGCCATTTTAGATAAGATTTGACAATTGTCAAAATGCTAAACATAGAGTTCCCATATGATCCAGAAATTCCTCTCTTAAGTATATACCCAAGAGAGTCATAAATGTATGTCCATACAAAAACTTGTACACAAATGTTCTTAGCAGTATTATGCATAATTAACAAAAAGTATGTGGTATATCCATACTATCAAGTCATATAAAGGAATTAAATACTGATACCTGCTAAAATATGGATGAATCTTGGAAATGTTATGCTAATGGAAGAAGACACAAAAGGCCACATATTGAATATATATATTCTGTTATATGAAATGTTCAAAATAGGCAAATCTATAGAGAAAAGGGGAGAAACCAGAGTAGTTGGACACCTCAGAGTCAAGTCCACCTTTCCAATTTTTGAGCATAAGACAAGAGTGCAAATAGAGGTTCACATACCATAAATTAAATATTTTAAAATTATAAATCAAGCAGACACCATCTTAAATATTTCTATTCTCCTACTTTGACAAGTATACCTTTGTCCAAAAACAGCCTTGTACTATTAGCTATGGGAAGGTGGTAAAAACTTTAAGAAGACCAGTAATGTGATTATATTATCATTTCTGAAACAACCTGCTGGCAGACTTATCCATGTGTGAATAAAAAAGTGTCTGAGGATTGTAATTGTAGATTCTACCAGACACTGAGGAGCAATTAAACCAACGTCCTAAATATGGAGAGAGTGTTACACATAAAACAGAGATTCTAAAACCTGGATCAGCAGAAATGAATGTGGAAGGGAAAGGAAGGAGGAGAGAAAAGAGAGAGGCCAACTGACCTTTAGCACATGAGTGACTCAGGTTGGTGACATCATTACCTAAGAGGAAAAACAAGCAGCTTTTATGGGAGTGGAGGAGTCTTGCCAGGTGGTCTTTGAGTATGAGAGGCTGAACTATCTATGGGACCTCTGGTGAAACTGGCCAATTAGGATTAGGAAGCATGTGCGTGTAGCTTGGAAAAGAGGCCTGAGTTAATAAAATGATTTAGAAGTCATCAAAATTATAAAAAAAATCCCAGGAGGGAGTAAGATTTAATAAGGGGAGAATAAATAAAGACTAAGAACCAAATGGAAAGAGACACAACAGGGCAGTATCATTAATAATCAGACTTGAGAGACTTCCTTGGTGGAAGGGAAGGGAAGTGGGTGCAGGTTTGATCCTTGCTCAGGGAACTAAGATCCCACAAGCCACTTGGTATGGCCTAAAAAAATTAGACTTGAATTGTTTGCTAAAAACAAATGGCAAATATAACAGCATTTTTATAACAGAGTTTCAATCACATGGCAAGCTTGATGCTATTGACTAGAAAATGGTGATTATGGTATGATCCATAACTAGCAGCAGTTGGGAAGAATAACCAAAATCAGCTGAATCATATTTGGAAAAACATATAACTAGCTTTTAATACATATAACTGCTTTTATATAAATATGTATACATATATATTTAAAACTAAAGATGTATGTATTACTGGCTTTAGTTTGTTAGGGTTGTTTTTGTGTGATTACCTATGTTTGAAAGAAGAAAAACAGGCTGTTAATTGCCTTAACTGGATGATGATGGTGCTATTTAATATTATTATGGGATTTTATACCTTGAAAGCACTTCAGAACCATTAATTAGGCACTCCTTATCAGCTCTCTGCACTAGACATTACCGTCCTGCTTGTGTTCTTGCTGCCACTGCCATTCCTCTGCATGCTGTGATTTATGACAGGGTACTTGGAAGGAATGATGCTAAAGCTGAAACTCCAGTACTTTGGCCACCTCATTCGAAGAGTTGGCTCATTGGAAAAGACTCTGATGCTGGGAGGGATCGGGGGCAGGAGGAGAAGGGGACAACAGAGGATGAGATGGCTGGATGGCATCACCAACTCGATGGACGTGAGTTTGAGTGAACTCTGGGAGACGGCGATGGACAGGGAGGCCTGGCATGCTGCGATTCATGGGGTCGCAAAGAGTGGGACACGACTGAGCAACTGAACTGAACTGATGTGATTGGAGTTCATGGGAAAAGATCTTAGAACCAAGAAATTGCTTAGTTTTTGTTTCTTTGAAATAGCATTGATTTGAGTTTGAAACCTTGGGTTTGCAGTTTTTTGGTTTACTTACTGAATGAGTAAAATTTGCATGTTTTCAAAGGCTTAAGCTGTTGTCTGAAACACTCTTCTGTCCTTTGATTGACAAAATGCAGGGCTATGACTATATCTTGTCACCCAAGCCTAGTCTTAGGAGTCACTGTTTTTACATTATCACCAGGAAATGCCCCATATTTGGGCAGTGTTCTTTTTCCTTGATTTCACTGGGATTTAGTATTTCTAAGAGAAGCAGGTAATTTGTACAAGAAGTAATTTAACTTAGTTGGTGGAATATAGAAAAGTAAGAAGTTAAATGAGTTAATTAGGCTTTTAGTCTTAAATTAGCAGCAGTCACCCATTTTCAAGGAACCACGAAGGAGCTTGTTTTGGGGACATCTTTACAAGAGATAAAGATTTCATACATACCTCTCCATGTTGATTCTACCAATGCATTGCAATCCTCTTCTGCCCTGGCTTCTAGAAATTCCATAGCACGATTGACTGTCTTCTCCCTCTGTGACTTGTGTGCTATGCTGTTTATGTCTTTCTCTCTCTGCATCCTGTTTTATTACTGTGATTGGATGTAAAATGGGTTGCTATGAGGTAGGTGATCTCATAATCTGTTAGCTGAAGTGTAAATTGGTGTGGCTTTTATGGAAAGCATTTTAACAATGTATGTTAAACTATTTTAATCTATTCTAATTTAATCTATTCAAAAGAGATCATGTGTGATGTATAAATATCAGCTTACAAAATTATTCATTACTATATTAATGCTAAAATGAAGAAAACAACTACCCATCAATAGGAGAGCTGTCAAATAAATTACGGACTAGAGAGAGAGCTCTTACAAATCTATAAGAAAAAGATCACTATCTCAATAGAAAATTGTTAAAGGAAATGAAATGCAATTTTCCAAGGAGCAATATAAATTGCCAAGAAGCATTTGAACAGATGTCCAACCTCATTACAAATTAACAGGATATAAATGAAAATAATGAAGTATTATTATGTTACCTATTATTAGCAGTGATTAAACCATCCTCATTGGTGAAAAAGTAGAAATCGGCTATTCTCATTTACTCTCAGTGAGAATGTAATTGGGATGAATAAGGGGGCAGTTTGGCTGGGAGAAAGCATAATTTTTGACTTAGCAATGCACTGCTAAGAGTGTTATTTTAAATATTCAAAGTCTATAAAGAGTATGTATAGGATATTTATTACAGTAACATTTATGCTAGTGAAAATTGAATAATCCAAAGTCCATTGGTAGGTGATTGTTAAATAAATTGTAGTACAACCACACAGTGGAACACTATACAGCCATTAAATACTGGTATTGATCTAGTAGATAGGAATGATGCCTATGAGATATTAACAGTAAGTGAAAAATGTAGGCTAAAAGTATGTATTATAAAGTCATTTTTAGAAAATGTTTTTATTCACGTTTGTGTCTGCATACAAACAGAATTTGAAAGTACTTCCACTAAAATGAGAAGATAATGTTTACTTTGTTGTACACTTTTGTTTCGCTGAATTTGTTTTCAATTCACATATATTAATACCATAATCAGAAAAATACAGCCTCACCGTTGTAATCAAGGAAATAAGATGTTACACCCATAAGATGATATATAGAAAGTTAAAACAGGAATTTTGGAAAAGTAGTCAATTAAATGATGCTAAAGAAAAAATAACCTCGAGAAGAAAGACTGGAAGGAAATATATCAAATGTTAACAATTAATCTACAATAAATACCAAAAAAATTACAGCCATAACCAAATTATTTGTAAAAATATTTATTAATTTCATATTTGGAAAAGTTTTTTAAAATATAAATTTATTTATTTTAATTGGAGGTTAATTACTTTACAATATTGTATTGGTTTTGCCATACATCAACATGTATCCACCACAGGTATACACGTGTTCCCCATCCTGAACCCCCCTCCATCTTCCCTCCCCATACCATCCCTCTGGCTCGTCCCAGTGCACCAGCCCCAAGCATCCAGTATCATGCATTGAACCTGGACTGGCAATTTGTTTCATATATGATATTATACATGTTTCAATGCCATTCTTCCAAATCATCTCACCCTCTCCCTCTCCCACAGAATCCAAAAGACTGTTCTATACATTTGTGTCTCTTTTGCTGTCTTGCATACAGAGTTATCGTTACCATCTTTCTAAATCCCATATATATGTGTTAGTATACTGTATTGGTGTTTTTCTTTCTGGCTTACTTCATTCTGTATAATAGGCTCCGATTTAATCCACCTCATTAGAACTGATTCAAATGTATTCTTTTTAATGGCTGAGTAATACTCCATTGTGTATATGTACCACAGCTTTCTTATCCATTCGTCTGCTGATGGACATCTAGGTTGCTTCCATGTCCTGGCTATTATAAACGGTGCTGCGATGAACATTGGGGTACACGTGTCTCTTTCAATTCTGATTTCCTCAGTGTGTATGCCCAGCAGTGAGATTGCTAGGTCATAAGGCAGTTCTATTTCCAGGTTTTTAAGGACTCTCCACACTGTTCTCCATAGTGGCTGTACTAGTTTGTATTCTCACCAACAGTGTAAGAGGGTTCCCTTCTCTCCACACCTTTTCCAGCATTTATTGCTTGTAGACTTTTGGATTGCAGCCATTCTGACTGGTGTAAAATGGTACCTCATTGTGGTTTTGATTTGCATTTCTCTGATAATGAGTGATGTTGAGGATCTTTTCATGTGTTTTAAAAACAATTTAAAAGAGTTATTAGTATTGTGACCAGGTTCTCTATAGTCTCTCATTTTTAGGTGTCACAGATCAGAATGCCATAGTTATACCTATAAACACTCACATAAAAAAGTAAATGTTGCACATAGGTGATATATGTCATAAGTCAATTAAAAATTGTATGTAGAAGATTTGTATGTAGAAGCTTCTGTAATAGTGGATACTGTAGGCATTGTGGCAGACAGATTTTTAGCTGGCGAGTCTTCTGGAAAATTAGGGACACACAAAACATTTCTGCATATTTAGTAGACAATCCAAGACTTGGGTAAATGGTAAAAACAAATTAGAAACAAGACTTCCCTGGTGGTCCAGTGGTTAAGACTCTGCACTTCCACGGCAGGGTTATGGGTTAGTCCCTGGTCGGGGAACTAAGATCCCACATGCCACAGGAGGTGTGGCCAATAACTAACTAAAATATAAATATAAAACAAATTCCGAAGTATATTATTATACTATTTGCTATTTCAGGTAGAGAATTTGGAAAACTGGGTAAGATATGTTTTTCACCAACCCATCTAAAACGCTTTAATAATTTACACCCCCAAGCCCCATCAAATTATCTTTAATTGATTTATTCTTATGAATCTTCTTTTAGTTTTGTCACCTTCTTAAAATATTTTTGATTTTCACAACAATCTTGTGAAGCAGGAAGGATAAATATTTAAAATTCACTGCTAAGAAATGAGGTTCAGAAAGGTTAAAACCATTGCTCAAGATCTCAAACTAGAAAATTGAGGAGCTGGGATCTGAACCTACATTTTCCTGATAATACAGGTTAGTTCCATTTATTACTGGGACTTGAGTCTGAGTTTACTGACTCAAAACACAGTTATACCATACCATTCTATTCTTCTTCTAGAAGTTTAAGATGCCTAGGATTGAACCTGGATCTGTCTTTTAACAAAGCAGCAGTGAGCAAAAGAAAAGGAAAATTCCTGGTAGAGGAATGATTGTGATAAGGCAGTTGTCAAGGGAAGGGGTTTGGATGTAGGAGCAAAGTATGGAGAGTTTCAAACCCAACATCTGCAAAGGATCTACAGGTGATATAAACAATGTAAGCCTGCCAGGAGTAAGAAAAACAAAATCATGATAGTAAATGGAAATACCACTGGATTTCATTGTGGTAGAGACAGCAGGGATTCATGAGGAAGTAAGTGAGTCGGAGAGCATGTCTTGTGAATGTCTAAAGGATATAGGTGTTACACAACACCAGTAATTGCTGCCAAAAAAAGAGCTAGTTCTATATTTTAGTTTTTAAAAAATTATTTAAAAGAAGCTGGAAATCTGTTTTTTAGGTCAAACCATCCCATTTTTAAATGCTAGCACTAATTTAAAAATAATATTGTGTAGGCTGACTAAAATATTGGGTTGGCCAAAAAATTCATTTAAGTCTTTATACCATGTTTATGGATATACTCAAATGAACTTTTTGGCCAACTCAATACATCCAAAGGCCATCAGAGCCCTTCGAGTTGCCTCAGTTTGTGATTTCTGGGACATTTTCTGTCTTACAAGACTTCTTACTGATCACATTCAGTTGTTTCCTTGATGTCTTAATTACATCACTGTGATTCTTGACATTTGTCCTTACACATTTAGGAAAACATCTCGCTTTCGTCTTCTTCACACTTACCTAAACCAGCCTCCCCTATCCTGGTTCTTTCTCAGCCTCTAAGAGGTTGGAAGAGGAGGTTGCTCCTGAAAGGATTTCCCCATTGTATCCCCAGAACAGTCTGTGTAAACACCGCTGTATGTGAGTGCCAAGGAATGACCCTCAGGGCTTGGGAAAGATGTGCATTAATTAAGTTATATTTCTGACTTAAATTATTGCCTAGACCAGAACTTTTTCCAAGACTGTAAATGTATGGGTGGTGGCTTGGTGATACAAATCACTCAGGTTTTCTTTATCTAGGAAAAAATCCCACCAAGAGGGGAAAGTTCAAGAGACATATGAGCAATGATGCAAATCACCATGTTAAATCTGCAGACTAGATTAAACATTTGACTGCAGTCTTGATCTGAAATTGGCAAAGACAAATGTCCTCCTAATCCCACAGGAAGCACCACAACAAAGGCAAAATGTACACATATCTGACTCTCTCTTTCTTTTTCACACACACATTTAGTTTAGTGAACATTCTGATATATCTTTGGGACCATCTTCACTTTGGAGATAAGCATCTTAGGGTTACTTTATAATATTTAAGTATGTAATTTTTAATTTATAGTGTGTCTTTAATAATGATTCATTATAGAACATTTGGAAAACACCACAAATTATGTGGAAGAAGATGAAAAATTACATATAATCCCATCATCACCCAGAGACACTCACTCTTATAATTCTGGCATATGCTCTTCTAACCTTTTGGCTATACATGTATGAAAAAACAGACAAAACAAATGAATAATGATAATAACAACGACAATAACAAAAAACCCAAAACCAAACAAACTCTTGACTTTATATGGAGAATTTGAATATCAAATAATAGATTTTGTGGTAAATTCATTCAAGATAAGTAAACAATGTGGAAAAATGGTGAGAGATGAGGCTATATCAAGTCAGAATCTAACCCCTAAGTGGAGAGAATGCTTCCGCAGAAACATGGTGTGACTGAAGGGGTAAAGTTCAAGGAGGACAGAACTATCTGGGGTATTGGATACACTTACGGCAAACGAAGCACATACGAAAACAATTTAGAGCTCCTGATAGAAATATACAGGATTCTTACCAAAAAGAACATCAGTTAAATGGTTTTAGGTGGGAAGAATTCTTATCCTAATCTAGCCTGAAGTCTCTTTCATTAGTCATACTATTTCTAGTACTTTCTGCCTAATCAATCAATCATCAATCATCACAAATAAAAGCAACAAAAATCTACATTTTCAACACTTATTACATGTATACTTGTATGTAAAGTTTCAATGTGTACATTTTATATATGTACTTTATTATGTGTATACTGTGTCATTTAATTTTTTGGTAACTCCATTGAGATATCATTTATATGCCACTTAGAGTATATAACAGTGATTTTTAGTATCTTCACAGATTGTGCAGTTATCACTACTATATAGTTTTTTTTAAACTTATTTTATTGAAGTATAGTTGCTTATAATGCTGTGTTAGTTTCTGGTGTACAGCAAAGTAATTCAGTTTCATAAATAAATGTATATATGTATATATATATATGCTATATGAATGCATGCATGCTAAGTTGCTTCAGTCATGTTTGACTCTGTGTGATCCTATGGACTGTAGCTTGCCAGGCTTCTCTATCCATGTAATTTTCCAGGCAAGAATACTGAAGTGGATTGCCATGCCCTCCTCCAGGATGTATACTATATATATATGCGTGTGTGTATATGTATATATATATAGACTTCCCCAGATGGTAAAGAATCTGCCTGCAATGCAGGAGACCTGGGTTTGATCCCTAGGTCAGGAAGATCCCCTGGAGAAGGGAAAGGCAACCCACATGCACACATGTGCACATGCACGTGCACACACACACACTTTTTCAGATTCTTTTTCATTTTATATTATTACAGTGTATGGAATATAGTTCCCTGTGCTATAAGTAGAACGTTATTCATTCATTCTGTGTATAATAGTGTGCATCTGTTAATCCCAAACTCCTAGTCCATCCCTCTCCCCACCCACAAAAGGAACCAATTGCTATTACCAATTGCTCTCATTCACTGTAAACAAATCCAGTACATTCTGGTACTGGACCCTTATCTGATGTCTGATTTGCAACTAGATTCTTCCATTCTATGGCTTGTGTTTTCATTTTTTGATAGTATTCTTTGATCCTCAGAAGTTTTGTGTGTGTGTGTGTGTTATAAGTATTATGCTTTAATGAACTCCTTAAATAGAAATGTCACGACAAAGATATACAATTGGAAAAGATAGGGTGTCCTGCATATACTCCATACACATAGAAAACTATAAAGGAAGAAGTAGAAATTGGAATTAAAGAAGCAACAAGAGGAGGTGAGAAGGAGGTCCGTAGGCCATCTTGTTGGCACTGATAAACAGTAGAACTGATTATCACAATTTACCAGTGCAATATTCAAAATTTCTATCTCAAAGCAATGGAATCGCCCAAAAAGAGGCAGTTGTTTTGGGTTGGTTTTGTTTCTTAATTCTTCAAATGACAAGAAATTATTTAAACTAAACAAGGCAGAGTAAGAGCTGGATAAGGTTAGCACCGCTCATCTGCAATGGAACCTCAAGTCAGTGATCTTGTTTATGGGTTGGTGTATGAAAGTTGAGGCAGCAAGACCAGATAAGAAAAACCAAAGATAAGAAAAACATAACTCTCCCTCACCCCAGACCACCCTCTGCCCTGCCCATGAGAAAGCCAGCAATTTCAACAGGATTGGGAGAGAATGGTATTTGGATTTCTTTCCTTGGAGTGATCCTCAGGAGATATTCATGGTATCTATTTCCTTAATAACTCCTGAAGATGGGATAGCTCATCCTGGAGGCCAGAGACTGTGGGAGCTGAGAGGCCCATCTGTACATCAGGCCTTCCCCTCAGGTAGTAGCGTCTTCAGAGCCTGATCTGGGTCACAGACATTCAGGCAGCGACAGCCCTGGGGGTAAAGGGCAAGTTCCCCAACGTGAGGGGAGCCCCTAATCCTGATCAACCAGGCTTTCAGAAGAGATAGCAGGTCGAGGGAGCCAACGAGAAGAGGCTGGCAGCAGGGAGGGACTGTCCCAAGGACAAAGCTGATTCAGGGGTGTCAGAGCCCCTTTAGAGAAGAGCCACACAGAACTGGGGAGCGCAGGAACCATGAAGCTTGGCTGCTGTCTAGGGAGCCAGGAATCTGGGCAGTGTTCTGGGTCATAGCCTCGATTATGAAATTGTAGTATTTGTTCACTGCTGTAGCATAAATTCCAGTCCCAGACAGATAGCTGTGGGTAATAGAGTTCCCAGCCAAGAGCTGGGAGTACCCAGCAGTATAAACTTGTGTATAGTTTTTGAACTCACTTTTCATATTCAAGACTCCAGAGGTTTTAAATTTTGATAAGTCAAATTTATCTCTTTTTTTGCTTGTTCTTTTTTATTTCTAAAAATTTACTACTTAATCCAAGGTCATGAAGATATACTTCCATATTTCTTCTAAGAATTTTATAGTTTTAATTCTTACATTTTGGTTTGTGATCCACTTTTAGCTAATCTTTGTATATAATATGAGGTAGGAAGGCATCAACTTCATTTTTCTACCAGGGCATACCCAATTGTTTCAGTGCCAAATATTGAAAAGACTATTATTGCCCAATTTAATGTCTCATTTAATTTGCACACTAGTCCAATGAAGTAGAATTATTGCCCCTGTTTCCAGAAGAGGAAACTGAGACAGCATGGTTAGTGACTTGTCTGAGCCCTGAAGAATTCCAACTAAGAAGAAAAATTTAATTGGGCTCCAAGGGCAGATTCTTTCAACAATATCAAAATGGGCATTTATATCATGCCAGCTGATGGTAAAAGAAAAACATACAAAAAGAAATTGAACAAAAAATTTTTTTTTCAGTTAAATGCAGTCTTCCTGAGGAGCCATGTGTATCAAGAGCTCCAGGACTAGGAAAGATAAATAAGCATAGTTCTTATTTTTAAAAGCTGATAATAATACAGTAAAAATAAGGGATTCCCTATGGATAGAGGAGCCTCGTAGGTAGGCTGCAGTCCATGGGACTGCAAGAAGTTGTACACAACTGAGCGACTTCACTTTACTTTTTACTTTAGGATGACTGTAAAAGTCATAGTTTGGGTCACAGCAATAGAAAGCAGCTTACAGAGCCACAGTCAGTCAGCAGAAACCTGGAGAACCAGCGAACAGATCAGAACTGAGGCAGGTCCAGTCACTCAGAGGCAGGAAGCCAGGGGCTTCCTTGAGTAAGCCACAGGGCCAGGACATCATGGCCATTGTGGAATCCCACTGTGGACACTATAAATGAGCTTCTTTGTCTCCAAGTCTTTACATCAATAGGTTTAGATCCAGAAAAAGGTAGGGGAATGAGTGGCTGGTTGAGCCTGAGGGTTGTCCTGCTGTGTGGGCAAGAGGCCAAGGGGCATTCCATCCAGTCCTTAGTACACACAGTTAAGTATCCTCCAAAATCAGTGGAGGATGCTGGAAATGAAGGGCTTCCCTGGTGACTCAGTGGTAAAGAATCTGACTGCCAGTGCAAGAGACACAGTTTCAATCCCTGGGTCGGGAAGATCCTTTGGAGAAGGAAATGGCAACCCACTCCAATATTTTTGCCTAGAAAATCCCATGGCCAGAGGAGCCTTGTGGGCTATAGTCCGTGGGGTCACAAAGTGTTGGACACAACTTAGCCCCTAGCAATAAGAACATGCTGGAAATGCTCACACCCAGAACAGGGGAAAAATCACTCTTCCTTCTGCTATTCCAATTGTTTTCATTGTATCAGTAGTTACAGAACCAGTCTCTCTTATTTTTAGTTCTCAATATTTCACATGACCCATTTTCTAATGAGAATATAATTTCTTAGTGGTTAGGACCTACTAGTATTTTATATGCCACTACTTTGCATCTCTCATTGTACTCTAAATATAGGTTCACAGGATGTATTTTTAAATGACTGATGATTCCTAGCCTACCCCAGGGACCACGATCCAGTCTTCAAAATCCACATCTGGATTCTGTATAGCCATTTTCTTATCTTAAGTCCGATTTTCCTTCCTGCTCCATATGATCCTGAGGACCCTACCTCTACCATTGGTTGAGGATGTACATTTGATTGGGCTCTGTTAGGGGAGATTCTGGACCAAGTTTGTTTTGAATGCTCCAATTCTTTAAGGTAGTTCTTTTTAGGGCTTCTTTCATCCATCAACATTCTGTGGAATTTTGGGTTTTTTCCCTTGTTTATCACCAGGGGCCAGAACTGTTTGTGTTTTCTGCTTTACTAACCTCAAGGGATGTGAGTGGAATCCCCCGAATAGCTGAGCTCTGACTCAGAGCTTTGAGGACCTTCTGCCTCACCCTCTCCTCACTCCCTTCATCACTTTCCAAAGTTTACAAAGCCCTAAGGTCGTGTGATCCACTCACAATCAAAGTATCTTGACTGCATGGCAAAGTAACAAAAGGTTCTTATTTTACTCATACACATTCAGGGTGAAGGCTGATAGATAACATGAAAAGCATTCATTTTTTGTTGTGTCATGTCTTGCTATAGTTCTTTTGTCCTTGGAGCTACAGGCTATAATGTCACTTGACTTTTTTGAGAAAGTAGATGCCTACTGTTAGCCTTTGGAAAGAGCATGCAATTTTCCTGAGGGACAGAAGGATGGAAGGCCGAAGTCAGGAAAGATGAATAAATGCAGTCATTAATTTTTAAGAAGTTCACCAAAGGTTCCGTGCTAAGATAGTATTTTTATCTTGAGCAGCAATGGTTCCCCCTGATGGAGTGAAAACACATTAAATGAGATTCAGTGGTTTGAACTATCAATATGATTCATTAATGGATGGATAATACATGTAGCCAGCCACCTCCTCTTTTCCCCTAGAACATGCACTCTTGATCAGCAGTTGTATTGCCAGGCTTGTTCTCAGTTATTGAGAGGCCTGCAGAAGGTGGTGGTGGGGAAGTTGGTCAGGACACACAATGAGGTGTGTTTAATGTTATAAGGAGACAAAGTTATTCTGTGATGGTGGTAGTGGTGAAGGGAGAATTGGTTGGAGGGAAAACATCTCTTGTTTATTAGCATTTGAATCAAAGGAGAAATAAAAAGACATCTCCAATTGTGAAACTTTAAGTAAAATCCTATTTGTATTTAGAGTTCAGACTGTTGAAGACAATCACACACTTGACAACTTTTAATTTGTACTTTGATTGTTGATAATTCTTTACTCCATTAAGACAAGATCCTTTCCAGTACCATGTGTGTCTAGAAAGAAACAATTCTGAAGCAAGGGAGTTGTGAGAAGGAGGGGAGGGGTGAAGATTTATCTTTATTATTTCCCATGATTATTTTAGGTTTCTCTCTCCTGTCTTAGAGGTTACACTCCAGACTTTATGTACCAGGCAACTGTCCCTGTCCCATTGTTCAGATCTGCTATAAGAATCCTAATGATAGGATCCCATTAATACTTTCTCATTGAGCACCTACTGTGTACCAGATCCTATTCTAACAACTAACCATAACAATAGCTACTGTATTTACATTTATCATGTGGCAAGTGCTTTGTGTATCTCACCTCACTTCCTCCTCAAAAGAAGACTATTTTACAGATGGGGCACTTGAGACTCAGTGAAGTTGATTTGTCCAAATCAAATAGCTAATGGGGGCTTCCCTGGTGGCTCAAATGGTAAGGAATCTGCCTGCAACACAGGAGATGGGTTCAATCTGGGAAATCCTATGGACAGAGGAACCTGGTGGGCTCCAGTCTAGCAAATAGCTAATGGGTGGTAGAATCAATATTTGAACTCAGGTCTGTTTGACTATAGAAACCATATGCATTTTGTTGACTAACTTTTAATAAGCGCCTTTGTCCTGTTTTTAAAGTGGACATTGCAATTGAATAGGGGAAGGGAGATACATTAAAACCTTTGAAAACTTCTGAGGCCACATACCTAACGATAGATCTGACAGAGCAGAGCAGGTTCAGCAGCCAAGGGACCACTTGTGGATGCTATAATCTCTGATACTTTTGGTTACTAAGCTCTGTCCTCTGTGGCCCCATCCCTCTAGCCTGGAATATACAGGCAGAATGTCTCCAATCTCTTCTGGCCCCCTGTACCCTTGGGACCCCCATCTGCTCAAATGGGCACCAGAACCATGTTGCTTCACGAATGGAATCTCTGAATTCCTGTTGGGGCTCTATTCTCTCTTGACATACATATTGTTCCCAGGTCCTTGGCTAGTGTTTTCATTGTAATGTAAGACCATATTAGACCACAGAAACTTAAGATTAGAAATGAGTTCTCACTGTGGGCCTGATGGTTTATATTAATGAAATATAATTTCACCTCTAGAAAAAAAATGTGCACCTCACATTACCTTAATTGACTATAGTAGGAAGTTAAAGCTAGGTATTTGTGTAAAAACTTGCAGAAAAGAAAAGGTGAATAATTTCACAGTAGACTAGAATCACCTGTAAGATATGGGGGATGTCACTGCAGTTGGGAGAGTATTTCTTCATAAGGTTGCCATGATCTCTTTAGCTGTAAGAGTAAATAATTTCCCTTTATTTCCTCATTTGTAAATGCCAGAGTTGAGCCCAAAGAAAGAATTAAATGATTGAGTGAATGATGGTCAATGTATACAGTTAAAAGTTCACAGATGAAGGCAGCTTTGGTTGAGTTGGAGTTGTAACTCAGTTGAATTGCCAGGCCTCATGCTTCTGCTATGTGATGCATGAACCTGCCCCAAGACTCCAGTTGAAGGTTATGACACTTCCAAAATACTGAGAAGAGCCTAAGTAGGAACCTCTGTGATGGTAAAGAAGATGGAAAATATGGCATTGATTCCTCCACCAATCTCACTGATCAGACTACTTGTGAAAGCTCAGCACCAGGGAGGAATACCTTATTCATTCAGAAACTATTTAGAAACCACTGTGTTTGATATTGTGCCAGGCACTGTAATGATTTTGTGCATATGAAACAATTGCTGTCCTCAAAAATGTGCCATCAGTTGGACATAAGGAAAAGATAAGACATGAGCCCACATAGGCCCAGAATCTACAGAGTTGGGGCTGCTCAGGGAGAGCCAAAGGGATGGAAATGGAGCCTTTGGTGGCACAAGCAGGAAATTATTGCTCCTGATGCAGGACTGGGAAGAGATTGGGGTGAGTGCTACTATTTATCTCAGTCATCTTGGTCATCCTGAGTTTAGAGAGTTGAGAAACTTTTTTTTTTTTTTTTTGAGGAAATTTTTAACTTGCATATGATGAATCAAAAACAATGCCAGACCCAAAGACCAGAGAACTTTATGTCTAATCACCAACAAAACCATGACAACTGCCCCCTACTCCAACATTTACTTTGGAAAAATGATCAGAACACTCAGGGTCTTAATTATTTGATAAGTAAAATGGTAATAATGATAGATTCTTGAAGGTAGAAGTCTGTACCTCCTGATTTTGTTAATTTTCTTTCAATTCTTAGGTCTGTAATCTTATGACTACTCGGTAGATAAAGGTAACACCAAGGTTGAGTTTTTGCAGAAGTGTGTTATTTGCTTGACCAAATACAGTACCTACCCTTGAAAATGTGAACAACAGCCATAGAAACTGTTTCTAGTTTCAGTTTCTATAGAAAGTAGTCCTAGATTTTGTTGAATTCATTTCAATCAAGGCTTAAATGGTTTGCAGCTTTAAGAACAAGACAATTTGTAGAAATTTCTGCATATTATTTAACCATCTGCATTTCTTGATGAATTAAACATAATGTGCAATAGTGTTATCTTTAAAGGACCTTTTAAGGTCAGGCACTCATAAAGATGTGTTTGATAAATGAGATAGACTCATATTTGTTTATGGAAAATTCTCTGATTTATTTCATAAAATAGTGGGTTAGCAAGTATCTAATGAGCGCCCACTATGTATAAAGAACCAAACTGGGCTTTCTTGTATAGGAGCAGAGGAGTAGAAAACATTCTTTTTATTTTTAAGAACTGTACCATTTATTTGAAATGAGGCATGCATCTGAGAATAATTATAGAGCAGCTTAGCAATACATTCTTTAATATGCTTTGAATCAAAGACACTCGTTACAATTGTTGGCAGAGTAAAGGAAAGAATAGAAAAGGAAAGATTACATTGAGTTTTGAGTCTTGAAGGAGCTGATAAAATGCTTTCCCAAGGCTGTGTATAATATTAAAATTCATTTAACAGCCTGCAAACCAGAGCTGGACACAGGTGGCAGCCAGAAGACAGACCACGGACTAATCCCTAATGTTGGGAACATAGGATGCATTAGAACAAGAAAGGGCAAGTGATGAAACTTCCCCTGGCAAAGCCTGATTGTGAACCAGGTACTTAAAACTTATTACTGTGATAATTCCTTGTGATAATGTTCCCCCTATTACTGATCAGGAGACTGAAGTCCAGAGGGGCAAGGTAAAAAATTTATCACTTATTATGGCAAGGTTTGGGCTTGTCTCTGCATCTACCAGGATGAAAAAGATCTGTGTGAAAGGTGGCAAATGATGCAAAGAAAACTGAATGCAGTTCATCAATTTTTTCTCATATAGTCAACTAAACTAATTGATAACAGTAATTGGCTGAGATCACTAGCCACTCCAACTGTACTGGAAATTTAGATAGAAACTGGGCAGACAATGGATTGCAAGCCTGAGAGACAATGTGTCTGTGCTTCTTATTCCCTTACTAGGCTTTATAAAGTTCTCTGGCCAAAAGGAAACTGCAGAGCAACTCGAAAGCTATATAAAGCAAATGTGTAATGTTGTTGGCAGTGTTCTGAAGGGAGCTACCAAGAATGCATACTACAGGGAGGAATAAAGAACTGATTTCTGGCTGAAATTCATTTTGGATGAAAAACTTTAATGGACAAATTCCCCATCAATATGTTGCTGCTTTGCATTTAATTGTCATCTTTCACTATTCGATTTTTAAATCTTTCTGCATGTACATACATGACTCCATAGGGAGGCTGTGGAAATTATGTTTTTGAACTATGTGTTCTCTTTCCTTAGAGAATGAACAACTGTCTAACTCAACACTGTATCCTCTTCTCTTGCCTTGTGATTATTATTGGCTTTATTTAATATTCAATATAGATCTTGGTCTGGTGTTCCACCTTACCTGCTTCCTGAGGAAACTGCATGCAGGTCAAGAAGCAACAGTTAGAACTGGACATGGAAAAATAGACTGGTTCAAAATCAGGAAAATAATATGTCAAAGCTGTATATTGTCATCCTGCTTATTTAACTTATATACAGAGTACATCATGCAATAATGGATGAAGCACAAACTGGAAACAACACTGCCAGGAGAAATATCAACAATGTCAGATATGCAGATGATACCACCCCAATGGTAGAAAGTGAAGAGGAACTAAAGAGCCTCTTGATGGAGGTGAAAGAGGAGAGTGAAAAACTGGCTTAAAACTCAGCATTCAAAAACTAAGATCACAGCATCCAGTCCCATTACTTCATGGCAAATAGATGGGGATATTGGGCTCCAAAATCGCTGCAGATGGTGACTGCAGCCATGAAATTAAAAGACGCTTGCTCCTTGGAAGAAAAGCTATGACAAAACTAGACAGTGTATCAAAAAGCAGAGACATTGCTTTGCTGGCCAAGGTATGTCTAGGCAAAGCTGTGGTTTTTCCAGTAGGCATGAATGGATGTGAGAGTTGGACCACAAAGAAAGCTGAGCACCAAAGAACTGATTCTTTTGAGCTGTGGTGGTGGAGAAGACTCTTGAGAATTTCTTGTACAGCAAGGAGATCAAAGCAGTCAATCCTAAAGGAAATCAACACTGAATTTTCATTGCAAGGACTGATGCTGAAACTGAAACTCCTATACTTTGGCCACCTGATACTAAGAAATGACTCATTGTAAAAGACCCTGATGCTGGGAAAGACTGAAGGCAGGAGGAGAAGGGGACAATGGAGAATGAGATGGTTGCATGACATCACTGACTCAATGGACATGAATTTGAGCAAACTATGGGAGATTGTGAAGGACAGGGAAGCCTGGTGTGCTGCGCTCCATGGGGTCACAAAGAGTCAGAGATAACTTTAGCAACTGAACAACAACCAAAGATGTTTCTCTATTAAAATTTGAGAACTTGATTTTCCCTCTTCTGTCTTTCCTCATTAGGAATCACATGGGTGAATCAGTCCTTCTACTTTAATATGAGAACTAAAGTTTACATGCTTATCAGGTGCCTTTCATGGCTTTTATAAGATGGTGAGTCACTAAGCCATTCCTGAGTAGTCTTGCAGATCATGTCAGATCAAGAGATCATCCCACTCAGATTTTTTGTTTTGTTGATTTCTGGGGATGTCTCCAGTGATTGTTCTTGCCAATGGGCCATGAACTCTATGAGTGGGAGGGAAATGCTAGGTTATTGCAAAGGGTGTATAAATTCATATCTAATCCAAGCAGCAATACATGTACTACTATTTTTCAAAAGCATATAGTAGTAGGGGGAAAGAGTGGGATGGGGTAAATTGGGAGATTGGGATTGACATAATACACTATTGATAGTATGTATAAAATAGGTAATTAATGAGAACCTACCGTATACCAAAGGGAACCTACCGTATAGCAAAGGGAACTCTACTTAATGCTTTATGGTGACCTAAGTGGAAAGCAAATCCAAAAAATAGGAGTTATATGTATAAATATAACATTATTTTGCTGTACAGTAGAAACTAATACAACATTGTAAAGCTACTATCTGCGTGTATGTTAGCTGTTCAGTTGTGTCTGACTCTTTGTGACCCCATGGACTGTAGCCTGCCAGGCTCCTCTGTCCATGGAATTCTCCAGGCAAGTGGGTTGGAGGCAATTCTCCCACTAGAGTGGGTTGCCATTTCCTATACTCCAATAAAAACTTTTAAAAAGTATGTAATATATATGTGTGTGTATATAATACAGTATCATGAATTAATGGATTAAAATACCCTTTAAACATGTTGAAGTTTACTGAACTCATAGTAGGTTTAAATTATAAACTATTTTTGCATTAGCACATGCAAAAAAAATTAACATGTAGAAGGTCATGGAAGTTTTTGAGGTTAAAATAAGAAACTTCATAACAACAAAAGAAGAAAGTATGATCTTATGCTCTACCTCAATTCAAACCTGTTTAAAGCACTTACATCATTCATGACCTGGAGTATGGACATAACAAACTTGATCTACTTACTTTTCTTCACTTTACAA
Source organism: Budorcas taxicolor (assembly GCF_023091745.1). Lineage (NCBI taxonomy): Eukaryota > Metazoa > Chordata > Mammalia > Artiodactyla > Bovidae > Budorcas > Budorcas taxicolor. The sequence goes on from NC_068911.1 coordinate 108,051,052, forward strand.
AGCAAAGAAAGAAAAGCCTGAAAAGGTTAATTTCCTCCCAATATTTATATATTTCCTTTCTTTCTTTTTCTATTCTCATTGTGTCAACTCAAAATGTTTTGTCATTGCCTCTGATACAAAGAGGAAGGATAGTCATGTTTTATTATTTAATATATTTAGCATTGGTTTTGGGTAGAACCTCTTTCCTGTATTATGGAAGTATGCTTCTATTCTTGATTTACTTTTTTTTAATAAGCAAAAATCAGGAATAAATGTTGAATTTCACAAACATAATTTCAGCCTCCTATAAATGTGTATAAACTTGATTACTAGATCTCGTATTGTAATAGATTATATCATAGCAAACCATTCTTGTTTGTGATACTATCTTCCTTTTCAAACTGCCGATCTTAATTACTCTTTTATTTGAGACATTATAAATGAGTCTGGCTTGTAGTTTTCCATTTTTATTAGTTACTAGTTTCATCAAGATTGCTATCAGGTTTATGCAAGTTCACAAAATGAATTTGGAAGATGTTCATCTTTTTCTGTGTTTTAGAAACTGTTTATGTAGATAAGGCAGTGAAGCATAGCCTTTGTGCCCATGGTCTTTGGGGATATACACAGATGTCTGTATGATTCTGGGCTGTTCACTTGGAAGTTTCATAACATTGAGCTAGTTATTCAACTTGTCTAAATATCATTTTTGTCACCTATAAAATGTAAACACAAGTACCTATCTTAAAATGTTTTGTGCAATTAAATAGGAAAAGCCCTTATTACAGTTCCTGGCTCATTGTGAGTCTTAAATAAATGTGGCTTCTGTTGAGATAATATGATGAAGATGATGATGATGATAATGATGATTACATTGTTATCATTGCATGGAAATTATCTTTCCCTTGAAGTTAGTCATGTTCAACAGTGCAACAGTTTTCTAAAAAAAGAATTAGGAACAATTTCCCTCAAGTTCTTTTTTAACTTGTCCAGTTTTCCTATTTTTATTCAGTTAATTTTAATAATTTTTTTTTCAAGAGAAACTTGTCTTTAGACTATGGAGCTCTTCAAAATTGTTAGGCCAAGTAAAATGTGTTTATGAATGATCCCTCTCTTTCTTTATCTCTCTCTCTCTATATATATATATGTATGTTTATATTTATACATATTTCTATATGTATTCAATGAAATTATGAGCCATACCATGTAGGGCTTCCCAAGATGGACAGGTCATGGTGGAGAGTTCTGACAAAATATGGTCCACTGGAGAAAGGAATAGCAAAGCACATCAGTATTCTTGCTTTGAGAACCGCATGGACAGTATGAAAAGGCAAAAAGATATGACACTAAAATAATTCCCCGGGTTGGTAGGTACTCAATATGCTACTGGAGAAGAGCAGAGCAATAGTTCCAGAGGAATGAAGAAGCTGAGCCAGAGTGGAAACAACACCCAGCTGAGGATGTGTCTGGTGGTGAAAGTAAAGTCTGATGCTGTAAATAACAGTATTGCATAGGAACCTGGAATGTTAGGTCCATAAATAAAGGTAAATTGGAAGTGGTGAGATAGGAGATGGCAAGAGTGAAAATCAACATTTTAGGAATCAGTGAATTAAAATACAGCATACTAACACATATATACGGAATTTAGAAAGATGGCAATGACGACCCTGTATGCAAGACAGGAAAAAGACGCAGCTGTCTATAACGGACTTTTGGACTCAGAGGGAGAGGGAGAGGGTGGGATGATATGGGAGAGTGGCATTCTATCATGTATACTATCATGTAAGAATTGAATCGCTAGTCTATGTCTGATGCAGGATACAGCATGCTTGGGGCTGGTGCATGGGGATGACCCACAGAGATGTTATGGGGAGGGAGGTGGGAGGGGGGTTCATGTTTGGGAACACATGTAAGAATTAAAGATTTTAAAATTAAAAAAAAATAAAAATAAAAAAAAAATAAATAAAATGGATTGAAATGGGTGAATTTATTCAGATGACCATTGAATCTACTATTGTGGGCAAGAATCCCTTAGAAGAAATGGAGTCGCTCTCATAGTCAACAGAAGAGTCCATTATGCAGTACTTGGGTGCAGTCTCAAAAATGAAAGAATGATCTCTGTTCATTTCAAAGGCAAACCATTCAATATCACAATTCTGTTCAGTACAGTTGCTCAGTTGTGTCCACTCTTTGTGATCCCATGGAATGCAGCACACCAGCATTCCCAATCCATCAACAGCTCACAGAGCATGCTTAAAATTATGTTCATTGAGTCAGTGATGCCATCCAACCATCGATCCTCTGTCATCCCCGTCTCCTCCTGCCTTCAGTGTTTCCCAGCATCAGGGCTGGGAGTCAGTTCTTTCTAATGAGTCAGTTCTTCACATCAGGTGGTCAAAGTATTGGAGCTTCAGCTTCAACATCAGTCCTTCCAATGAATATTCAGGACTGACTTCCTTTATGGATAGATTTGTTTGATCTCCTTGTAGATCGAGGGACGCTCAGGAGTCTTTCCCAACACCACAGTTCCAAAGCATCAGTTCTTCAGCACTCATCTTTTTTATGGTCCAACTCTTACATCCGTACATGACTACAGGAAAAAACATAGCTTTGACTACACAGATTTTGCCAGCAAAGTAATACCTTTGCTTTTTAATATGCTATCTAGGTTTGTCATAGCTTACTTCCAAGGAGCCAGTCTTTTAACTTCATGGCTGAAGTTGCCATCTGCAGTGATTTTGGGGCCCAAGAAAATAAAGTCTGGCACTATATCCATTGTTTCCCCTTCTATTTGCCATGAAGTGATGGGACCGGATACCATGAACTTTGTTTTTGAATGTTGAGTTTTAAGCCAGCTTTTTCACTCTCCTTTTTCACTGTCTTCAAGAGACTCTTCTGTTCCTCTTCACCTTCTGCCATAAGGGTGGTATCATCTGCATATCTGAGGTTATTGATACTTCTTCCGGCAGTCTTGATTCCAGCTTGTGTTTCATTCAGCCTGGCATTTTGCATGATGTGCTCTGCATATAAGTTAAATAAGCAGCGTGACAATACACAGCTTTGAAGTACTCCTTTCCAATTTGGAACCATTCCGTTGTTCCATGTCCGGTCCTAATTGTTGCTTCTTGTCTTGCATACAGATCTCTCAAGAGGCAGGTAAGGGAGTCTGGTATTCCCAACTCTTTTAGAATTTCCCACAGTTGTGATCCACATAGTCAAAGGCTTTAGTATAGTCAATGAAGCAGAAGTAGATGTTTTTTCTGGAATTCTCTTGCTTTTTCTATGCTTTTTCCAGTGGATGTTGGCAATTTGATCTCTGGTTCCTCTATCTTTCTAAATCCAACTTGAACATCTGGAAGTTCTTGGTTCACATACTGTTGAAGCCTGGCTTGGTGAATTTTGAGCATTACATTGTTAGCATGTGAGATGTGTACAACTGTGCAGTAGTTTGAGCATTCTTTGGCATTGCCCTTCTTTGGGATTAGAATGAGAACTGACCTTTTCCAGTCCTGTGACCTCTGCTGAGTTTTCCAAATTTGCTGGCATATTGAATGCAGCACTTTCACAGCATCATCTTTCAGGATTTCAAATAGACCAGCTGGAATTCCATCACCTCCACTAGCTTGTTCATAGTGATGCTTCCCAAGGCCCACTTGACTTTCCAATCCAGAATGTCTGTCTCTAGGTGAGGGATCTTACCATTGTGATTATCTGGGTCATTAAGACTTTTTTTGTACAGTTCTTCTGGGTATTCTTTTCAACCCTTCTTAATATTTTCTGCTTCTGTTTGGTCCATACCATTTCTGTCCTTAATTGTGCCCTTCTTTGCATGAAATGTTCCCTTGGTATCTCTGATTTTTTTTGAAGAGATCTCTAGTCTTTCCCATTCTGTTGTTTTCCTCTATTTCTTTGCATTGACCCCTGAGGAAGGCTTTCTTATCTCTCCTTGCTATTCTTTAGAACTCTGCATTCAGATGGGTATATCTTTCATTTTCTCCTTTGCCTTTTGCTTCTCTTCTTTTCTCAGCAATTTGTAAGGCTTCCTCAGACAACCATTTTGCTTTTTTGCATTTATTTTTCCTGGGGATGGTTGTGATCACTGCCTCCTGTACAATGTCATGAACCTCCATCCATAGTTCTTCAGGCAATCTGTTTATCAGATCTAATCCCTTGAATCTATTTGTCCCTTCCACTGCATAATCATAAGGGATTTGATTTAGGTCATACCTAAATGGGCTAGTGGTTTTCCCTACTTTCTTCCATGTGAGTCTGAATCTTGCAATATGGGGTTCATGATCTCAGCTACAGTGAACTCCTAGCCTTGTTTTTCCTGGCTGTATAGAGATTTCCCCATCTACAGCTGCAAAAAATATAATCTGATTTCGGTATTGACCATCTGGTGATGTCTATGTGTAGAGTCATCTCTAGTATTGTTGGAAGAGGGTGATTGCTATGATCAGTGTATTCTCTTGGCAAAACTCTGTTAGCCTTTGCTCTGCTTCATTTTGTAAGTAAAGACCAAACTTGTCTGTTATTCCAGGTATCTCTTGACTCCCTACTTTTTCATTCCATTCCCATATGATGAAAAGAACATCTATTTTTTGGTGTTAGTTCTAGGTCTTGTAGGTCTTCATTCCACTTCAGCTTCTTTAGCATTAGTAGTAGAGGCATAGACTAGGATTACTGTGATATTGGCCTCTTCAAGATGGTGGAGTAGAAGGACATGCATTCATCTTCTCCTGAGAGAACTCCAAAATTGCAACTAACCACTCACTGAACAACCACTGACAGGAGAATGTTGGATCCCACCAAAAAACGATACACCACATCCAAGGGCAAAGGAGAAGACCCAACAAGATAGTAGGGGGTGGGAAATCACATTTAAAATCAAACCTCTTACCCTCCAGAGATGCTTGGAGGGCTCAAACACAACCTTGTGGACACCAGGACCCAGGTACCCCACCAGAACTGAGCCAGACCAGTTTGAGTGCTTGAGTGTTTCCAGTGGAGGCACAGGTCAGCAGTGGCCTGCCAGAGGGACAGGGGCGCTTGCTGCAGCAGACCTGGGAGGTGCAACTTGTGGCATAAGTCCTCTTGAGGAGGTCACCCATAGCCCCACCAGAGAGCCACTGAGCAGACGATTCACAAAGTGAAGAGCAATTATGCCAAATAAAGTTTCATATTATTGGGAAAGTTCTAAGGCCTACAACAGATTTCCCAATCTGGGTATCCACAAAGGAACTGAGAACCCCCAGGGAATTTGACTTTGAAGACAAGCGGGATTTGATTACAGAACTTAAACAGGACTGAGGAAACAGACTCCTGGAGAGCACACACACACAAAAATCTTGTGCACAGCACGACCCAGGAGAAAGGGTTAGTCATGGGAAAACAAACAAACTAATCACATGGATCACAGCCTTGTTTAACTCAATGAAACTGTGAGCCAAGTCATGTAGGGCCACACAAGATAGACAGGTCATGGTGGAGAGTTCTGACAAAACATGGTCCACTGGAGAAGGAAATGGCAAACCATTTCAGGATTCTTGCCTTGAGAACCCATGAACAGTATGAAAAGGCAAAAGGATAGGACACTGAAAGATGAACTCCCCACGTCGGTAGGTACCCCTGATATGCTACTGGAGAAGAGTGGAGAAATAGCTCCAGAAAGAATGAAGCAGCTGAGCCAAAGCAAAAACAACAGCCAGTTATGAAGGTGACTGATGATAGAAGCAAAGTCTATTGCTGTAAGGAACAATATTGCATAAGAACCTGGAATGTTAAGTCCATGAATCAAGGTAAATTTGAAGTTGTCAAACAGGAGATGACAAGAGTGAACATTGACATTTCAGGAATCAGTGAACTAACATGCCCAGAAATGGGTGAATTTAATTCAGAAGACCACTATACCTACTGCTGTGGGCAAGAATCCCTTAGAAGAAATGGTGTAGCCTTTATAGTCAACAAGAGAGTTTGAAATGCAGTTCTTGGGTGCAACCTCAAAAACAAAAGGATGATCACTGTTCATATCCAAGGCAAACCATTCAATATTATAGTAATCCAAGTCTATGCTTCAACCAGTAATGCTAAGAATCTGAAGTTGAATGGTTCTATGAAGACTTACAAGACCTAGAACTAACACCAAAAAGAACATGTCCTTTTCATCAGAGGGGAATGGAATTCAAAAGTAGGAAGTCAAGAGATACCTGGAGTAACAGACACGATTGGCCTTTGAGTACAGAATGAAGCAGAACAAAGGCTAACAGAGTTTTGCCAAGAGAATACACTGATCATAGCAATCACCCTCTTCCAACAATACTAGAGATGACTCTACACATAGACATCACCAGTTGGTCAATATCGAGCCAAAATCAGATTCAGTATACTTTCTGCAGTCAAAGATGGAAAATCTCTATACAGTCAGCAAAACAAACCAGGAGCTGACTGTGGCTCAGATCATGAACCCCATATTGCAAGATTCAGACTCACATGGAAGAAAGTAGGGAAAACCACTAGCCCATTTAGGTATGACCTAAATCAAATCCCTTATGATTATACAGTGGAAGGGACAAATAGATTCAAGGGATTAGATCTGATAGACAGATTGCCTGAAGAACTATGGATGGAGGTTCATGACATTGTACAGGAGGCAGTGATCACAACCATCCCCAGGAAAAATAAATGCAAAAAAGCAAAATGGTTGTCTGAGGAAGCCTTACAAATTGCTGAGAAAAGAAGAGAAGCAAAAGGCAAAGGAGAAAATGAAAGATATACCCATCTGAATGCAGAGTTCTAAAGAATAGCAAGGAGAGATAAGAAAGCCTTCCTCAGGGGTCAATGCAAAGAAATAGAGGAAAACAACAGAATGGGAAAGACTAGAGATCTCTTCAAAAAAAATCAGAGATACCAAGGGAACATTTCATGCAAAGAAGGGCACAATTAAGGACAGAAATGGTATGGACCAAACAGAAGCAGAAAATATTAAGAAGGGTTGAAAAGAATACCCAGAAGAACTGTACAAAAAAAGTCTTAATGACCCAGATAATCACAGTGGTAAGATCCCTCACCTAGAGACAGACATTCTGGATTGGAAAGTCAAGTGGGCCTTGGGAAGCATCACTATGAACAAGCTAGTGGAGGTGGTGGAATTCCAGCTGATCTATTTGAAATCCTGAAAGATGATGCTGTGAAAGTGCTGCACTCAATATGCCAGCAAATTTGGAAAACTCAGCAGAGGTCACAGGACTGGAAAAGGTCAGTTCTCATTCTAATCCCAAAGAAGGGCAATGCCAAAGAATGCTCAAACTACTGCACAGTTGTACACATCTCACATGCTAACAATGTAATGCTCAAAATTCTCCAAGCCAGGCTTCAACAGTATGTGAATCAAGAACTTCCAGATGTTCAAGTTGGATTTAGAAAGATAGAGGAACCAGAGATCAAATTGCCAACATCCACTGGAAAAAGCATAGAAAAAGCAAGAGAATTCCAGAAAAAACATCTACTTCTGCTTCATTGACTATACTAAAGCCTTTGACTGTGTGGATCACAACAACTGTGGGAAATTCTAAAAGAGTTGGGAATACCAGACTCCCTTACCTGCCTCTTGAGAGATCTGTATGCAAGACAAGAAGCAACAATTAGGACCGGACATGGAACAACGGAATGGTTCCAAATTGGAAAGGAGTACTTCAAAGCTGTGTATTGTCACGCTGCTTATTTAACTTATATGCAGAGCACATCATGCAAAATGCCAGGCTGAATGAAACACAAGCTGGAATCAAGACTGCCGGAAGAAGTATCAATAACCTCAGATATGCAGATGATACCACCCTTATGGCAGAAAGCGAAGAGGAACTAAAGAGCTTCTTGATGGAAATGAAAGAGAAGATTTAAAAAGTTGGCTTTAAAACTCAACATTCAAAAACAAAGTTCATGGTATCCGGTCCCATCACTTCATGGCAAATAGAAGGGGAAACAATGGATATAGTGACAGACTTTATTTTTTGGGGCTCCTAAGTCACAGCGGATGGTGACTGCAGCCATGAAATTAAAAGATGTTTGCTCCTTCAGAGAAAAGGTATGACAAACTTAGACTGCATATTAAAAAGCAGAGGTATTATTTTAGTGGCAAAATCTGTGTAGTCAAAGTTATCATTCTTCCAGTAGTCATGTATGGATGTGAGAATTGGACCATAAAGGAAGCTGAGTGCTGAAGAATTGATGCTTTTGGACTGTGATGTTGGAGGAGATTCTTGAGCATCCCTTCGAGTGCAGTGGGTTCAACCAGTCAATCCTAAAGGTAATCAACCTTTATTATTCACTGGAAGGACTGATGCTGAAGCTGAAGCTCCAATACTTTGGCCACCTCATGCAAAGAGCTGACTCAGAATCGACCGTGATGCTGGGAAGGATTCAAGGCAGGAAGAGAAGGGGACAACAGAGAATGAGACGGTTGGATGGCATCACTGATTCAATGGGTATGAGTCTGAGCAACCTCTGGAAGCTGGTGAAGGACAGGGAAGGCTGACGTGCTGCATTCCATGTAGTCGCAAAAGAGTCAGACATGACTGAGAGACTGAACAAGACCAACATGTATTTGTATTTCTATATATTTGAATATATACATATATAGAGGGAGAGGGAGAGAGAGGGAAAGATCTATTATCTTCATGTATTCTCATATTCACTTTATAATTTTTATTTGTGAATCTTTGTAAATTTTCTTTTTTCATCATAGGATTATCATGGGTTTATTTTTGTCCTTGTGAAAATTAGACATTAAGTTTATTTTCAAACTGTTTATATTTTGTTTTTAAAATCCTTTCTACTTCAATCCATGTTAATCTTTCTATGCTTTTCTAATTTTATATCTCAATATTTTTGAAGATTAAGATTTGGTAATTTATTATTTACTCTTAAATGTTGAAATCATTAAAAGATGTTGCTTTACCTATGAATACAATTTTCCCTGCATCTCAGAAGTTTTTTACATAGTGTTTTTACCACTTCTGTTTTTAATTATTCCATAAGTTTAATTTTTATGTTGTCTTTGATCTGAGAGCTCTTTAGCTGAACCAATACATATAAATAATTAATATAAATAATAAATAATATAAATAATAAATAATAAATAAAGCTAAATATAAATAAACAATAAATATAACTTCAAGTTTTTGTTTGCTACTATTTATTAGTTTATTTCTAAGTTTTTTGTCATAGATATCATAGAACAATGCCTATCTTTTGCTTTAGGAATGTGTTTTTATTTTATAAATGTTCATATTTGGTAAATATTCCATGAGTAATGGAAAAGGAAGCATATTATTTTGTAGATAGTAGAGTTTGAAGACTACAGAAAAATCTGTATGTGTACATATATTATGCATGCATGCTAAGTCACTTCATTCATCTCCAACTCTTTGCCACCCCTTGAACTTTAGATCGCCAGACTCCTCTGTCCACGGGATCCTCCAGGCAAGAATACTGGAGTGAGTTGCCATGCTCTTCTCCAGGAGATCTTCCATATTCCCTGGGTCTCTTCCTGGGTGTGGATCTTCCACACCCATTGAACACGTGTCTCTATGTCTCCTGCGTTGGCAGTCATGTTCTTTACCACTAGCACCACCTGGGAAGCCAGGACATGTATGCATATACACAAGCAAAACAACACGTAGAGTCAGTCATTATTGTTTAGATCTTGTTATCTTTTTTGGAGTCACTTTTTGCTTTAAGAACAACAGAAAAACTGGTAAAACTTACTCAATTTATCTTATGATTTTATGCATTTTCTTATATTTACAGTATTTTTCTTTATATGCTTTAATGCTATGTTATCTGTAGTATTAATACCAATAACAATTATATCTTACTAATACTACTATTACTGATACAGATACTAAAAACAACTATTAGTTTTTGAGCATGTACTGTGTGGCAGGTGTTGAGTTTGGTGTTTTAGATTAATTTTCTTATTTAATACTTATGACACATTTATAATAAGGTGGCTATATCTATCACTTCCAGTGGGGATCCTTGTGGATTTTATTCTTCATTAACAGACATGTAAATAAAAGACAAATATTTTTACATAAACGCTTTTTGCTTTACCACTGCTTCTTTAATGTTAATATTGTGATTCTTGCTTTCTTTTTGTCTGCATTTGCCATGTATACCTGTCTCTCTTAACATGTAAAGTTTTTGTCACTGGGCTTCCCTGGTGGCTCAGTGGTAAAGAATCCACTTGCAATGCAGGAGACACAGGAGATGCAGGTTCGATCCTTTCATGGGAAGATCCCCTGGAAGAGGGCTTGGCAACCCACTCAAGTATTCTTGCCAGGAAAATCTCATGGACAGAGGAGCCTGGCAGGCTATAGTCCATGGGATCTCAAAGAGTCAGACATGACTGAAGCGAGAGATCACGTAGTCACTTAGCGTGGTACTGGTATACAGGGGATATCCTACAAAAGTGTCTGTAGGATGAACAGACCTTTTGGAGTCATTTTGTTTGATTTGTATCTCTTCTGGGAGGCATATAATTGGATTTTGTTTATGATGCAGTGTGAGATGGTTATTAGGGGCTTATTAGGGGAGTTTAACCCACTTATAGTTATTGTGTTAATATGTTTGTTTTACTTCTAACATTTAGTGTTTTGTATTTTTTTTTTTTTTTACTATTCCTTTTATTTTTCTTTTACCCTTGCCATATGGCTGTGAGCTCTTGATTAAATATACATACAAGTTGGTGTGGAGAGTGTACATCTTGTTTTCATTTCACTTTTGATTGACATCTGGCTTGTCCTACAGCTGAGTACATTCACACTCTTGGCATGATAGTTAAGAGTTTCCATTGCAGCTGCTGCTTCCCTAGGCTTTACATTCATGTGCCAGTCTACAGTAAATTATGTTTATGGTCCTGAATTTCTCATTTTGTTTATGATCTCATCTGAAATAATTTATTTATTTGAAAATGAAACATATTTGTTACATTGTATAGTCTTTATTTGTTAGTTTTATCCTCATCATATAACAAATGTTAAAGGATATGTATTGATTATCTCTTATGTACACTGTGGCAAACTGTGTGAACTCAGAGAAGAAAGAAGAGGAATGCAGAGTAGTTCTGTTCCTGTTTTTAAGTTGCTTAAAGTAACTTGGACCAAGTTATTTTAAGCATGGCTCCTGCCACGGACCAAGCAATTGGCAGGAGACTAGATATACATCTATAAAAAAGTTAAAGAACTCAAAAGTTAAAATAGAAATGATGTCACTGGCACTGTGTAGAAATAAATATCAAAAGAGAAACATACGCAAAATGTGCCATGAATTCAGAGGTCAGAATTACTGCCTAGGGTTGAAATGTTCAGAGAAATCTTAGAGGAAGAAGGAAACCATCCCAAGATGAATGAATAGTGTGAGCGCAGGTGTGGAGATGAGCATGTACAGGGTGTGTTCATGAGATGACAAGCAATGATCATGGACACATCAGAGGTTTCATGCAATTGGAGATGTTTGTTAGGGTAAATTATTCATTCTACATATCTTAAGCACATAGTACCCAGAAAGAGTACAGGGGGCACTGAAGCCAAGGTGTAGGGGCAGAGGTGTATCTGGGAAGGCTTCCATGTGAAACCCCTAAAGGACAAGTAGGTGTTCAACAGGAAAAAGTTCCAGGGAGGGGTGGGGAAGTTGGGAAAAGAATAGGGGAAGCTAAAGATATGAAAGCTTATAGGTAAGAGAGAACTTGGTGCTTTCAAGAGCTGTAGCTATTTTCCTGTGGTTGGTCTATGAAATGTGAATGGGGAAACTGGGCAAAGAGTTTGGAGGGAGAAAAGCTAACCCAGGTTATAAAGGATTTGGGATACCATGATGGCTTTGGACTTTATTACAAGACCGGGGGGAGCCTCAAAATGACTAGGATAGTGGAGCTGGACTGTAGACAGCAAGGTTAAAGGTGGGGAGATTGATTGGGAAGATATTGGATTAATTCAGATGAAAGATACTGAGGAACAGAACACAGGGGTTGTGTGGGTAGCAATGGGGATAAAATTGAGGACAATTAAATGTTAGGAGCTACAGTTTCTAGGTCATGGAGGAATTGTGGGGTAGGTTGAGATAATTTCATATAAATGTGTGTGTGTATATATATATATGAATTTCCCATTCTTTATGGCACTTTCCTACTGAGTTTAGAATAGTAGGGTTTTAAATGGTAGCATTGCCTTAAGACTGTCATAGGTGTATAGTAATTGTAAAATTACTAGGTCAATAAAATGTGTACAAATGTACAGACTTGTTGATTAAACAAACTTTTATTTAGCTCCCAGTCCCATAAATGGCCAAACAATTAACAATGATAAAGTTTGTTTCAGTAACAAAGCCTCCCAAAGAAAGAGAGATTTGGATGCCTTTCAACAAAATAAATTCCTTTCTTCTCAGATGACATGTAAACTGATGTCATTTCTCATTCCATAAAAAAACAGAGAGAGAGAGAGAGAAAGATGAAACTTGCTATGGTTTGCAGTATTCCAGTGATGACATTCTTCCTCAAAGTAATCTAAAAAAAGACATTGTGAGCAAACTTGTACTTCCCCTGCCAGAAATTCATGCCTGGCTATAATGCAAGTCTTTCTTATTTAGCCATTTAAATAATGGCTTGTACATGAACTTTCATAACAGTTATTTACTGCCATAAATTAATGCACCAAGCTCTGTTAGAAGCCAGGAATCCAGTTCCTCAGCAGTTGGATTTCTCACTACTTTATCTCAACTTTATAAAAAATGCTCTGAAAGTGGTCTTTCCTGTCAATAATTCAGAGTCAATGTGAAATGTATGAATATCTCAATTTTGCACTTTTACAGTTTTGCCTGCTTGTGAAATATTTCAGCTTCACTCCATGAAGACTATGCTCTAGTTATAAATATTTCAACTCCCCACCCCCACTCTTTAGGGTATATCAAGCACATTTTCTTTCCCCTCCCCTCTGACTGACTGATTCATACATTCTCTGAGTTGTTGCTACAAGAAAAATGAATACAGGCAGAGGCTGACTGATTCTAAGACAAGTCTTTCTATATATTCATCTTGATAAAGTGGTAAAATATTACTTGGGCTGATCTGCTAATGAGAGTTTAACCAGTATAGATGTGTTAATCACAGAATGGAGAAAAGTGTCTTGCTACAATAGGTTTTCCATTTACATGGTAGAGGTGATGGATGATGATTCTCCCTGAAAGAATTTGAATTCAAGATAACTTTGCTAAGCAGATGTCTGACTTGTTGAAGTCCCACCACCTCCTCTGGTCCCTACATGCTGAGGCGTGGGGTTCCCTCAGGTTGAGCTGGTTAAACTGGACAAACCACAGTCTCCCAGAGCAGGCTCTCAGTCCGTGGCCTCAGGGTTGGCTCCTGCCCTGGCAGGAAGCTGTGCCCACGTGCTTGCCTTCATTATCTCCCACTCTGTTAGCTCCAAGCGCAGCCAGGCATGAGCAGGGGATGGCCATGCACAGGGCAGTCAGTGTCTGACTTTAGCCTGCTCTAGAAACATTATTCCAGAGTGCTCCCAGATCTTGGCTGGCATCCTGCAGTGGACTAGGATTAGAGATCAAATTTCAGGAACCTCACTCTTGGTGGCCAGAAAACAGAACCAGATGCAGCTGTGGAGGAAGATGGTGGAGAAAGGTAAAAATAATTGATCTTTTAAAATAAAATTAGAGTTTATTTTTAAATGTGGTATTTATAAGATATTTTTATACAACAGTCTTCTATGTTTTCTCTCTTAAAGTAATTGGATTGCTTGAAGGCATGGGTAGGGGAGAACCTCAATAAGACAGGTAGAAGGAAAGAAAACAATTAGAACATTTTACTGTGGGAAAGCAGAGGAATATCTAGCTGCTAACATTTGCTGCTCTTACAGCTATGAGGAAATCTCTGCTGTCCACATGAACAGAGATGCACAGAAGTGCATAAGATCCTCAGATACCAGAGAGCCTCCAAAGAACTTGTATTTGACTCTACAATTTGTTGAATTTATCCACTGTATCTATGCCTAATTGCTGAGGAGGGATAAAGAGAAATGGAGCAAAGTCCTTGTTTTCACAAAGGGTACAGGAGTATAGGGGAGTCATTACCTTGAGAGGTATGAGTGTTATGGTGCAAATATGGTGTAGATTCTTAGGAAGCAGTTTAACTGTCTTCACATCTCCATTGTCTAACACAGGGCTTAACTGGTGGGGTGGAACTTCATATTAGTTGAAAGTTGTACTTTGGTTGCAGTCAGCATTAATTTGAATCTTTTCAGCACACACTAATTCTTTAAGTGGTTTTCACTCATTCTATTTATTCATCCATTCACTGGGAAAATACTTACAGAGAGAACTGCCATACAAGACCAGAAGTATGTATTTATATATATATATATACACATATATATATATATGTATGTATATATATAAGTATATATATATAATGAATATCCATGCAATTCCAGACTAAATTTTGACATTTGCATAAATAATCTAGAAACTTTTTTTTGCAAGTGAAGTAATATTGTATATAGAGGTTGTTTAGTAGTGGGTTGGCCAAAAAAGTTCATTCAGATTTTTCCATAAGGTGTACAGAAAATCCCAAATGGAACTTTTGGGTCAACCTAGTATTTTGAAAGATTGGCAAAATGGATTACTTGTTGAAGAAGATTGCTTCATTATTTAAATATATATATATATTAATTATGGGACTTCCCTGAGGCTCAGAAAGTAAAGCGTCTGTCTACAATGCAGGAGACCCGGGTTCTATCCCTGGGTCAGGAAGATCCCCTGGAGAAGGAAATGGCAATCCACTCCAATACTATTGCCTGGAAAATCCCATGGACAGAGGAGCCTGGTAGGCTACAGTCCATGGGGTCACAGAGTCAGACATGACTAGGGTTAACTCTAAAGAACCCTCTCTGAACTGAACTGATATTAATTATATAACTCCTAGGCCAGTGAAGATATTTTATTTATAATCATCTCAGTGCTGTAAAATGATTCCAGAATATTTTGAAGAATGTCTCCCTTTCGACTCCCCTTCAAGTGATCTCCCAGAGATTCTACATCTCCCTAACCTAGGAGAAACCTTCTTCAATCTTTATGAATTTCCTCCTTTATAAGAGTGATATGTTCTAACTCTATTTCTTTACTTCATACCCATTCATTCAAAATATTTATTATGAAATATTTCAGAAACATTATATGAAAAATTATGAAATATTTCATAAAAACCCATGTTTTACCACTCAGGCTAAGAAATAAAACATTACCAATAAAATTGATGTTCCTGTCCCCTTGTATCTTACTTCCATCAAATGTGCAATCATGTAACAACTATCTTAAATTCCAGTTCAGTTCAGTCCCTCAGTTGTGTCCAACTCTTTGCGACCCCATGAATTGCAGCACGCCAGGCCTCCCTGTTCATCACCATCTCCCGGAGTTCACTCAGACTCATGTCCATCGAGTCCGTGATGCCATCCAGCCATCTCATCCTCTGTCGTCCCCTTCTCCTCCTGCCTCCAGTCCCTCCCAGCATCAGAGTCTTTTCCAATGAGTCAACTCTTCACATGAGGTGGCCAAAGTACTGGAGTTTCAGCTTTAGCATCATTCCTTCCAAAGAAATCCCAGGGCTGATCTCCTTTAAAATTTGGATTTGATATTTTCATTTCTATATCATTCTTTACAGTCATGCTAGAAATGCATGCATCCCTAATCATTACATCATATTGTTTTCTATATTTTTAAACTTTACATGATGGTATTTAGTTTTTAGTTCAGTCGCTCAGTTGTGTCCGACTCTTCGTGACCCCATGAATCACAGCACGCCAAGCCTCCCTGTCCATCACCAACTCCCAGAGTTCACTCAGACTTGCATTCATCGAGTCAGTGATGCCATCCAGCCATCTCATCCTCTGTCGTCCCCTTCTCCTCCTGCCCCCAATCCCTCCCAGCATCACAGTCTTTTCCAATGAGTCAACTCTTCATATGAGGTAGCCAAAGTACTGGAGTTTCAGCTTTCGCATCATTCCTTCCAAAGAAACCCCAGGGTTGATCTCCTTCAGAATGGGCTGGTTGGATCTCCTTAGGTGTATGTATTATTCTGTCATTTGGTATCTTGGTACTTTCATTCATTATTGTGTTGGTAAGGTTCATCCATGATGATGGTGTTCCTCTATATGAACTTCCATAATTTGTTTCCACACTCTCCTGTGGATGGACATTTAATTTGCTTGCAACTACTGTGTCAAGGGGTCAGGACAGATATCATTAGTATCACTTCGTGTAAAAAGGGACTCATTGGCAGGAAAGTGGTCAGAGTCTCATCATCCTTTTCAGAGGTGTGCTTGAGCTCTAGGGCATTTGGATGCACTGTGGAATGGGTCTCCTGCAGACAGAGTCCACCAGTGGGATGTTCCCCCTCTTGCTACTCTTTCTTTCTGTGAATTGAATAGGATAAGAGCCTTGTAAGACTTGCGGGCAGACTGCTTTGGTGTCAGTATGAAGGTGAAGTGTGAACCGTTTGCAGTCACTGGGGACGTTAGTTACCTCACAGTGAAGGTTTAAGGGGGATGCCTGTACTGCACTTAGTTTCTTACCAGGCAATATGGAGGGAGCACCTTATGGATTGTCATTTGTCACTACAAACCAGTTTTTTCTTGTTTCAAATACTGTTGCTATGATCATATCCCCTTGTGTACGTGTATAAGAGTTGTGAAGAATATGTAACTAGGAGTAGAATTATTGAATTGTGGGGATTGTACCTTGTCAGATTTCCTGGAGGTTGCCATTTGTTCTTTAAATCATTGAACCAATTTATACTCCCACCAGTCATATGCTAAGAGTAATATATTGGTCCACATCCTCTCTGACAACTAATAATGTCCAAATGTATTAACTTTTTCTAATTTGACAGGAAGTATGATAGTACCTCAGAGACGTGTTTTGCTTATGATTAAGATTGAGCAGGTTGAGGGGGTAAGAGGAAGGCTCAACAGGGAGGGGATATATGTATCAGTTCAGTTCAGTTGCTCAGTCGTGTCTGACTTCTTGCTACCCCGTGAAATGCAGCACGCCAGGCCTCCCTGTCCATCACCACCTCCCAGAGCTTGCTCAAACTCATGTCCATCGGGTCGGTGATGCTATCCAACCATCTCTTCCTCTGTCGTCCCCTTCACCTCCTGCCTTCAATTTTTCCCAGCATCAGGGTCTTTTCCAGTGAGTCAGTTCTTTGCATCAGGTGGCCAAAGTATTAGAGCTTCAGCTTTAACATCAGTCCTTCCAGTGAATATTCAGGACTGATTTCTTTTAGGATGGACTGGTTGGATCTCCTTGCAGTCCAAGGGACTCTCAAGAGTCTTCTCCAACACTGCAGTTCAAAAGCATCAGTTCTCTGGTGCTCAGCTTTCTTTATGATCCAACTCTCACATTTATATATGACTACTGGAAAAACCATATCTTTGACTAGACGGACCTTTGTCAACAAAGTAATGTCTCCGCTTTTTAAATATGTTATTTAGGTTGGTCACAGCTTTTCTTCCAAGGAGCAAACATCTTTTAATTTCATGGCTGCAGTAACCATCTGCAGTGATTTTGGAGCCCAAGAAAACGTACTTATAGCTTATTCACAGTGTTGTACAGCAGAACAATTTTTAATTTCAATAATTATATATCTATTTTATATCAATGGTTATATTTTAATTTCTATAAGTCTAATTTTGTTTTTAAAGATTTCTTATTTGTATTTTGTATCTTTCACAAACTTTGATATACGAACTTCTAGGAAGTCTACTTTTGAAGGTTCTATTTCTACAAATGCTTTCCCCTAGTGGCCTGTTTACTTAGATATGTTTTTTGAATTAATCTCTTTTTTAATTGAAGTATAGTTGATTTACAGTATTATATTAGTTTCAGATGTACAATATAGTGAGTCATCATATTTTTAAGTTATTTTATATTGAGAACTTATATCTGCTCTTTATCTGTGAGAATCCTGAGAGCTCAAGGTGAGTGTGTATTTCTTTGCATTTACTTCTACCACACATCTTGCGATGCTGACCAATTAGAACATCATTTAGTTAGCATTTTGGTTTGTGGGCTTCCAAAACCCTGGTGTTTGTGTAAAGTTGAGCCCCAAGCTCACATGGAATAGGCCTATATTTAATAACTTTTGGTTATGGGGAAGGGGTAGGAAAGTCAATAAATTTATCAGGAAACAAAATTTTTTTTTTCATCTAGTTAAATTTGATTTTCAGGTAGATAATAAGCACTTTTTTTTTTTTTTTAGTTTTAATTTTTTTATCTGGCTACTTGTGGCCAGTGGATGGAGAAATTTTGTTTTCCTAAGAAGAGCTGAAACTGTATGATAATTTTACATATTGTCTTCCTTTGTAGGTGAAGAGAATCTTTTTCTAATCTATCATTTCACGGAGCATCTAGTCTTTCAAAGTTCTTGGGTTTTCATCTAAGTCCCAACTCCCCACCTTGTGGAAGCTTTGTGCCCTGTTCCCCAAGTTCCAGATCCCTGGAATGGGGAAATTCTGTCAGCATAGTTACTGATCCAGCATTTGCTTTCCTTTCTGGTTTTCTGTTTCCTTTTTTGTTTGGTCATTTGGTATTTTTAGTGCTTAGTATATTTCCCTTTCTTTCGAGTGAGATATGCATTTTAAAGCACATTTGCTATATTTTCATCAGTTACATTACTGGAAACAGAAACACTTCCATTCACTCCTAAACAAGCCTTACTTAGCCTTTACCATTGTTCTCAAATTACCCTCTGAAAGTTCTACCTGGGATGCTTTATTGCTAAATCCACTGTCCCTTCTTGAGAGCTGCCTGCTTGAAAACTTTCATTCCTTGACTACCCTTGCTCGGTCAGTGACTTTCATGGCTCTAGTTTTCCGTATTGCTCTGCCTCTCTGACCAGCCATCGCCAGTCTTCTCTGATGGGTCTCTTTCCCTCTGCTTTTCCTTTGGTATAAATATGCCTCTTGGATAACCGGTTTACTCCTAAACTAGTGTCCTGATCTCTACACTCTGCAGACTTGTTACAAATTGTTTTCTGTGAAAATCTTTTTAAAAAACAGATCTTATGAGTATTCCTGCCTTTGAAAATCTTTGATAGCTTTTAACTGCCAAATATATCATTTTAGCCTTAAAATCCCTCCATAATGTGACTCTTAAGCTATACCTTATCCAGCTTTCTCAGCTACCAAGTTCTCTACTCATTGTATTGCTCTGTGCTTCTTGGACCGTGTTGCCATTTCACTCCTTTGTTCATAACCCTAGAGTAGCTGGTGTTTGCTGTCTTATGTTGAAATCAGACCCTTCCTTCAAGGTTAGGGTCAGATTTCCCCCTGGTGAAGATGGAATACATTCCCACCTTCAGCTGGCAGTGCATTTGTGCTTTATTCATGCTTTTGCTATTAATACAACATATATATTTTGTGCTATCATAGTTATTTTTGTATCTCTCTCACATTTTGGGGATACAAACTATTGTTTATTCATCCTATCACTTTAATTTTGAGCACAAGACTGTCTATTTGGTAGCCTTCAACAAATTTGTTTTTAATCAAGGTCCTTTTCTGTAGTGTTTATGAGGACATATTAGATAGGCTTTGTAATATCATACCAGGTTTTATTCAAAAACTGAGGATCAGCTTAGAAAAATTGCTAGAGCTGCATAGCAGTATGGATCTTCATTTTCAGTTTGGAAGAGTATTTCCCTTGATCTCGTATATTATCAGAGGGTTCAACTTCTATGTTGTATTTTCATGCAGACTGATGGTCACAAGTCTAGAATGTCATGAAAAGGTCCCCCAGAAAATGTCCAGCCTCCATGGCCTTTGTCTGTTCATTCATTTCTCCAGATTCCTTTTTTTCTTCCCCTACTTTAAAATCATCACAGTGTGTAAATTAGAGGTGTGCTAAACAGTTTATGGGATTCCCTGGTGGCTCAGAGGATAAAGCCTCTGCCTGCAATGCAGGAGACCTGGGTTCGATCCCTGGGTTGGGAAGATCCCCTGGAGAAGGAAATGGCAACCCACTCCAATATTCTTGCCTGGAGAATCCCATGGACAGAGGAGCCTGGCAGGCTATAGTCCATGGGGTTGCAAAGAGTCAGACATGACTGAGTGACAAAAAAAACAAAAAACAAAAAAAAACAGCTTATGCCTGTTTAGCACATTTGTTCTAAAAGATTGCACTATTATGTCACCTTCAAATATCTGTAACCCCTGTAATATGGGAATCTTGTCCTCCTTCCTTTTTCTCTGCCTAGGGTTGCCAGATTTTTCAAATCAAAGACATCAGCAAAACTCGATTTTCAGATAAAAAAGCACACATTTTTTAGTATATATTTCAGTGTCACATGGGACATCCAATAGAAAAGTCATTACTTATATGAAATTCAAATTTAACTGGGCATCTTGTATTTTATCTGGCAACCTTATGTCTTTACCACTTCCAATTCTTGTTGCTGTCATCGAATCATCTAAAAATACACAAAGGCTCTCCATATTCAGAAATGAAGTTTCCCTAAAAGTGATTCTTCCTGGAAAACTCTCAAAGATTTCCTAGCTTGCAAATTTTAAGTGTGGAGAAGAATGTTAACATGGCAACAGGGTAATTAATTCTAAAGTGGAGTGGTGAGAAAATAGTTACCATAGTGAAAAACTGGTCTCAGCTATGGGAGTTGATTAGTGTAAATATGTCTCTGATCATTTTTCCGATACAATTAACGTATTGTGGCAAGCACATCTGGGTGACACACATTCTGTAACTCAGTAAAAATGCTTGGGATAAAGCATGCGTGTGTGTATGTGTTGAGTTAAACAGCCTTTTGTTATGAGGGAGTGGAAAAGGGCCATGAACACTGGGCTGAAATGCAAGCTAATTGATGGATAGTATAATCACCACCTTAGTTAGCACCCCGGGACTCTTTTCATACCAGTTAGCTGTAAATTTAAATGGAAACCAAAAGGCTAGTACTCAGCCCATAACTCTGCATTCCATTACTTCATGTATGAAATATTCAGTGAGTAAGAAAGAGGCTTAACAGATAATAGCTGCAGAAGAGCTGCATGGTGATTAAGGTAAGACTGAAGTGGTTGGTAAAAATCTCCATCTAACCATGTACAGATAAGAGCTTCTGGTTGAGGGATTAAACTGTATTCTTTGCTCAGAATGCACTTATGAGTGCTGAACAACCCAGTGATCTCTTCTATTCAGCCCTAGTCCAAGACAGTATGTTCTTTTTGAGATTATATGATTTTGGATAAGAGGGCTCTATTCATGAGCCCAGTCAATCATGGTATATTTATTTTTCAGAGGCCTGCTATTTAGTGTCATTGAAAGAACCTGAATTTTCTAATCAGACTGCATGTGTGGGTACATGCTAAGTTGCTTCAGTCAAATATGACTCTTTGCAATCCTATGGACTGTAGCCCACCATGCTCCTCTGTCCATGATATTCTCCAGGCAAGAATACTGGAATAGGTTTCCATGTCCTCCTCCAGAGGATCTTCTTGATCCAGGAATTGACCCCATATCTTTTCTGTCTGCTGCAGTGGCAAGTGGGTTCTTTACCACTAGTGCCACATGGGAAGCTCCTAATCAGACTGATTTGGATTCAGATCCCACCCAGCTCTACCCCTTGAATCATAATATAAACTTTCTCAACCTTTTTTATATTCATCTATAAAATGAAGTTGATACCATCCGTCTCTCAGGATTGGGATGTGGATTAACCAGGTTTATTACACACAAACTGGATTTTGTTCATTACATCATGAAAGGTAGGCTTGTCCTCCTCCATCTGTATGCTTTCTTATATTCTTCTCTTTGCTTAAGCTTGATGGCAGGGATGCTGCTTTCTAATCTCATATACTTCCTGCTTGCATTTCTCATTTTTTTTGAGATACCTTAATTTGAAGGTGTGTTACTGAGCACAAGTCAGGTGAGGCAAAACAAACCTATATGTCAGATTGGAGCAATGAAAGGTTTATTGCAGAGCCAAGCAAGGATAATGGGTGGCTTATATTCAAAAACCAGAACTCCCTGCTTATTTGGGGTGAGAAGTTTTTATAGGCAAAATTTAGGATGAGGTCTACAGGGTATGTGGCTTCTGATTGGTTGGTGGTGAGGTAACAGAGTAGTGCTCTAGGAATCTTATGCTCAGCCTGAAGTTACCATCCTTCACCTGCATGGGGGCATTGGTCCCTACAGAAGAACTCATATATATATGTATGTATATATGTGTGTATATATATATATGTGTGTGTGTGTGTGTGTGTGTGTGTGTGTGGATATATATATGTATATATGTGTGTGTATATATATATTTCTTGAAGAGGAATCAGGACCTGCCCCACAGTTATACTGTTGTTTTCTTGGCTGGCTGTTCCTCCTTTGTTTTTGCATCCCCTCCCTTCCTTGATAAGCAAGGAAGGAGTTTATTTGAATTTGCCCCTTGGAACTCAGGGAATGTAGAGTGGCTGAATGGAGCCCATTTTCTACAAATAAAAAATGGGGGATGCAGAAAGGATTTGTTTCCAGGAGGGCCTCATACAGTCCTGCTCCGTTTCAGGGGCACCATGGGTGAGGGAGAACATTTACTCTAGGTTGGAAATGGCAGAAGGCTGTTCTTTCCCAGGCTGACTCCCATCAGTGGATGCTGGGCACTGGCTGCCCACCACAGTGTGTTAGGTAAGATCATGAGACTGCCTGGGTATGCTGAGAGATAGCCCCTGGCTGGCTGATGAAGGCTTCCATTTGCACAGGGAGGGGAGAGCTGTGTGGTTGTTGATGAGGCACCCCTTGGTTAAGTTATGAAGCAGGCAGCTTGACTTCAGGAATATTACCATCCCTACTTCCACTCTTTCATCCACTTTTTGTATCACCTTCCTAGGTTCACTAGTGTTCGTAAACTGGCTGTGGACAAACTCATTCAGTTCTTTTAGGATCTGGGAACTTGGCGGTCACTTCTTTCTGCAGAGTGCCCTGAAGGGAAAGCCAGTGTGCTCTGGATCAGCCTTAGCTGTCAGTTTCCCCAGACGCAAACTGGTAGTCCTTAGCTTGTATCTGTGGCTGCTACATGGCAGCCCTATGCATGACTATGGAGGAAAGGAAGTCCTTCAAATCATCCATCAGGTCCTTTGAAGTTCTAATCTCTGAAAAAAGGTTCAAGGAATCTGGCTTTATATGCAATGCAGTTTAAAAAGAAAATTCAATTATCCAGGGGCCTATAGGGATAATTTAGTTTCTGGGAAATGCCAAACAATCCAAAATACCTTTCTGGCTTTTGGCTATTGACTAGATTCTCACTGATGATGGCTGCATTTCTTTAACTTACACCTCTGTTAAAATTTAAATTTTCCTGAAAAAAACCTAGGGTGGCAGCATTGAACAGAATATTTTATGATAGATTGAAGAATGAGAAAGAGAAATTATATCACTGTGAATGCAAAATATAGACTTTCCAAGAGGAGATGGAGACTCTCTGAAGCAGGTAGGGTAAGATAGAAGAGTTCTGGGGAGCTTCAGCCTTTCACACAGCTACACATTATTCTTTTTCTTAAATTGGATGATAATTACTTTACAGTGTTGTGATGGTTTCTTGCCATACATCAACATGAATTGGCCATAGGCATACATGTGTCTCCTCCTTCCTGAACCCCCTTCCCACCTCCCTCTCCACTCCATCCCTCCAAATTGTCACAGTATATTATTCTTAAAGAAAGCTATCTGATAAGTTTTTTTAAAGTAGCATTTTTTTTCTGATTATTATGATAGAAATTTTGCAAAAATGTGGAAAGAATACAAAAGAAAATAAAAATTCCTAATAACCCCACACTAAGGATTGACACAGTTGGCTAACATTCTGGTGTATTTCCTTCTAATCTTTTTTCCTGCATAGACATTTACATATTTGCACATAAACTATCAACCCCAGCAGCACTTGTTTCCCTGAGGCTACAAAATAAGGTGAACCTTGTTAGTTTTCTTTAACCCTCATTAAAAAAAAAAAAAAAACAGTAAACATTTATTGTCTCACAGTTTTTATGGCCCAAGAGTTCAGCAGTGCCTTCGCTGGGTGGTTCTAATTTAGAGTCTTTCATGGAATTGCAATCAAGATGTCAGTAGACTGTAATCGGAACGCTTGACCAGGGCTAGAGGACCTGCTTTCCAAAAGGCCCACCCCCACAGCTGCCGGCTGGAGTCCCAGGTCCTCACCGTGTGTGTCTCTCCATAAGGCGGCTTGCATGTCCTCACAATGTAGCTACTGGCTTCCTCAGAGTGATGATTCTCAAAATGGCAAGGAGGGAGTCCTAGTGTCCTGGTCTTGGAAGTTACACATTGTTACTCGCATCTTGTTCTGTTTATTAGAAGTTGGGAAGCCCACTAAGTGACCTTGCAGTACCTTGGACTTGGTCTTGTGGCCTGCTTGCTTTAATCATCATTTTTAATGTCCAGTTATGCTAACCTCAGATATGCAGATGACACCACCCTTATGGCAGAAAGTGAAGAGGAACTAAAAAGCCTCTTGATGAAAGTGAAAGAAGAGAATGAAAAGGTTGGCTTAAAGCTCAACATTCAGAAAACGAAGATCATGGCATCTGGTCCCATCACTTCATGGGAAATAGATGGGGAAACAGTGGAAACAGTGTCAGACTTTATTTTTTTGGGCTCCAAAATCACTGCAGGTGGTGACTGCAGCCATGAAATTAAAAGATGCTTACTCCTTGGAAGAAAAGTTATGAGCAACCTAGATAGCATATTCAAGAGCAGAGACATTACTTTGCCGACTAAGGTCCATCTAGTCAAGGCTATGGTTTTTCCTATGGTCATGTATGGATGTGAGAGCTGAGAAGAAGGCTGAGCGCCGAAGAATTGATGCTTTTGAACTGTGGTGTTGGAGAAGACTCTCGAGAGTCCCTTGGACTGCAAGGAGATCCAACCAGTCCATTCTGAAGGAGATCAGCCCTGGGATTTCTTTGGAAGGAATGATGCTAAAGCTGAAGCTCCAGTACTTTGGCCACCTCATGTGAAGAGTTGACTCATTGGAAAAAACTTTGATGCTGGGAGGGATTGGGGGCAGGAGGAGAAGGGGACGACCGAGGATGAGATGGCTGGATGGCATCACTGACTGGATGGACGTGAATCTGAGTGAACTCCGGGAGTTGGTGATGGACAGGGAGGCCTGGCGTTCTGCGATTCATGGGGTTGCAAAGAGTCGGACATGACTGAGCAACTGAACTGAGCTGAACTGATGCAAATTTGTGTTCCAATAATGGAGTTGTGAGACAGTGTTCCTCAGCAGCTTCTGAGAGTTTTTCAGAGGCTTAGCCTCATAAAAGCTTAAAAATAGACTTGCTCTGCTGTGGTCTCTACTGTATACAGCCATGCTATGGCAGCTGCTGCCCATGGGACTTGATCAATTAGGTGTTTCTTCTCCTGGTCCTCTCTGATGGCTGCTAGTGATATGGCCACTCCACCTTTCAGAACAGGACACAGCTCATTCTGTGGTCTTTCCCATCAATTCTTGGGACAGCCCTTCCCTAATTCCCTGATGCGCAGCTGAGGAAATGGGGCATTTTCCAGAAGAGTTTACTGACGTTTAGGGTATACAGAAAATAAATCTGACATAGAGAACAGCTTAAAACTGCTTCTAGAAATGCCTACTCATAAAACTGGCCACAGTTTTTAATGGAATGGAAATCCACCCACTCCAGTAGAGTCCAAGAGCAGCCTTCTTGACTCTTTATTGAATGCCTCTGTGTTAACCCTTTTACAGAATGATTCAAAGTAGGGACTTCCATTCCCTTCAGAAAATAGAAGACCCCAGCCCCACCCACAGGGAGATGATCTGTCTGACCAGTGGTGCAGATGACTCACTTGTATGACTCTTAGACTATATTTCCCAAAGTCAAGATTATTGCTGCATGAAGCCCAACATGGACCTTGATTTCCAGATATCCTCCAATGTCACATGAACAGAAGATCAAATCTTTCCATCTTTGAGCTATTCCTCACAGAACAACAGCACATCTCTCTTTAAGGACAAGCAATGATTTGATGGTATATAGCCATCTAGTCAGTTCAGTTCAGTTCAGTTCAGTTGCTCAGTCGTGTCCGACTCTTTGCAACCCCATGAATCGCAGCACACCAGGCCTCCCTGTCCAATACCAACTCCCAGAGTTCACTCAGACTCGCATCCATCCAGTCAGTAATGTCATCCAGCCATCTCACCCTCTATCGACCCCTTCTCCTCCTGCCCCCAATCCCTCCCAGCATCAAAGTCTTTTCCAATGAGTCAACTCTTCACATGAGGTGGCCAAAGTACTGGAGTTTCAGCTTTCGCATCATTCCTTCCAAAGAAATCCCAGGGCTGATCTCCTTCAGAATGGATTGGTTGGATCTCCTTGCAGTCCAAGGGACTCTCAAGAGTCTTCTCCAACACCACAGTTCAAAAGCATCAATTCTTCTGCACTTAGCCTTCTTCACAGTCCAACTCTCACATCCATACATGACCACAGGAAAAACCATAGCCTTGACTAGATGGACCTTAGTCGGCAAAGTAATGTCTCTGCTTTTGAATATGCTATCTAGGTTGCTCATAACTTTTCTTCCAAGGAGTAAGCGTCTTTTAATTTCATGGCTGCAATCAGCATCTGCAGTGATTTTGGAGCCCCAAAAAATAAAGTCTGACACTGTTTCCACTGTTTCCCCATCTATTTCCCATGAAGTGATGGGACCAGATGCCATGATCTTCGTTTTCTGAATGTTGAGCTTTGAGCCAACTTTTTCACTCTTCGCTTTTACTTTCATCAAGAGGCTTTTTAGTTCCTCTTCACTTTCTGCCATAAGGGTGGTGTCATCTGAGTCCAAGTTTAAAGAAAAAATACTCTCTAAAGGAACTGATCTTCAGAGATATAATTTTTAAATGCAGCTGTTTTACATTTATTAAACAGAACATCTCAGTCAGAACATTCTGCATGTAGATTGCTTCAACACATTTACATATTCACTCTTGCTTTAGGTTGTATAACTTCAAGGGACCACACAGAAGTCAGGAGTAATCTCCCTAAAGACAAAGTGAGATCTTGCATGAAAATTTGAAAACAGTAATTTTTTAAATAAGTCTTCAGACCAAATCTCCATCTGTGATACAACACACATATTTGCATAATTCAAAATCATATTTTACATATAATTTTAATCAGTTGTAATCAATTTTCTCTTGCAATTATTTTAATATCATTAAATATTTTATCATTGACCAAACTATCAATGATAAAATGCCATTACATTTTGAAAATATGATTTTTAATGATTTATGATCTCAGATCTGTAGTTATTGTTAACCTAATTCTTTCTTGTTGGACACATATTGTTTCCAGTTTATTAGTATAGATGATATTAAAATGAACATCTTTGTACATGTAATTGCCCATTTTTTCTGATTACTTTTCAATAATTTAGCTTTTACTAAGAGACCACTTCAAACTTAATGGTTTAAACCTACAAACATTTATTATTTTTCATGATTCTGTTGATTGACAGAACATTAGTTTTTCTGGTCTGGGTTGGCTCTGCCAACCAGGACTGAGTGGTCTAGGATGGCGTAACTCATGTGTCTGGGATGACTGGCGTTGCTGAGGTAGTTGGGCCTCTCCCCATATTGTCTCTCATCCTCCAGGAATCTAGCCCAGACTTATTCATGATGGCAGAAGGGTCCCCAACAGTAGGAGAGGGCATGCTGCATGCTAAGTCACTTCAGTCATGTCCAACTCTTTGCATTGCTATGGACCGTAGCCCACGAGGCTTCTCTGTCCATGGGATTCTCCAGGCAAGAATACTGGAGTGGGTTGCCATGCCCTCCTCCAGGGGATCTTCCCAACCCAGGGATTGAACCTGTGTCTCCTTATGTCTCCTGCGTTGGCAGGCAGGTTCTTTACCACAAGCGTCACCTGGGAAGCCAGGTGGTTTTTAATTTTCCTCTTATGTCATATTTTCTCAAGTCCAGCTGGCTAAAGAAAGTGCCATGGCCAAAGTCATATTCAAAGGATAGACAAATGGACTCCACCTCCTGATGGGAGGGGGAGAAAATCACTCTGAGAAGGGGCCTGAAAACTGGGAGGAATGATGGCAACTGCAACCATTTTTGCATACAACCTACTATGTGTGCATGTTCAATCGCCTAGTCCTGTCTGACTCTTTGTGATCCTTTGGACTGCAATCTGCCAGGCTCCTCTGTCCCTGAGATTCTCCAGCCTAGAATACTGGAGTGAGTTGCCATTTCCCCCTCCAGGGGATCTTCCCAACCCAGAAATCGAACCTGTGTCTCCTGTGTCTCCTGCATTGCAGGCAGATTCTTTACCTACTGAGGCATCAGGGAAGCCCTTGTAACCTTGCTGTACTTTTCTTGAATTTCTGAAAGTATTGGGTTGGCCAAAAAATTGCCAAAATGAACATTTTGGCCAACCCAACAGAATGACTGCCTCAGAAAATATAAATATTTGTTTATAAATGTTTCTTACTATATATTGACATACTTACCCTATAGAAAATTTCTCCTGGTTTGCATTTTTAACAGCAGTCTATTATAGTGCCTATAGAAACCATTTATGGCAGCATTAAATATTTAAAATTTTAAGTATGTAAATTGTACATATTATTTATTTTGCATGCATTTCCTTAATTACCCATGGAGACTGATATTTTCATAAATATTATCCATTATATTCTCTGCTTTGTGAATTTTCTTTTTGTGCCCATTTTCCCTGAGGTCCTTGTATTTTTCTCATTGATTTGTTCATGGCTTTTATGAAGGAATAATATTAACCATTATTCTGTCAGAGTTTATACAAATATTTTGTTTGTTTGTTTGTTTTTAAGATATAGGAATTTTAAGCTTTTCTATAGTCCATATATTTTCCTCTGTGATTATTTCATTGCTTTTAAGATGGGAAATTTATTACTGCCAATGTAAAAATATTTATTCATCTATATAGCCTTTACTTTTTGTGTGATATCCTTTTTTAAACATTTAACTAATTCATCTGAAATTTATTTTGGCATGTGTTATTACATAAACTATTTTTTTCCTCAGAAGCTACTTCTCTTCAATTTCTTTTAAAATATATACACCTTTTTGAAAGATTTATCCTGAGTAATTTCAAACATATATAAACTTAGAATAGTATAGTAAATCTCTATGCATCTATTTCCCAGATTAAAAAATTATCTATAAATACCCAAAATTAGTTTATCTGTTCTTATTTCCTCACAATTTTCAGATTATTTGTGTCAATGAAAAACTTAATCAATGGTCTAAGAAAGAAATGGAAAATTTTATTCAAGACAACCTGAGGATTATAAGCTGGAAGACAGTCTTTCAGAAAACTATTCCAAAGAAGTAAAAGGGGAGGTCAGTATATACATGATTTTTGGTAAAGCGTTATGTGCAATCAAATACATTTTAGTAGAAGGTTGCTACAATTTGGGAAGAGCAGATATCTTGGTTAATGGTTTTAGTGCTTTTCTAAGTATGGGAAGACGCAAGAAACTGGGTTCACAAAATTTTCTTCTGAAATATCTAACTATCTGAAGGTCAGTTCTGTCAGTTTTCCGAGAGTACAAAATGCCTCATTCTGCTCTTAGCTCTGAATTCTTTTCAGAGTGTACTATAGGTCAGTGACTGCAGGAGCTAATGGCTTGATTCTTGTAGAACTGGATAGTGAGCAACATTCTTCATTTTACAATGCCTTCCCTTTTGGTCTTAATTTTGACCAAGATTTGAGAAACATTTCATGACCAGTTTTCCCTGGGAATGCTCACTCCCAGGTCAGGAGAGGATTTTGATAAGCTATTCAATGTACTATTACTGGACTAGACCTTTTAACAATAACCAAAAGCCTTTGAATTGCCTGTTTTACTAGTCTGGAGCTTCCCAGCTGGTGCAGTTGGTAAAAAATGTGCCTGTCAGTGCAGGAGATGCTAGAGACGTGAATTCAATCCCTGGTTGGGAAGATTCCCTGGAGCAGGAAATGGCAACCACTCCAGTATTCTTGTCTGGAAAATTCCATGCACACAGGAGCCTGGTGGGCTACAGTCCATGGAGTCACAAAGAGTTGGACATGACTGAGTACGCACACACACACACAAACATCTGTTATGGTTTGGGGAATGTTTCCCTTTTATATAGGCTTCTTCCTGTATCTAGAGTTAGACACTATTACAGTCAGGGATCTTACAGGGCTATATATTTGATCAGTCTCTTCAAGTTGCCTAGTCATCATTATTTTAATTGGAGGCTCAGTCACATATTTGCTAATGCAAGACAGAATGATCTTATAAAATAGGCAGAATAATGAGTGATATAACTACCAAAATTAATAAGGGCATAAGTAAGTATTTCAGCTAAGAACTTCCAATGGGTGCTGCCCAGTATCTCCCCAGACTGTCTGACTAGTTTGTTCTGCACCAACCCGTCTTTAAGGGAAACAATATATTAGCATCGTACATAAAGTTCACCAAAGATGGCTGCACATACATGGTAAGCAGTGGGTCATTAAGGATTGAGAAAGGTATGTTATCATGTAAGGATTTACATGGGTGATGCCAGAAGGAGAAATGTAGATCTTTATATTTGAGCAGGTGTTTCTGCCATTGGGGAGTTCAGGTTAATGAAAGATGGAGATGAGAGAGGGGAGGGAGGAGGCTGAAGGGCAGTGAAAACATTTTACGCTTTCCTGTCCTGCTTTCAAATATGAATTTTTATTCCACTGACAGACATTTTATTATTTCAACATCTATTTCTGAAAGATAAAGACCTTTTAAAAGCATAGTAATGTCATTATTATACCCCAGATATTAATAATTCTTTAATACAAAATTTTCACAATTGTGTCATAATTTCTTTACACTTCAAATAGGAGCCTAAGTAAGTAAATACACTGTGATTGGCTGCTACATCTCTTAATTTTCTTTAAGCTGCTAAGACTCTTTTATTTCCCTTGCGATGTATTTGTTGAAGAAAATAGATTGTCCTATAAAATCTTTCCTTTCTAGATTTTGCTGATTGAATCTTATGGTGTTGTTTACCATGTTTCTCTATGCTTGCATTTCCTATAACTTGGTATTTAGATCTAGAAGCTTGATTAAATTCATTTTACTTTATTTTTGAGCCAGAATATGTTCTAGATGATATCATTATATATTTCCTTCAGTATGCACATATTATCAGGTTGTCTGTCTTTGAAGAATAATAATCATGAATGATTATTACCTAGACCCATTAATTTTTTATGGATCTAGGGAGCAAGATTCTAATTGTATCCCTTGATCCTCATTTACTAGCAGAATAGTTTGATAAAAGGAAACTTTCCCTCACCTACATGTTGCCTGTTGTACAATTTATAAAGGAGAACCTTGATTCTTTGCTTTTGTTTAATAGCTTTCAAAGTCATAAGTTAGTTCTTTAACATCCTCCTATGGTGACTAAGCATTTACACATACT
The DNA here is from genome assembly GCF_023091745.1 of Budorcas taxicolor. NCBI lineage: Eukaryota > Metazoa > Chordata > Mammalia > Artiodactyla > Bovidae > Budorcas > Budorcas taxicolor. Next base: position 108,082,577 of record NC_068911.1, read on the forward strand.
ATTATGTACTTTAACATTTAAAAACACTTATGTTTTAAACCATTGCAATGAGGCTCATTTTTTTCTCATGTTGTTCAATAGGAGCCTCCTCTTTAAACTGGTGCCTGAATCTTTTTGGCATGAGCTTAGAGGTCTTTGGAAGCTTCCTTGCTCTCTGATATGACAAGATATTTCCGTCTTTCTGTGTCTACCTCCTGCCTCTGAATGGGATCTTAATGAGAAACCCTGGTTCATTATGGTGGAAATTGGTATTTGGAAAGCCTGATTTGATTTCTTGGAGGACTCATTGCTAGAGGGTTGGTCATTGTTTCCAGTTGTTGTTTTTTTCATCATTCAGAGCTAAGAAAATGTATATTATAATTATATAATTTTATAAAGATAAAGTATATCATGGATTTAAATACAGATTTTTCTGATTCATGTTCAAGACCACAGAATTTTAACTAAACCATTAGATCTTACACCTGTATTTCTTTTTCTAGTGGCTGATTATCACTTTACAATGATATCAACCTAATTACTAATTTGGTTTATTTTACAGTGTATATGCAACAGTCTGGGAATAACCAGCAAATGTATCCCAACAATAGATTACTGAAAAAAGTTTAAGCCCTTTGTTAGTTGTTTATTGTAGTTGTGTCTGTGTGTGTATGTGTATGTGTGTGTCCCCTCTTGGTGTGTATTAAGATGTTTAGTGGAAGTCATTGAGTGGTTCCTCTCTATACATTGTGCCGACAACTCAGACACAGATTATTTCATTTTGCTTTCAGTTTTTAGGGTTTGCTATGTTTTATCAATCTGTAAACTTTTTTAAAAATCTAAAATTTTCCTCTTAGAGCTGTCTCTTATAGTTGGAACATTAAATGAAAACTGTCATTAAGAGTATGATATGTATTACATGGCATCCAAAATCATCGCATATGTACTGAAACATGCCAGGGTTCTGAATATTGAGTCCATAAAGAGATTTTAGGGCAGGAAATGGCTCCACTCAAATAGCATCATAATGTTGAAGGGACACTAAATGAATAGACCAATAACTGACAGCTTTTACATGCTCTGAAAAACATCATGTAGCAATTGTGCTGCAATTATTGCCAACTTGTTTACTGTTGTTTTGAGCCTTTTCATCCCTTCAACTGTGGTGCCAAAATTCTAGTGTCTGAAAGAGTGCCTTTAACATAAACCACAGATGGAGAAGGTGGATAGAGCATTGCTGGTCCGTGGTGGTCTTGCTCCAGGAGCCTGGAACACCATAGTACATCTGTACCGGGGTTTTGTTGTAGCAGGACCTGAGAAATTTATGGGGATGATGGGGGACAGAACTTGCTTCATTGACAATGGATGGTGGGAGGGGCTGCTTCAGAAAATTCTTTGACTGCTCTCTTCAAGAACTTAAGCAAGAGCGACGAGAAAGAAGCTGTGAGAAACTAAAAAGAATGCTTTCATTTTCTTTTAACACTCTAAGAACACAAGCAATTCAGTTTTATAGCCCCAGTATAGTCATGTGCTATGCAAGTGATTTCCCACTTCAGTAAAGGGAATGCTGGACCACCCATAATACAGGGAAGAGAATGAAGAGGGAGGTCTTGGAACAAAGTGGAGCCAGTCTCCATATGGAACAGAAGCAGCTGTATAGGACATTAACTTCATGAATTTGAGGTAACAACATAGACAGCTCTGTAGCAGGCAGGAGAGTAGCGACTGGGGCCACATCACAGCCAAAGGATTGGGTTAGAAGGAATCTCTAACTCTGTTTTATATCCTTGATTATTCTACTTTCAAGCTAATGTTAAAAACATTCTTCCTTGTTCTGAATAACTGAATAGTGGCTAAAATTTCTTGGTGAGCAGTAGAGCTAGATAAATATTATGCAGCTACTATTATTATAACCTTACATTTAGTCCTGGGCTGGTATTTTTGCAGGATAGTCTTAAGGAAGTAAATCATTCTCCATAATCATAGCAGTGGGCATCTGTATAAATCTTTTCCCTTACAAAGTAGTTTTGCATCCATTGAACATAAGAGAGGTGGAATACCCTCCCATCCCCCTCCCCCATATTGTGAACTTTCAGTTAGGGAAATAATTCTATCAAAAGTCATAGAGGTGTTACTAAGGGGATGTCTACATGGGGGCCTAGGATTTGACTCTACTGTTCTATGATCTTTTTAAAGGTCGTTTTAGCTTTTATTTATTTTTTGGCCACATCAGGTGGCTTGTGGGACCTTAGTGCCCTGACTAGGGGTCAAACCTGGCCCCCTGGCAATGAAAGTGCAGAATCTTAACCACTAGACTGCCAGGGAAATCCCCATTCTATGATTTTTCTCTATGATTCATGGAGAAGTAAGGAGGAAATGCTTTTGAGGTAGGACTTTGGATATTTAAATTTAGCTTTACTTCAGCTCTAGGGATGCTCTCTACCTAGCCCTTCTCAACTGTTTGTTCTCACTATTTTCTTTCTTAACATTCTAAGTTTCCTTCATGGAAATCTATTTTGTAGCATTCATTCAGATGGATTCCTTCTCTGCTACTGCTACTGCTGCTACGTCGCTTCAGTTGTGTCCGACTCTGCATGACCCCAGAGACGGCAGTCCACCAGGCTCCCCCGTCCCTGGGATTCTCCAGGCAAGAACACTGGAGTGGGTTGCCATTTCCTTCTCCAATGCATGAAAGTAAAAAGTGAAAGTGAGGTCGCTCAGTCGTGTCTGACTCTTCACGACCCCATGGACTGCAGCCCACCAGGCTCCTCCATCCATGGGATTTTCTAGGCAAGAGTACTGGAGTGGGGTGCCATCGCCTTCTCCATTCCTTCTCAGTACCTGCTATTTATCAACGCTGTATGGTAGGTACTCAGTCCAAGTTCCTAAAGGGCTGAGTGATTGAACAGCAAAAATCCTCTTAAGGATAGCATTGCAGAAAGCTTTATCCCTACTATATATGAAATAAATAACAAGGACCTGCATATGGTACAGGGAGCTGTACTCAATATTTGTAGTGACCTATAAGGGAAAACACTCTGAAAATATAGATAGATAATGGAATCACTTTGCTGTGCACCTGATACTAACACAACATTGTAAATCAACTACACTTAAAAAAAATAAAAGAAGGCTTTACATCTATTCAATCTTTCTTAAATGTCAGGCAGACAAAGCTAAGTATTTCTTGGCATTAATTGGGTCCATCTCCCCATTCTTAACACACTGCTATGTTGTGGCAAATACAGGAATGAGAAACTTTTGTCTCCACTTTTCTTAGCATTTTTTAGTGCCAGCATATTAATGATGAGGAGCTTCCCAGGTGATGCTAGTGGTAAAGAACTCGCCTGCCAATGCAGGAGATGCAAGGGACGAGGGTTCAATCCCTGGATTGGGAAATTCCACTGGAGGAGGGCATGGCAACCCACTGCAGTATTCTTGTCTGGGAAATCCCATGGACAGAAGAGCCTGGTGGGCTATAGTCCATAGGGTCACAAAGAGATAGACATGAAGTGACTTAGCACACACACATTAACAAAGAGGCAAGAAGAAATGAAGTTCCTCTACACAGAATATTTACATTGATCATAAACCAAGAGCTTGTAACCAGAAGAATGAACTGCTAGTCTAATGATCATGATATCTTACATTTACTCATCATTTTGCAGTTTAAGAAGTACTTCGATATGTATTATCTGGGAGACCAATAAGGGTGATTGATCGTGTAATGAAGTACCATCCTTTTAAATGTTCTAGCTAAAAACAACACTGAGTATATTTGAGATGGAAGATCAGGAAAGGATAAAGATGTGCTTTTTCAACCCAGATGCTCTTAGCAGTTTCAGGTTTTTCTCTGTCCTGTGGGAATTCATCAATTGTATCATTTGTTGTGAGACTCAATGCAGGTATTCTGCCAATGCCTACCTCTCCTTTTCAAGATAATATCTTATTTCCATAATGAAGCTTGAGATAATGCTCCAGAAACCTGTCTAGCATTTTCTGGTTTCATATTTCCTTCTTATCTTCCTTGTGAATTCAAAAGTTTATTGATGGTGTTGGAATTTTCAAAAATATGAAATGTTCATTATGGCCTATGAGTGGCAGCCAGATGTAGTAGTGAACTATCCATGAAGAAAAAGTTTACTCTTAGTCTGTATGAAAAATTGATAATGTGTATATTGTGAACATAACAGAATGTTGAAATCCCTCTCTTGATGTCCAAGAATTTTGGTTGACATGTCAAAGCTGAAATCTGTGGGTGCTAAGTGCACCCACATTCTATAGGGTACTGCCAAATACTTCTATATAGGATGCCTGTGTGCGTGCTAAGTTGCTTCAGTCATGTCCAACTCTTAGACACTCTATGGACTATAACCCACCAGGTTCCTCTGTCTATGGGATTCTCCAGGCAAGAATGCTGGAGTGGGTTGCCATGCCCTCCTCCAGGGGATCTTCCCAATCCAAGGATTGAACCCACGTCTCTTATATCTCCTGCATTGGTAGGCAGCTTTTTTACAACTAGCACCACTTGGGAAATCCCTACATAGGATGTGTTATAGCAAATTAGGTAAAAACCTCCATCCTGCTTAGTCTGTAAAAGAGAAGATTGGAAATTTGAAAACAAGCATATTTGAAGGGGGTTTGATAGAAGAGAGGATGTTTTAGCATTTCTCTTTTAGAACGAAGTTAGAGGTCTCTAATACCCTGCAGGAGCCCATAGGGAGAGCCTGTTAGTTGCCACATTCCCCTCCCCCAGCGTTTTCATCTTGGGTAGAATAATTTAAAGTGAATCTCAGATATCATGTCATTTCATGGGGTGCAAGGAGTCCTGCTATATTATTGAAGATAAAAGACAAACCAACAAAATAACACAAGAACCCTTTTTGACGGGAGAATTCCTTTTGTCTTTGACTGACAGGCAAGAAACATAGACCCTTTGGGGAATGGAGGATCCCACGAACCACATCCACCCTTACAGATAGTGCAAAAAAAGCAATAAAGTGAAAAGATGAATTCTTCCCAAATGATCTCCTGCCTGGTGTTGGCTGCAGTCTGGGTCCCACCTTGCAAGACTGTGGCTGCTCTTACTTGGAGGGGAGGGGAAGGGGACAAGAAATTTTTTTTACAGCTGCCAGAGGTGGAAGAATGCAACAATCCATTTCTTGCAAGTGATCTGATGGATGCATCACACATCAAAAAAGAACAGAGAAACACTTTACCTCCTGTTCTTGAATGCAATGCCCCTTTTCAGGCATTTAGCCTGTGCTAGTATTTCAAATTTAAATCCAAGGTCATTTCTCTGGGCAGGGGGTCATTCTCACATTTCTAAGAAGAGAAAAGAAAAAAGTACAAAAGCCCCAGAAAGCCCTGAAAACAAAGACTGTATTCTGCCCTTCCTATTGAAACACCTTGTTAACCCCAGTGTCCCCTCTGACCAATACAGATGGCATTTTCATGGAAATCTTGGTCAGTGGGAAAGAGCTGCTGGTTGAAGGCAGAAGATTTTCTGATATAATTGTGTTCTTATTTTAAAAAGAAAGCAAGTTTACTGTAGAAAATAGAGATACATAGAAAGAAGAAAGATAAAATAACCCATAGTACTATCACTCAAGAGCAAGCACTATCAATGTCTTATTTTCTTTTGGTCTATTTTTTTCCATCTTTAAGGCTTTTATTCCATAGGTTTTTAAAATTTTATTTTATATTAAAATATAGTTGATTTACAGTGTTGTGTTAGTTTTAGGTATACAGCAAAGTGATTCAATTATACATATACATATATCCATTGGGGTGAATATGTGTGTGTGCTTATTAATTTTAACCAGTGGAATAATTCCAGACTGTTTGGTGGCTTTCATTTTTCACCTGAGCCACAAGGAAAGCCTGAAGAAAAGACTATTCACCCTTCTTCTGGATATGGGGTTGCCTGGAACTTTTCAGCACCCCTCCCACTCTCCATGTTTAGGAGAGGGAAAAAGAAAATGCCCCTTTTTGGGCACAGCTTGCTCTGTTGGGTAGCAATGCAGAGATCAGAGAGGCCAGCACAGTAATGTGAGGGGCTCTGAGAACACTGATCCTTTAGCCCAGAGTGGAGAAGTTATCTCCTCCAGCTTCTCTCTTCCCCAGCATACAAATATATCTCTAATTCATTTTCTTCTAAACACAATTTATTACCTCCTCCATCTCTCTCATCAATCCTTTGTACTTTGGGGTACTTGGAAGTTTGCTGTCCTACAAGAAATATACACTTTATAGCCATCAGGGCACAACTTCATACAGAAATCACCCCATTGTATTTCTCTTCATGGTGTTAAGGAGGAAAGAGATGATCTAAGAGCAAAAGCCCATATTCAATGTGAGTTCTGGGTAGAAAATCAAGCTACTTACTGACAACGCGGAAGAAAGGAGACCCAAGAAAGCAGGAAGGTACACTGTCGTCTCAAGATCTTTGCCTCCTAATGGGATTAAGCGGGTTTCTGAAGGTTAAGAAAATATCACATTTCTCTAGAATGAAGCTGATCCAGGAATTTAAATTAAAATTCCTAAGGGACTACTCTATGTGGGTGGCACCCTCTTTTCTGCTAATTGCCTTACTTATTATTGCTATGTATTATGAGTAACTCTTGACACACCCTTTCCAAATGTTTGAGCTTTATCTTTCTGGAAAATGTTTCTGAAATGTGTGATGGATATTTGTTATGTATCTCTAGCTTCCTTTTTCATTATCTGGGTAATGTTTGGGGGTATAAAACCCAGTTCTGATGAGTTAGCTTGATACAGAAGGCCAGGCCATCCAACAGAGATTATCCTGGATGTGAGCTAGGAAGCCTGGTTGTCTTTAGGGAGTACAAATCTGGAGGATGGGCCACAGGCCCACCTTGGCTGCCCTCATGGCTCAGAGCTAGTAACCAAGGTGGAGAGAGAGAAGAAAGCATTGAATGACTGTGATTTATCAAGTTGGTAGTAAGTAAGGTTCAAAGCCTTCACATGCATGAATTATAACCACTCATTTCTAGAATAAAAAATGGCAGGAATTGTCCTTCATCCTTTCAGAGTTTTTGAGGTGCCTGGATATCAAAACCATATAAATTTCAAGCTAAATAAAACATAGTTTATTCATTCAACAAGCATTTGACAAGTGGTTTCTATGTACTGGCATGGAGATAAAGAGATGAAGAGTGAACAATTTCTTCTCTCAAAGAACTTCCAGTTTAGTTTTAAAGTAATAAAAAAAAAAATCCCAGGAAGCAGACTGAAATTAGCACTATGTTAGAAATACACATAAAGTGCCATTTAGGGAAAATAAAATAATACAGTTCTGATGCCTGGCACATAAAGGACACTCGAAAATAATTGAATGAGTGAATGTTATCAGGGAAAGTATCTTTAAGTATTTGAACTGATCATTGAGGAGAGGTAGAATTTCGTCATGAGCTAACTAGACAGTTTGTGCAAAGATCCAGATATGAGAGCATGTGAAATGTTTAAAAGTGTGGTTGGTTTGTGGAAACACAGAGAGAAATAGAAAAGCACATGACTATGAAGGATATTGCGTGCTATTGAATTTTACTCTCTGTATTATGGGCGACTAAGAGTCTCTGAAGAGAAAAGCTGCATGACTTGACTTCTTTTAGGAACAGAATTCTGAGGGCAGCTCAGGAAAACTTGCAAAGGCAAAAGTGGCAATATGCAACTATACTGTCTTGTGCTCACCTCTATTACTGATTCTTGAATCTCAAATGAAAGCCTTGAGGCAGTCAGATTTTGATTATGATCCTCATTTTCCTTAGAGGAGAATACACTTGGATAGGGGGTGAGATTTGCCCAGGGTGGCACGCTGAGTGACGCAGAAATGCTCCAAGAAGCCTGGTCTCTTCATTCTATTCCTGGTAATGCCAACACTCTTTTCTTTCCTGGAAAGAAAGAGGTGATGTGATACCAGGATCTCCTTATTATGACTGTGTGTCTGCTTCTAAGCTACTTGCTTTCATTCTCAATTAATACTAAAGGAATATCAGGACTGTGGGACATAAAGTTTTGATCACAGGAGCAATGCTACTGTTATTATTATTCAAATTTGATAGGCAAAATTTGTTACCATGAATCATGAAACTCATTCTGGACTCTTGTGCCCTTTATTTTCACCAAATATGTATGTGATTCTTCTGTCTTTGGCTATTATCTGCCATTTGGATATCTCTGTAGCTGGGTTTTACTTGTTAATAAACTGCCTTATTCTTGCTGTTCAGTCGCTAACTCATGTCCAGCTCTTTGCGATCCCATGAATTAAGCACGCCAGGCTTTCCTGTTCTTCACTATCTCCTGCAGTTAGCTCAAACTCACGTTCATTGAATCAGTGATGCTTTCTAAGCATCTCATCCACTGCTGCCCACTTCTCCTCTTGGCCTTAATCTTTGCCGGCATCAAGGTTTCTCCCACTAGGTTGGCTCTTTGCATCAAGTGGCCAAAGTATTGGAGCTTCAGCTTCAGCATCAGTCCTTCCAATGAATATTCAGAGTTGATTTCCTTTAGGACTGACTGATTTGATCTCCTTGCTGTCCAAGGGACTCTCAAGAGTCTTCTCCAGCCCCACAATTCAAAAGCATCAATTCTTCAGCATTCAGCCTTCATTATGGTCCAACTCTTACATCTGTACGTGACTACTGGAAAAACCATAGCTTTGACTATGCAGATCTTTGTCAGCAATGTGATGTCATTGTTTTTTAATGTCCTGTCTAGGTTTGTCATAAGAGCTATTAGCTCATTTGGAGATTAGTCTTTTAAACTAATAAATAAATAGTTAATATATTGATTCCATACAATCCTATAAACTTACTCCCACAAAGTCAATGAAGAATATTTGAAAATGGCTGAGACACACCTTCAAAGAGAAAGGAACCTTTGATCATGAAAACCAAGGGGCTATTAATGAGAATTTCAGTAAGAAGAATTAGAGTGATAGAACTTTATTTCAGTTGAGATGTTGTATGTGACTAAAAGCTGTTTTTTAGGAGTTCCATCAAGTGAAATAAATAATTTTATCCTGAAAACAGATAAAATGTTAAAATCAGGTCCATATTATGTATTCATCAGAGCCATAGATTTAAAAATCATCCTCCTTCCTCCAAAAAAATCACTGAAACTTGATACTGGAACAGGAATTTTCTGAGAAGATGTGAGTTAATATCAGTAAGTTGTTATTGAGTTTCATCAGCATTAAACTATCATGTTAAAAGCTGAAGCCCGTGACCATGATACAGTCATTAAAATGAGTCCCAGACTCACTCTGCAAGAAAATACATGTAGGGATTTCCCTGTGGCTCCTTGGGTGGGATAGGAATGTCAAAAGTGATGGCAGGATTTGAATCGTACTTGTCTGAGTTTTGTGGCCTTTCTAAGCAAGTGCTTAGAAATTTTAGCCTTTCCTTTAGTAAATCTAAGGTTGAACTTTTAAAATTATGGATGCTTTCTTTTTTTCCTTCTGTCACATTTTAACTTCGGAAGCTTTGAAAATACCCTTAGGCATGTTCAAATGAATTTCATAATGCACAGAATCTGTTATTCCCAGGTGAGCTTCTTCAAAGAGTCTCCTTCCCTCAGTCCCTTTCAACTGCCCCCGCTTCCCAATCTTAATCCAGTGTTGTTTCAGTTCGTTAGCTTTTGGCAAAATTACAGATCTAACCGATTCAGTAATAATAATTGGAAAGTGAAAGTGTTAGCCGCTCAGTCCTGTCTACCTCTTTGCGACCCCATGGACTGTAGACTACCAGGCTCCTATGTCCATGGAATTCTCCAGGCAGGAGTACTGGGGAGGGTAGCTATTCCCTTCTCCAGCAAAATGTCCCAACCTAGGGACTGAACCCAGGTCTCCTGCATTGCAGGCAGATTCTTTACCATCTGAGCCACCAGGAAAGCCCAGATCTTCAATAATAAATGAAGAAATGACATTTTATCCATCCAAATGGGCATACCCCACCCAGGTATCTCTCATGTCTGGCAAGTGCTTGGGAAGGAAGTAGAGAGCTCTCTTCTTGGACTGAGAGGTAATTAATGATGTGCTCAGGTAATTTCTGTGGAAAGGCTACCTGGAAACAGCCTTTTGGCATTTCTTTCTCAAGTTGAAATTATTAAAATTACAAATAAACCAGCCAGAAATTATGAGAGTTTTCTGTTACATAGAATAGGTATTGACCTCATAAACTATAAAAGTTTGTTAAGAAGATGGTAGATTTTATTTTTTTTCAATTAAAAATTTTTTTTGATGTGGACCTTTTCTTTTAAAGTCTTAATTGAATATGTTACAATATTGCTTCTGTTTTATGTTTTGGTTTTTTGACAGAGGTATTTGGGATCTTAGCTTCCTGATCAGGGATTGAACCCACATTGCCTGCACTGGAAAGCAAAGTCTTAATCACTAGACCACCAGGGAAGTCCTATGATGGTAGATTTTAGTATATTTCAGGCTCAGTTTTAGAGATGCTAAAAATAAAAAGGATTAATAATGGATTCATGGACATGAGCTTTTGTCTCTCATTTAGAATTTCTCACAGCTACTTTTATATCATCTAGCGTCGGTGGTGGAGTACTTACTGATTAGGAAACGAATTTTGGAGACCAACTGAGTTATACCTTGTGGCTCCTTCCATTTTATTCTCTTTATTCCCTGATGGACAGTATCTTGAGAGAAACAAACAGTATACTAGCTGGAATGTCCTGAGATATTAGTGCTGTTGTAACCTAAGCTGGATAGATGGTGGACACACAGCAAACACTTCTGGATTCAGTATTCTGACAAGCTCTTAGGCCTGGCCCCAACCACCCCTCTCTTGGGCTTCTCTCTACTTTTGGACTGGCTTTTAAAGCAGCGATTCTCAAACTTGCTGAGCATCACAATTGTTGGGGGCAAGTTGGTTACAGTTCAGAGGCCCAGGCCCTGTTCTCCCTCAACAAGCACAGGATTCTGTACTTTTTCATAAGTTCTGCTGGTGATTCTGATACAACCCAGAGTTTGAGAACCATTTTTTTAGAGGCTTAGCAGTAAACAATCCACCTGCAATGCAGGAGATACGGTTTTGACCCCTGGATTGGATTTCCATGATCAAATGGAATCCTGTGGGTTGGATCCCCAGAATTTTTTTGCCTGGAAAAAAAAGGGCTCCAGTTCATGGAGTCAAAGAAAGTCAGACACAACTGAGCATATAGGCACGCATAGTTGCTTTACAATGTTTTGTTAGTTCTCTCTGTACAATGAAGTAAATCAGCTCTAAGTTTACACATGCACTCTCCCTCTTGGGTCTCCCTCCCACGCCCACCTCCATCCCACCCCCATCCCACCCATCTAGTTCACAGAGCTGAGCTTCCTGTACTTTATAGCAGGTTCCCACTAGCTATCTATTATTTACATGATGTATATACGTCAGTCCTAATTTCCCAATTCATCCCACTCCTCCTTCCCACTACTGTGTCCATACATTTGTGTTTCTATTCCTGCCCTACAAATAAGTTCATCTATACCTTTTTCCTAGATTCCATGTATACATGTTAATATACAACATTTGTTTTTCTCATAGTTTCTTCTTTAGGAAATTCTACTTTAAAGGATTTTTGAAGCTATATCAGAATTTGATTTGAGCTATGTTTGGTCACTACTAGCAAGGCCAAGGTGAGGACTAATGCATGTGAAAACAGCATTTTTAAAATTAATCTGCTGATGCAATTATGGCACATGCAAAGAGATAGCCTCAATTTTAGTTATTGTATTCCCTGGTACTTTTAACATTTTATTATGGTTCTTTGGCTCATGGAATCTCCTGCTGTCTTTTTCTACTTCATTTACCCAGGTCATTGCAGCTTGGTTAAAACGTGTGCTAAGGTAGCAAGGAATTAAATTTTAAATATGCCCAAAGAGCTGAGATGCATTTGTAACACCTTGTTCTGAGTTTTTTCAAGAAATAAGATGCCCACATGGGAACAAACCAAATCAACAAAAGAAAGCATGGAGCTAGGCAAAACCCTGATGCAAATTATTTATATTGATATATCCTAGATAAAACAAGATTTTACAAATCAATGAGCAGATTTATTTCTTGCAACAGTTTCTAGGTAGGACCCTATGACTAATTCAGGGACCATGCTTTCAGGCTATTCTACCCAGTTATCAAATCCATCCATATCCTCCAGCCCTGCTCCTTCTCCACTCTGGACCCCTCCCTCATGCCTTCAGCCACTCCATGAGTTTCTCAGAAACCCAGCCAGGAGGTCAGGGACTATAGCATCGCCTGTCAGAGTCACTTCAGGATTGAACCCCAGCTCTGTGCCCAGACCACACAAACATCCCTACCTCCCCTCGCCCAAGGCAAGGATCAAGGATTTTCACACTTAATTGCGCCAGGCAGAGGATAAACTTATATTCACACAGACCAGCCAACCAATTTAAAGAGAGCAAGGAGGCTGTTATATGAGATGAGGGGGCAGTGGCTGAGAGAATTGGTTTGAAAGATTCAGAGACCAGCTTATTTGGTGAGAACACAGTGCCTGTCTGCTAAGAAGCTTAAGGCACTGGGTAGGGATTAATTCTACAAACATCCCTGGGAGGTAGATAAATCTGTATTAATTAAAACTGCAAAATGTTCTCTACCTGCCTAGTTTCAGTCTTGTGAAAGAAAATATCTTTCCCAAAAGGCACGGGAAGAAAGGAGATGATGATGGCTTTAAGATTGGTTCAATTTTCACCTACATTCTCAGTGAGAAAAAAAGAAAGGGTCAGTCCTTGGTGCTGGGCAGGGGGACTCCTTGGACTTCCAGTCACTTCTTCCATGTCCTTTTAGTTAGTCCCCAGGATACAAGAACAGGAAAATGCAGAGGAGAGCACTGACATAGGACTTCGGATGACACAGGTCTGAGCCCTGCACAGAGACTGACCGTCTAATGCCTGTGATGGCGCATGTAGTGGGCTCTGTTATTACCTACCCCTCTTGCAGAGGGAGAAAGCTGAGGTCCAGAAAGGGGAAGTGGCATGATCCAGACAATGTGAGATTCAAACCTGATTGCTACGTCAAGTCCTCTTTCTGTGTTACTGAACTCTGTTGCCTCTCACTGATAACCATGGACAGTGAGACTAGAGGTAAAAAAGGAAAGACTCAAAACCACCCTGTGTGTTCTAATATGAAATGCAATGTCCTAAAGACTGTTCTTATTTCTTGGGGAGCCTGCTCCTTGCTGTCATTAGCTGATTTTCATGTTTCTCTCCCCACCTAGACATTTCTCACCTGCATTACCTGCCCTTCTGAACCCTCCTTTTCCCAGGAAGCATTCCCAGACACTGTAATAAGCTGTCCCTCCCAGATCCTGGGTATCTCTTGCCTCTCCCATGACTTAACAGTGAAGAGTGGATTGCACCACATGGTCTGTCATGGTCCTTCAGTGTCTAGTCCAAGGTTAAAGAGTTGGCAGGTACTCAGGAAACAGGTGCTGCCAAATTGCCAGAGGACCAGCATAAGCTGTGGGAGAAGCTAGGCAGTGGATGAAATCCCTGAAGTCATTAGCACCACCAGCCCACTTCTAGGGGTGAAATGCTCTTCTGGGAGTCCTGCAGAAGGCTGTGTCATCCTGCAGTTCTCTGGTCATTCTTTTGCAGCTGACTCCATGTTTTGTGTTTTTGGCTGTCTACTGCAGCCATGAAATTAAAAGATGCTTACTCCTTGGAAGAAAAGTTATGACCAACCTAGATAGCATATTCAAAAGCAGAGATATTATTTTGCCGACTAAGGTCCGTCTAGTCAAGGCTATGGTTTTTCCAGTAGTCATGTATGGATGTGAGAGTTGGACCGTGAAGAAGGCTGAGAGCCAAAGAACTGATGCTTTTGAACTGTGGTGTTGAAGACTCTTGAGAGTCCCTTGGATTGCAAGGAGATCCAACCAGTCCATTCTGAAGGAGATCAGCCCTGGGATTTCTTTGGAAGGAATGATGCTAAAGCTGAAACTCCAGTACTTTGGCCACCTCATGCGAAGAGTTGACTCATTGGAAAGGATTGGGGGCAGGAGGAGAAAGGGACGACAGAGGATGAGATGGCCGGATGGCATCACTGACACGATGGACGTGAATCTGAGTGAACTCCGGGAGTTGGTGATGGACAGGGAGGCCTGGTGTGCTGAGATTCATGGGGTCGCAAAGAGTCAGACACGACTGAGCGACTGAACTGAATTGAACTGAAGAAACATGGATGTGTCTTCTCTTTGTCCTCTTCTCTCTGCATGCGTGTGTGTGAGTACATGTGTAAGTCTGCAGCTTAAACGACCCCTGACCCTTTGCTTGCTCTTCATTTTAGCTAAGGAATAAAGCCTGTTACTATTACTAGAAGTTTTTGAATCACCCTCTGCCCTTCTGCACTTCCGCTCTGCCCCTGCTTCCCTTGACAGTTTGCACAATGCCTCTCAAATCTGTGTCCTCGCTTCCATCTTTGATCTAGCTCAGTCCTCCATATCTTCTGTAGGGACAGCTAACTTCTCTCCTTCCTCTAATCCAGGGGCTGGCAAACTACAGCCAGCAAGCCAAATCCTGCCCAAGGCCTATTTTTGTAAGTTACATTTGACTGTAACAAAGCCACACCCTTTGTTTCTATATTTGTCCAGGGCACAGAGTTGAGTAGTTGCAAAACAAAACTTGAAGCCTAAAATATCCGCTCTCTGGTCCTGTGTAGACAAAGTTTGCAGACCTCTGCTCTATTCTCTTCTCAGAGCTTGTCCTCCCCACTGCAACCATGACTTCTGTGCTCTCACTTCCCTCCTAAGAAAGCCCCCTCCCTCACTCATGACATAGAAGACTGATATTTCTGCCCAGCATTGAGGCCCTCACCACCTGGTACTCAACAGCCTTCCTGACCTCATCTCCCTCCACCTCCCTTTCTACACCCAGTCTCCAAAATCACCTCACTGTTCAGCATCCCAGAACAAACCCTGTTCATTCCTCTGCTCATTGCTGTACCCAGATCTCTCAGGCTCGACTCAAATGCTGCGTCCTCAGTCATCCCCACACTAGGAGATGCTTTGATTCTCTGGTTCTGGACATTCTCTTCTTTGGATTCCCAGCAGTTTTCCAAAGGTACTTCTTATGATGGTCCACACTAAATAGCTGGTCCTATAATAGCTCTTCATTGGTTTCCTTTTCTACTCTTACTCTCTTGCAATCTGTTTTCCACAGAGCAGGTACATGAATATTTTTTTATTTATTTTGACTTTTTAGCCCTGCCCTGTGGCATGTAGGATCTCATCAATTTTGACCAGGGGTTGAACTTAACCCTCAGCTTTGAAAGTGTGAAGTCTTAACCCCTGGATCACCAGGGAAAGTGAAAGTGAAAGTCACTCAGTCATGTCCAACTCTTCGAGATTCCATAGACTGTTGCCTGCCAGGCTCCTCTGTCCATGGAATACTGCAGGCAAGAATACTGCTCTTCCCAACCCTCAGTTCAAACCCAGGTTTCCCACATTGCAGTGCAGATGGATTCTTTACCATCTGAGCTACCGGGGAAGCCCAAGAATACTGAAGTGGGTAGCCTATCCTTTCTCCAGGGAATCATCCCAACTCAGGAATTGAACTGGGGTCTCTAGCATTGCAGGAGGGTTCTTTACTAGCTGAGCTACCAGGGAAGCCCTGGACCACCAAAGAAGACCCTGTTATTCAGAGGACTTCACTTCCTGTTCCTCTGAGTTCTGTCTAACCTCACCTCCCACTGGCCATTGACTGTGCTGTCCTCTGACTACACTCATCTTTCTGCTACCAACATGCCACGCTTGTCTCTATCTCAGGACTTCTGCCCTTGCAAAAAAGGAGTTTAAAAAACCCTTCAAGGTAGGAATTAAACTAACGAAAATCTTGATGCCCATTGTATTCCAAAGGCTCCAAAAGCCTTTTGTTGGTGCCAAGACATATTTGGTGAATAAATAATTAAGCGAGTGAGTCTTCCTGGTCCCCTAATCTGGCAATGGCCACTGAATCAACACATTTCCTGATTCATTCATTCAGAGGCCAGCAGACAAGGCTGGCTGCTTTATATTTCAAAGGTCTAGTTTCATTGTACTAGTACCTCTACTGACAGTTCGTGGCAGACAGCTCATTTCACTCTCCCATTCTTCTACCTGGCCATGCAGACTCTGTGGACCATGAGTGGACTCTGCTGGGAGGGTCTGAGGTTTACACTAGGTGGGCTGAGGCTGTATGAAGAAGCTAAATACGTCATTCTCAGAAAGAGTGGCCATGGTGAAGGCTGGAAAGGTGGTGGCCAGGTGAGAGGTGATGTGGAAACCCTTGAAGTCAGAGGTAGAGATCAGGAAGGCACCAGGACGCACGTGAGGAACAGGTGTGAGAAAGCAGCTCCCCCATGTGCCTGCTGGAAGGGGCTAGAGTCTACTTTCAGCTTGGAACAGTAGTGCTAGGGGCTCAACTCACAGGAAAGGAGCCCTCTAGGTGAGTTGGGTGGGCCTTAGTGACCACTTCAGAGCAGGATTCCCCTGTCATGGTCCAGTCACCCCCGTGGGAGTGGGTGCAGAGCTCACATATGAGGGCCTGTCCATCTGATGGCTGCTATCAGGGGTCTGGCTATCAGGAAGGATTCACTTGTAAAGAACTTTCTCCACTGCTTCCCAGGGATGAGACCTTTTCTCAAATCAAGAGTGAAAGTACCACATATCAAGAGTAAGAGGTGCCAGCCAGGCCTCCCATTCAGGGAAATGATAATGGAACTTCATTTTCCACCAATTTGCAGGCAACTCCTGGGCTCCCAGCTTGTAACTCGGTCAGCTCTGCTTCAGTGGACACGTGAGCGGTTCTCAAAGGCGCCCCTACAGCTCATTGTTCCGGGTCTGGCCTTGGAACAAAAAGGGTTTTGTGTGCTTGCCATAGTGTATGCCAGGACTAAAGTGTTTCTCTCTTTCCCTAGAGGCTAACTTCTTTCTCTCTCTCTCTCTTGCTCTCTCTCTCCCTCTCACTTTCAGTTCTTGTCTTGAGAAACTGGAAGAAAAATCTTCTATCAGGCAAGTCCCCAGGAGATCAAATCCATTTCATTGGAAGACTCAGGCCCCTTGGATATATGCAAGAGGACAATTGATTCCTGCATAGAATGAAGATCCTGGACCATCTGTTATTAAATGATGGCAAAACCACACTCACATCATTTCAGGGTGGCCTTTGGGTGCTGGCTCCCTACCATCTTTTGTGATGAATTTATCCTCTTGATAAACAGGGCTTGATATCAGGGCTTCCCTGATAGCTCAGTTGGTAAAGAATCTGCCTGCAATGCAGGAGACCCCGGTTCTATCCCTGGGTTGGGAAAATCCCCTGGAGAAGGGATAGGCTACCCACTCCAGTATTCTGGCCTGGAGAATTAGAGTTGCAGCTAGAGTTGCAAAGAGTCAAAGATGACTGAGCGACTGACTTTCACTTTCGCTATCCTCTTGAAAGCCCTATATCCAGACATACCCTACAATGTGTGCCTTAAGCCATTCCCACCTCATTGGAGACACGAATAAGCAGGGTGCCATTGTTTAGACTGGGTGGTGGGCAAACCCAGCAAAGCTGAACCTCAGCCAGTGGATCTGACAGGAGGCAGCTGCCACTCCAGCCCTCAGAAATCTTTCCGTGAGCCTTAAATCTCCCTGTAGGGTGTGTGACGGATTGGCTTTCACACTGTTGCTAAGGCATGGATAAGCTGATTGAGGTCATCCCAGGAGGCAGTGGGAAAGCCCTTCTTCCCTCCTTGTTCTGATTTTATGGCCTCTGGGGGCAGTGACAGAGTTTCCAGCTGAGGCATGTGGAGGTGGTCCTGACTGCAAGCATCTCACCCAGTGTTCCAGATGTGGAGGGCATGTGCTTACCAGCCCTGCTACCCCCACCTGCCTGCCCTCGCCCTCTCTCCTCCCAGTCTCTTCTCTTTCTCTGGCAGCATAGTCAAGGTTGAAATCAAGGCTGAGCATGCCTTGAGGCTGATGAAGTGCATCTTATATGCTAGATAATGTCTACACATCTAAACATTGAGTACACCTAGTACTTACAAAGGACTGTTCCATGCTTCTTTCCAGCCAGAACCCAGTGGGCTCCCTCCTTCTGCCAGGCCATATTCCCAGTCCCCCACTTGGACATTCCCTTTGGACATGTTGCATCCCTGTACTTTCTCTGTTCTCTGCCTCCATGAGGCAAGCACCTGGCAGAAGAGCAGGTGGGGGAGCCCTCTCACTGCTCCAGGCAGGCGTGACCTCACTTCCAGGCTCCTTTCTGCCGAGACTCCTGACCACCTCCAATCCTCACGCAGCCTTGCACACAGGCTGCTTTCAACAGCTCTGAGTTTGCACTCGAGACGAAACATCTGCCATCTGTTGTGAATTGAATTGTGCCCCCCAAAAGAAATATTGAAGTCCTAACCAGAGGTATATTTGTGAATGGGGCCTTATATGGAAGTAGGGTCTTTCACATGAAATCAAGTTAAGATGATGTCATGCTGGATTATCATTGCTCAATGGCTCAGTTTCATCTGACTCTTTGTGACCCCATGGACTGCGGCACACCAGACTTCCCTGTCCTTCACTATCTCCCAGAGTTTGCACAAACTCATGTCCTTTCAGTCGGTGATGCCATCCAACTGTCTCATCCTCTGTCGCCCCCTTCTCCTCTTGCCCTCAATCTTTCCCAGCATCAGGGTCTTTCCAATGAGTTGGCACTTCACATCAGGTGGTCAAAGTATTGGATTTTCAACTTCAGCACCAGTCTTGTATGCTGGATTAGGGTGGCCCTAAGTCCAGTGCTTGGTATCCTTATAAAGAGAGGGAGATTCAAGGGTACTGACACAGAGGGAGAAGTTGCAGTGATGCAGCTACATAAGCCAAGAAACAACAAGAATGGTTGGAAAATACCAGATTCTAGGAAGTATTGAGGAAGGATTCTTCCCTAGAACTTTCAGAGGGAACCAGGGTCCTGCTGACAACTCAATTTTGGACTTAAAGCCTTCAGAATTGTAAGATAATAAGTTTCTATAGTTTCAGCCACCTATATTGTAGTAATTTGTGACAGCAGCCCTAGGAAACAGACAAACCATCTTTGCTTTCTACATTCCCACTCTGGTCAGAATCCTAGGCCTCTGGTACAATACTCTGACTCCCTGTTTTGGAGATTTCAGCCTCATCCATTTTGGGAGGGTTGGTGGAGATTCAAGGGAGAGGAGACCCCAGTATAGCTTAGTGCACCTGAGTTCTTATCAAGGAGGAAGGCTCCTTCGGTGGACTCATTGGACCCCTGGAGAGATAAGAGCCCCGGGACTAAGGTGACACTGTGAGTCTTATGGAAAGAACCACTAGGCCTGCTTCAAAATAGTCCTTTGAATTAGAGAAGATGTAAAGGAAAATTCTCAGAGATGTGTGCTTGAACCTGGTTCATAAATGTAGGGCATTGTACAGGATTTGGGAGATAAGGCCTAAACTTGCCAGGGAGAGGATTACAGTTTCTTGGGGATCTTCAGGGCATGGTTGCCCCATGAGCATGCAGTGTGTTATGGGTTACGTGGTTGATTGAAAATGGGGAATTTCCTGCTTAGAAATAATAGTAAATAGCACTCATGTAGCACTGTGTGCCAGGCACTGCTCAATGTGTCTTGTAAATATTAACTCATGTAGTCATCACAACAACCTGAGGAGCAACATACTCTAATTATCTTCATTATAAAGGTAAGAAAACTGGGCACAGAGAGGTTCGATAACGTGCCTCAGACTACCCAGCATTGTAAGTGATAGAGCAGAAATTCTCGCTTATGAAGTCTGACTTCTGAGCTGTACTCTTAACCATAACACTCCTTAGAGCCCTTCTTTCTCCCAGTTTACCCAGATGGATATTCATACTCCCATTAGTTTTTACATCATTGGGCCAAACTTCCTTGAGCATAGCTGAGCAGTGGGCATGAAGGCTGGGATGGAGAATTTTTAACCTTACTCAGCAAGAGCCTCATGGCCTGTGCAGTTGATGCCGAACTGAATTCTGGAGACAGAGTGTTGGGTGAAGTAGAAGAAAATAGCTTTATTTCAGGGTGCCAGGTGAAGAGTCTAGGACAGTTAGTGTTTAAAAGATTCAAACTTCCTGAAAGCTTTCAGGGAAAGGTTTATAAAGACAGGGTGAGGGTGTGGGATGTGTGGTAAGCTCATGGACATTCTTCTGATTGGTTGGTGGTGAGGTAATTGGGAGTCTGCCTCATCAACCTTCTGGTTTCAATCCAGTCTAGGGCCTGTTTGCTTGTGGGCAGCATTCAGTTAACTTCTCTCACCTGGTAGGGGTTTCAGCATCTGCAAAAACAGCTCAAAGTACCTGGATCAGAATATTATCGATAGCCCTTGAGGAGGAACTAAAGGTCCTTGGTTTGTTTCATGGCAATACTATTATTATTATGTCTTGCTTCATTTGTTTTCCTCTCTTTTTGCATTTTCTCACTTCTCTTGCTAAGTTTATTCTTTGACTAACATTTTTCTGCAGACAAAAGAAAGACAGGCAGAAGATACAGGTGGGGATCTATTCCAGTAAGGCCTTAGCGAGTCCTGCTTAGTTACACCCTTGCCTTAGAGCAAAAGGACTGGCATCAGTTGTTCTGAATAAACCAGAGCAGTGAGGAGGGGTGAGCAGGTCAAAGGTCATGGCAACGACAGCAGCAGCTACCTCTTTTAGGTCACTGGTTTTTAAACTTGAGTCCATCAGAATCACCTGGAGGGCTTGTTAAACTGCAGACTAATGGGCCCACCTCCAGAGTTTCAGTAGGTTTGGGGGATCAGGCCCAGGAATCTGCATCTTCTCAAGTCTCCAGGTGATGCTGATGCTGTTTGTCTGAGTACCACATTTTGAGAATCATTATTTGAGGTTAATTCCCACTCTCCAGGATGCAATGATAGGCTCCTAGGTAATCACAGAGACCATAAGACCATATCTCTAATTTTCTTGAAGAGATCTCCAGTCTTTCCCATTCTGTTGTTTTCCTTTATTTCTTTGCATTGATCCCTGAGGAAGGCTTTCTTATCTCTCTTTGCTATTCTTTGGAACTCTGCATTCAGATGCTTATATCTTTCCTTTTCTTCTTTGCTTTTTGCTTCTCTTCTTTTCACAGCTATTTGTAATGCCTCCTCAGACAGCCATTTTGCTTTTTTGCATTTCTTTTCCGTGGGGATGGTCTTGATCCCTGTCTCCTGTACAATGTCACGAACCTCCGTCCATAGTTCATCGGGCACTCTATCTACCAGATCTAGTCCCTTAAATCTATTTGTCCCTTCCACTGTATAATCATAAGGGATTTGATTTAGGTCATACCTGAATGGTCTAGTGGTTTTCCCTACTTTCTTCAATTTAAGTCTGAATTTGGCAATAAGGAATTCATGATCTGAGCCACAGTCAGTTCCCGGTCTTGTTTTTGCTGACTGTATACAGCTTCTCCATTTTTGGCTGCAAAGAATATAATCAGTCTGATTTCAGTGTTGACCATCTGGTGATGTCCATGTGTAGAGTCTTCTCTTGTGTTGTTGGAAGGGGGTGTTTGCTATGACCCATGCGTTCTCTTGGCAAAACTCTCTTAGCCTTTGCCCTGCTTCATTCTGTATTCTAAGGCCAAATTTGCCTGTTACCCCAGGTGTTTCTTGACTTCCTACTTTTGCATTCCAGTCCCCTATAATGAAAAGGACATGTTTATTGGGTGTTAGTTCTAAAAGGTCTTGTAGGTCTTCATAGAACCACTCAACTTCAACTTCTTCAGCATTACTGGACAGAAATGGTATGGACCTAACAGAAGCAGAAGATATTAAGAAGAGGTGGCAAGTATACACAGAAGAACTGTACAAAAAAGATCTTTATGACCAAGATAATCACGATGGTGTGATCACTCTCCTAGAACCAGACATCCTGGAATGTGAAGTCAAGTGGGCCTTAGAAAGCATCACTATGAATAAAGCTAGTAGAGGTGATGGAATTCCAGTTGAGCTATTTCAAATCCTGAAAGATGATGCTGTGAAAATGCTGCACTCAATATGCCAGCAAATTTAGAAAACTCAGCAGTGGCCACAGGACTGGAAAAGGTCAGTTTTCATTCCAATCCCAAAGAAAGGCAATGCCAAAGAATACTCAAACTATCACACAATTGCACTCATCTCACACACTAATAAAGTGATGCTCAAAATTCTCCAAGCCAGGCTTCAGCAATACGTGAACCGTGAACTTCCAGATGTTCAAGCTGATTTTAGAAAAGGCAGAGGAACCAGAGATCAAGTTGCCAACATCCACTAAATCATGGAAAAAGGAAGAGGGTTCCAGAAAAACATCTATTTCTGCTTTATTGACTATGCCAAATTTATTGTGGATCACAATAAATTGTGGAAAATCCTCAAAGAGGTGGGAATACCAGAACACCTGACCTGCCTCTTGAGAAACCTATATACAGGTCAGGAAGCAACAGTTAGAACTGGGCATGGAACAACAGACTGGTTCCAAATAGGAAAAGGAGTACATCAAGGCTGTATATTGTCACCTGCTTATTTAACTTCTATGCAGAGTACATCATGAGAAACGCTGGGCTGAGAGAAGCACAAGCTGGAATTAAGATTGCTGGGAGAAATATCAATAACCTCAGATATGCAGATGACACCACCCTTATGGCAGAAAGTGAAGAGGAACTAAGAAGCCTCTTGATGAAAGTAAAAGAGGAGAGTGAAAATGTTGGCTTAAAGCTCAACATTCAGAAAACGAAGATCATGGCATCTGGTCCCATTACTTCATGGGAAATAGATGGGGAAACAGTGGAAACAGTGTCAGACTTTTTTTTTCTGGGCTCCAAAATCACTGCAGATGGTGACTGCAGCCATGAAATTAAAAGACTTTGGAAGGAAAGTTATGACTTTGGAAGGAAAATTATGACCAACCAAGATAGCATATTCAAAAGCAGAGACATTACTTTGCCAACAAAGGTCCGTCTAGTCAAGGCTATGGTTTCCAGTGGTCATGTATGGATGTGAGAGTTAGACTGTGAAGAAAGCTGAGCGCCGAAGAATTGATGCTTTTGAACTGTGGTGTTGGAGAAGACTCTTGTGAGCCCCTTGGACTGCAAGAAGATCCAACCAATCCATCCTAAAGGAGATCAGTCCTGAGTGTTCATTGGAAGGACTGATACTAAAGCTGAAACTCCAATACTTTGGCCACCTCATGCAAAGAGTTGACTCAATGGAAAAGACCTTGATGCTGGGAGGGATTGGGGGCGGGAAGAGAAGGGGACGACAGAGGATGAGATGGCTGGATGGTATCACCGACTCGATGGACATGAGTTTGAGTAAACTCCGGGAGTTGATGATGGACAGGGAGGCCTGGCGTGCTGCGATTCCTGGGGTTGCAAAGAGTCGGACATGACTGAGCAACTGAACTGAACTGAACTGATAAGACCATATACTAAGATCTTCAACATTTTTCTTTCTCCCATTATACTATTGGCAACTTTCAGAGGAGCAGATTTGTCATGCAGCAATTTTCATGAAGATGAGTGAACTTAACAGCTTTACAGTGTTCATCCAAGGGGGTTATTTGTCAGTGGGCCTCCATTTCTGCTGCAGCAGAATCAGAGGAAATTAGCATGTTTTGCATGGAGGATGTAGTTTATACTGCCTGCTGTTGCTGTTGTTCAGTTGCTAAGTTGTTTCTGACTCTTTGTGACCCCATTGACTCCAGCACGCCAGGCTTCCTTTTCCTTCACTATCTCCCTGAGTTTGCTCAAACTCATGTCTGTTGAGTCAGTGATGCCATCCAACCATCTCATCCTCTGATGCCCCCTTCTCCTCCTGCCCTCAATCTTTCCCAGAATCAGGGTCTTTTCCAGTGAATTGGCTCTTTGCCTCATGTGGCCAAAGTATTGGAGCTTCAGCTTAAGCATCAGTCCTTCCAATGAATATTCAGGGTTGATTTCATTAAGGATTGACTGGTTTGATCTCCTTGCAGTCCAAAGCAGTCTGAAAAGCACCACAATTAGAAAGCATCAACTCTTCAGCACTCAGCCTTCTTTATGGTCCAACTCTCACATCTGTATGTGACTACTGGAAAAGAAGGAAGAATTCTCATTGGTCTGGGATGATTTAATTGTGAATTTCTCTTGAGGTGGAAAGATCAACAGGATTCCTCCTTCCTGCCCCTCTATTCCTAGAGTCTATGATGATACAAGCCATGTGTATTCTTTATCATAGTTCCAGTCACTGCCAGGGCCTTACTCTACCCACATACCCTGTAAGTTCCCAAGGTGACTGCATGTCTGAAGGAGAACTTTATGTTTGCATTCCTGAACCCAGTTTTGGTTTCTCTCAGTTCATAGCAACATCTTGTTCACTCATCCATGCTGGAAACCTGCAGGTCATCCTTGACTCATCTGTCTACCATCTCTCCCACTTCCATGATCACAGTTCCTCCAATATGATTCTCTGCCCCTTTTCCATGCCAGGCTCAGAAGCATCTTTCTTTTTTTTTTTTTTCTGGTCACCTCTCACCTGGGCCATTGCAATGGCCACCTAAGTGGTGCTTCTGCTTTTAGTCCTGTCATCTTGCCTTCATCTTCATCATTCTCCCACAATGATCCATCTAAAATAGGGGCTGGTAAACTAATTCCTGGTCATGTTTGGCTCATCTAATTTTGGATAACTCATGAGCTAAGATGGCTTGTACATTTTTTAATGGTTAAAAACATTGAAAGAAGAATAGTGTTTCATGTTGTAAAAAATTCTATGCAATTCAAGTTTCTATGTTCATGTATAAAGTCTTGGTGTAAAACATGCCCGTGGTCACTCATGTATGTATTGTCTGTGGCTACTTTCATGTCTGCAACCACAGAGCTATGTACTTGTAACAGAAACTGTATGACCCACAAGTCTAAAACATTTACTTCCTGGCCCTTTATGAAAAAGAATTCGTTACCTCTGATCTGCAAAGAAAATCTGACCAGGTCTATCCTCTGCCATGAAACCTTTGTGGGGGTACTTCAGAGGCCTCACTCAGGGTGACGTTTGAGCTCCACCAAGTTCTTGGTTCAAGTTAAGTGAAGCACATGGCCCACCAAGACCTCTGTGACCCAAACTCTGCCTACCTCTTTGGTTCCCAGCTTTGCCAACTTAAATGCCATCAAGGGCCAGGCTGGCAATGGTTTAAAAAAAACAAAAAAACAGCAAATAAGTCTGATAAAATGGAGGCCACTGGTGAACTGGAGTGTTCATGCCCCACAAAAACTTTCATTAAAATAAAGCAAAACAGTGCAAGATGAAAGCAATATCAACCACAGTGCAACTGTTTGAACCTATACTTTGACAGTCAGGGAAGGTCATGGAAGCTGAATGAAGCTTCTTTTCTGCAAATAAGAAACGAAGGGGACATAGAAAGGCTTTTGTGCCCAGGAGCCCCACAGGGTCCTAGTGAATAGTGAAGTCGCTCAATCGTGTCCGACCCTTTGCAACCCCGTGGACTGTAGCCTATCAGGCTTCTCCGTCCATGGGATTCTCCAGGCAAAAATACTGGAGTGGGTTACCATTTCTTTCTCCAGGGGATCTTCCTGACTGAGGGATCGAACCTGGGTCTCCCGCATTGGCTGCAGATGCTTTAACCTCTGAGCCACCAGGGAAGCCCCACGGGGTCCTACTCAGTGTCAATACCATTGGTCCCAAGGTATATGCTACTGTTTTTTAAAAACTTTGTAATGATATTCCAAAGTCCAGGATCCTGTCATCTCTATTACACAGCTGATTAGAGTACCTTCTTCCTTTTTCTTCTGTGAAGACAGCCAAGGGAACTATACACACATCTGTGTGCATGCATACACAGAGATGTATTTATGTACACGTATCTATGAAGGAAAGTGCAACATTAAATACATTTTAAAGAAGTATTTCTGGGCTTCCTGTGGATTCTGCTTCAGCTTTGTTGAGTAAAATCTTCTTAAAATTATGGTAGCAATGACTGTTTATCTTATAAGCACTGTGAACTATTGAAACTTCCTCAAAAAGAAAATTCAGGGCCCCACTGCCCATGGGTTACAGATGGCATTGAAACCAATCCAGCTGCTTTCTGCTTCAAAGATATTCTGTATTTTGTCTGCTGGGGCCTGAACTGAAGTTGAGAACAAGACTTGACTCCAGTGAATCGCTGTTAAGCCCCTGATGAAGCTGAATATGTTTATAAAACTAGAATTTAAAATCTCTACATGTTTGTATTTCAGACAAAATAGAAAAATAAAAACTAGTTTTCTTCAAAACCTGAGCACAAACTTTATACTCATTTCAAACAAGCACAAATAAACAAATGTTTCCCTTTTATCAAAGGTCATGGGGCACAAAATATATTATAAAGAAAAACCAAAAAATGCCTTTATGAAAGTAAATGGATATTAATTTATATATCCCTATATTTGTATTTGCATGACATCAGTTCAATGAAACTGAGAAATTCAGTGAGCAGTTTGGTCCTGGTGATATTATATTGGTGGTGGTGTTCTAATGACTAGTTCCCAATGTTCTGAGAATGCAAACCCCAAGGTCCACATGGAGTCAAGAAACTCTCCCAGTTCCGTGCTAGCAATTCAAGGATCTGACTGTTGCTGCTGCTGCTAAGTCGCTTCAGTCATGTCCGACTCTGTGTGACCCCATAGACGGCAGCCTACCAGGGTCCCCTGTCCCTGGGATTCTCCAGGCAGGAACACTGGAGTGGGTTGCCATTTCCTTCTCCAATGCATGAATGTGAAAAGTGAAAGTGAAGTCACTCAGTCATGTCCGACTCCTAGAGACCCCATGGACTGCAGCCCACCAGACTCCTCCATCCATGGGATTTTCCAGGCAAGAGTACTGGAGTGGGGTGCCATCTCCTTCTCTGAAGGATCTGACAGGGGAATGGAAAAAGAGTCCAAAGTCAAGCCAATAAGAACAGCATTCAGGAAGAAGAGGTCTGAGTATGAAGGTCTTAGGCCTTATTTGACACTAGGTGTTGTATAAATAAAGAAATACCTACACATATAAATAACTTTAATTTTGCCTGAGGCTACCCTGGAAAACTCATTCTCTGACTAGAGCAATATAGTTTTTTAGCAAGAGAGCCTGGTATGTACAGCAAGGTACTTGAGTTTAAAACCATCTAAACATTCATCAGCAAGGAACTGATTACATAAACCAGGGTGCACTGACTCAAACAATTCTGTGTATTAATGGATGGTATACATGGGCTTCCCAGGTAACGCTAGTGGTAAAGAACCCACCTGCCAGTGCAAGAGACATAAGAGACACGGTTTCTATCCTTGGGTCAGGAAGATACCCTGGAGGAGAGGACAGAAAACCACTCCAGTATTCTTGCCTAAAGAATCTCATGGACAGAGTCCATAGGGTCCCAAAGAGTTGGACATGACTGAAGAGACTTAGCATGCAAATGCACTGATATACAGATACATTGTCAAATGAAAATGTTTTCTATTCATATGTATGTGTGTAAAACAATCATATTTATATGTATTTTGGGAATACAAGACAGTTACCAGTAGATAATGATCTTCGAGGACTGATTCTTCTCAGCTTTGTGTGCCTAACACACAGTGAGGCCAGACTACACTGAAACACCTGAGTTTGGAGCAGAGAGAGGTTTGCTACAGGGCCATGCAAGGAGACTTTTTTTCCTCCAAAAAGTTCAAACTCCCTGAAGGCTTTCAGCAAAGTACCTTTAAAGGCCGGGTGAGGGAGTGGCATGTTTGGTTCTTGCATACTTCTTGGTATAGGAATCGTTTGTTCTTATAGCTGTCCACATAGGTCACGTCACTATGATCCTGTAACCCTCCAACGAGACAAATGTTGTTCTCTGTTCTGCAACTCTTTATCTGCATATAAATGGGAAAGTGTTATGCCTTTAAAGATTGGAGCCTTGAGAATGGACTATTGTGTACATTTCAGCCTGTAGGCAACATTCTTAACTGGAAGCAAAAGCAAAAGAGTAGAGAGGTCAAGTCAAAGAAACAGATTGAATATGGAATCAGGTTTGTTCTTCCCTTATTATACTAGGAATGAACAATTTTTTTTTCTGCTTTTTGCCTTATATTCTTCTGTACAGTTTGGAAAAAAAATACCATCATAAGCATGCATTACTTTTATGATAAATATTACGAAAATTAAAGGCTTTAGGCTCACTTCTGAGATTGCTTCTGTAAAACTAAGTTTTCTGAGCTTCAGTTTCATTTTCAGAGCTAAGAGAAACAAAAAGAATGACCCATGTAAAAGTCCTCTGCATATTCTAAAGTAGTGTCCAGGTGTTTTTACCCCTTTTTTTCAAATGGAGCCCAGGAGCCCTCTCTTGGAGTATACAACAGGGACAGTTATAGTAAAGTTTTCTCCAAGCTATTTAGAAGGCCAGGATTTTCAGACCATTTTCAGTTTTCCTCTGACAACTGCCTGGATCCCGCAGCGCTCTCCCCCTCCTTCCTGGAGACATCTGGCTCTGTGTTTCCAGTACAGTGGGAGATGCCTGTGTTATCTGGAAAGGGCCGGGGGCAGCAGCAACTCCTCTGGCAGCAGAATGGGGCAGCTGTTTTCTGAGGCATGTGACTTCATACAACCTCATTTGGCAAACATATCACCTCATCAGGAAGGAAAACTCAACCATTCAAATGCTTTTTGAGGCCCCAACTTAGCTCACTCTGTTTATTTGGGCTCTTAGTTGAATGTTGATCACTAGGATCTAAATAGTGATTCATGGCCTCACCTGACTTGCAGCCCCATTTTATCTTCCAGGCAGGGAGGAAGTTCTTGCCAAGTGGATCTTGGCTTTATTACAGCTTCTCTGCAGTCTGAGCCCCAGCACAGGTGTGATACAGATTTAGAGAGGTAGAAACACAGACAGACTCACACACACAGACTCACACACACACATGCATCAGTCCCTCACACACTAAAAACACACACCACTCACACATACATACATATAGCACACATCACTCACACACTCAGACCCACACTCACATGCATTCACACACATTCACACATATATATCACTCACGCACATTCACACACATTCTGCTCACATACTCATACACAGTCATATACAACACATACTGCTCATGCAACCTATCATTGGGTTCTCCAGAAAGTTCATTCGAGTTTTTCCAAAGGATCATGCAGAAAACCCCAGACAAACTACAGCATTTCTATGAACAAACACTCCGAAATATGAGAAATCATACAGAAAACTGCTTAGCAAAATAGGCAAATCTTTTGCTCCAGGGCTTGGCAGAAAGAGCAATTTTTCCTTCTAGATATCTAGGAGGGGCCACTGTAAACAAAAACAACGCCTTAGGCAATTGTATTTAAAGACATAGGATAATTCACTAAAATGAGGCTTGACCAGTTATGCCTGCTTATGGGGCTGTTCCTATTCTTGTTTGGCTTTGTGGTTTGCTGTAGCACCCACCGCCAATCACAATGCTTTTCCCTAAAAGTTTTGAAAGAAGGATACTCAGGATGGAGAGTTGGGGAGATCACCGTGTTCACCAGATCCAGCTGAGCTGATGCTTCTTGGGAGAATGTCCTGGAGTTCTGGGAAGCAAGGTAGAGCAGGCTGAGGGCGGGTCATTGGAGAAGGAAGGCAGGAAAGGGGTCTTGGAGGATGGGGGTGGGGCTTCTGTGGAGATGGGCTTCTGCCCCAGCCCACGGGGCGCTTGACTGTGCACAGCCTCCTGGCTGAGTTTGCTTTCAGGCAGCAGAGAGAGACCTGGTGAAAGTTCTTCTGTCTGTGGAAATCACATCACTTTGAGTTTCATGTTCATTAGCAAGTCTTTTCTTCTCCTTCAAGACTGAATGTTTTTGCATCTCCTTTTCACTTTAAGGTTGTCAATGCCTGGCACCAGCAGGCAGTCAATCACTGTTTTTTGCAAGAAGGAAGGGCAGCTTCCCTGATGCTGCAGTCCGGATATTTCTGTACAGTCCCCTACATACATATAAAGGGGCTTTGGCCATCTGGTGGGCATGAAGACGATTATAAAGTGCTTGAACATTACCTCACTGTCTGAATATCTTTTCTTCTTTATTTATGTGTACTTCCTTGGTGATCTCATCCAGCCTCATGGCTTTAAATACTAGTTATATACTGACAACTCCCAAATCTATACCTCCATCCCAGATCTCTCTTCTGAATCCCAGGCTCCTATACCCAGAGGCTTACTGGGCATCTCCTATTAGATACTTAATAGGCATCCAGCCTTAACATGTTCAGAATGACTCTTCATTTCTTCCTGAAATGAATTTCTTCTGTAGGTTTCCCCTTCTCAGGAAAGGCAACTTCATCTTTTTGGCTTCTCAGACACAATCCTTGGATTTATTCTTACCTTTTAAAATTTCTTTCACACTCGTATTTACCTCATCAGTGTGTCAAATCTACATTCAAGCACATTCTAACACCTCCACTGCTATCTTTCTGGCCAGAGTCACCCACCATGTTACTCCCTGGATAACAGGTTGTCCCAGCTGGTGTCCCTATGTCCTCTCTTTACTTCTTTCCAGTTCGTCTTTCCCCTAGTGTTCTTTTAGAAATGTCGGTGAAGTCAGATCAGCCCTCTGCTCCAAAACAGTAGTGGGTCTGCATCTTGCTTCAAGTGCAAGCCAGAGTCCTAATCTTGTCCATCACCCCATCTCATTTGCTACTCACTTGTCCCCTCATTCATGCCTCCAAATCACACTGGATTCCTGCCATTCTTCCCAGCGCCAAGCAGATTATCATCTCAAGGCCTCTGCTCCACTGGTCCCTTTGCCTAAATATTGCTATGGCTTTCAGTAGGCTCTCAATATTTTTGTGATGAATGGAAGAAGGAAGGGAGGGAGGGAGGAAGAGAGAGAGAGAGAAAGAAAAGAACCATGAGTTCTCTTAAGCCAGCACCCAAACACCTCAGACTATGGGGCATTAAAGCAGTACTTCTTAAACCATTTCAATCATGGACCTTTAGTAAGAAATTCATTTTATATTAGGACACAATTGACAGATATAGATATATATATAGTACAATGCTTGCAGTCTATTTTCTATTCCTTTTAATTCTATTTTAACATTTTCTATTTTATTTTCACAACAAAATACTGTTCTGGACTCATTAAGCCGATTTAACCACCAACAGGTTATGAACTATGATTTGAAAAATGCTGTACTATAGTGACTGGAAAGTCTTGATGGGAGATAAAGGTTAAAATGCAAATAAAGTGAGCAATCATTACACTATCTTGTAATTTAGAAAATCAAACTGCTTTCTTTGGAAAAATCTGGCATCTTTGTTAGAGTCAGGGAAAAAAAGATGATTTTCTAGTATGGGTGACTTGTGGAGAGACAAGCGTGAGTTGGATGCTGATGGCAACGTGTTTTGAAATTAAGAGGGTGTTACGAGAGGCTAGGGGAGGAACTTCCCTGGTGATCCAGTGGTTAAGACTCAAGCTTCCAAGGCAAGGGTCACAGGTTCAATCCCTGGTTGGGGAACTAAGCTCCCACATGTCACAGGGTGTGGTCAAAAACAAACAGAAAATCAAGAGAGGCTAGAGGAGAGGCAGGTGCCAGGAAAAGCTCATCCTCACAGTACAGGGAAGTTGATGTGGGCTAACTCGTTCCCTGTACCATCCACATTTCAGACTGGGACAAATCCAGTTTCAAACCCCACCTACCTCTCCTCTGCCACACTGAGGACTTTTCCCATCCTTCCCTTCAGATGGAGTCTGTGTGTACAACATGTACCCTCCCTTCTGTCATCCACATCAGTGTCTTTCCCAAGAGGATGTAATTAGTGCCAGATTTTTCCATTCCAGTGTTCCCTGCCAAACTGAGAGATGACTGAGTATGTCATCCTCAGGTTATCTTCTCCAAAGCAGGCATGAGACATTTCAGTTGGTCATGCAATGATTGTTATCTGACAATGAGTCTTTATTATGTGCCAGACATTGTTCTAAGTAATCACAGCAGCTCTATGAAATGGTGGTGCCATTAGTCTTTACATTTTACAGATCTGAGCCTGATTCAATAAGTTCCTCAAGGTTACCTAGCTAGCAAATGGTGGATTAGGATTCAAACCCAGGCCACCTGGCTCTCCAGTTCTTGTTCTCACTCACCACTTGTTCTTGTAAAATATAATGACTGATATGATGGTGAAATTGGTGCCAGCCCATTGCTTCATGTAGGGAAATGAGGAGAACTTCTATGGCATCAGAGGTGGCCTGTGAGATTAGGGCCAGGACACACCCCTAGGACAAATCCCATTATTCTATCTTTATCTGAAATAAACTTTTTGATAGAAGTACAATTAATCCAGGCTAAAAGATGGATTGTCCACTATAGAGATTATGAACTTGCTGCACACTTCTTTTGTTTGGTCCACTAAGTACTTAAAAAGCTGTAGCTCTTTTGCTGGCTGTGAACTTTGCTGCTTATCACAGTCTCCACCATTCCTTCCTGTCCCCACTCTGCTATTCTCTTAGGTCACTGCCTTGTTCCTGAAGGTAATGGGTGTGTGTGTGTGCATGTGCACACACGCGTGCACGCATATGTGTGTGTTGCTGTCTCAAATGGGATCAGGTGCCAACTGACTCTACCCCTATCTCTTAACATGATCTTGTTAGTGTTAATCTGCTCATACCCCTACTCTGAGAATTAAGAGAAGGCAAACTGGGCATGAACTTAGCTAGTATTCTTTTTACATCTAAAGGAACATGCATGATTCTCATTAGTTAGAGGAAAACCCACTGGGAGCACCAGACCTTAAGAATAGTCTGGTACCTCTTTTCCTGAAGTTGACACTGTTAAATGTGATCCAATAACAAGTAAGAGACTACTGAGGGAGGAAGTTAAGGTGATGGTAAATCACTCACTTAAAGTATCATGGTTCAAGAGTGAGTAAGGGCAAGAAGCTAACTCGGGTCAAGTATGCAGATGTTCAGGAACTGGTCAGGAATTAGAAGCAGAAGGGAAGGAAGTGATGGCGGATTCAGTGAGAATATTATTGGCCAGCCAGTCACATGGCACTTGTGTTGGCAGCTCACTGGGTAGTTCTGAGACATAGGTTTTTACAAACATAGAGAATGTTTGGCTTCAGTTGATCATTAACATTTAAGTATTTAATGATGCCCTACCAAGGATCTGAGTTCATTGTAGCTGAGTGAACTTTTACTATTGAAGATAGAGGCTCTTAATGATCTCTGTGCTGAAGATGCTAAGGATAAAATACCAGATCTGCCTATTATCTCTAATATCAGCTCATGCTTAATCCCAGGCTCTTACTTTTTCTTTTTTAATGACTAGCACTATGCCAAGATCTTATTTATGCCAAAACACAGAAACTTGATGCCAGCACAAGAAGTGGGAGGAGTTGGAGGAATTTTTTTCTCTAGAAATATTTCAGAATGGAGAAATTCAGAGCAGCATGGATTTTTCTGTAGTCCAACAGATGGTTTGAATTCTGGAGTTGATACTTTCTACCTGCAGGTACTGGGCAGTTTCTTCAACCCTCTCAGACTCAGTTTTCTCATTTGCAAAATAAGGTGATTAGTACCTAGAATGTTACAGTATACAAAACATTATAATACACACACACACACACACACACACACACACACACATATAGAGTATATAGAACTTTAGAGCATATTGAACTTGTTGTAAAAAGAAATAACATATAAAATGATTAATATAAGCTTAAAATGTATTATGCATTTAATGATTTTAAATTTTATTGTCAGTTTTTCTTGAAATACTTGGAGGAAATCTAGATGGAGGTGGTCTATGACCTATGACGAAATGTTACTTTGTATATTCCTTGGTGTCTCAGATGGTAAAGCGTCTGGCTGCAATGTGGGAGACCCGGGTTTGATTCCTGGATCGGGAAGGTCCCCTGGAGAAGGAAATGGCAATCCACTCCGGCACTCTTGCCTGGAAAATCCAATGGACGGAGGAGCCTGATAGACTACAGTCCATGGGGTCGCAAAGAGTCGGACATGACTGAGCAACTTCACTTTCACTTTTCAGTAAAACAGAAAGAAAATAAGAAACCCTAGTTGGCATTTCTAACTCTAACAAAGATACGTCAGACCACTTAAGCTATGAAAAGTAGTAGACAATAGAGTCTGCAATGCATGAGCTTTGATCCAGACAAACTTGACCTTGATCTCTATTTATTAAGTGATTTTGGATAATCAAGCATATATGTATGGATCTTTTCCCAGTTTGGGATAATAAAATACTGTGTGTGCTTAGTTACTCAGTCATATATGACTCTTTGTGATCCCATGGACTGTAGCCTGCTAGGCTCCTCTGTTCATGGGATTCTCCAGTCAGGAGTACTGGAGTAGGTAGCCGTTCCCTTCACCAGGGGATCTTCCTGACCCAGGGATTGAACCCAGGTCTCTTGCATTGCAGCAGATTCTTATTATCTGAGCCCCAAGGCAGCCAAATAAAATACTGTAACCATCCCTAATACATCAGTCATTTCTATCCAGTTGTTTTCAGTGTCTATCTCTGTGTGTTCCCATGAACATAGGTACTATGTGTTAACTTCCAATTGAAAAAAATAGGATCTCACTGTTTATAAAATTTTGCATTCTGTGTTTTCACTGAACTTTATCTTGTGATTATTTTTTAATAAATTGTGCTCAAGAATCAATTTATAGTCCATCTTGTAGAAGAACTAGCTTATTTAACCTTGTATTATTTGAAATGTAAATTGTTTCCCCTTTTTTCATTTTAAAAAGTATGATTAGAGAGAAATTTCTTATATATTAATCATTTTTTTCATCTCTGGGCAATTTCCTTTTGGTCAGTTTCAAGAAGTGTAATTACTAAATCAAATGATATGCCAAACTTTTTCCCAGAAAGGTTGTACCAGTTTACAACCCCTGTTGGCATTGTGTGAAGATGCCTGTTTCACCATGACCTCAGCAACAGTAGGCATCATCCCAAATTCTGTTCTGTAAGATGATTTTATCTATGAATTTTGTTTATTAGTTGTCTGAAGACATCTTGAATAGATAACAGTGTATCCCTATCCCAGTCTCTTACCTGGTCAAGGCTGAGTGAGGTTTAAAGAATATCTTAGGAGTTCAGATCTCATGATTGACTGGACCATGAGACTGGAAACATGCCATTCATTGGAACAAAGGGTAAACCCAGATCTATTTTTATAGTCTTAACTGAAAGATCACTGGCAACTTTGATTACCACCATCTATAAAATGGGGACTTTTATGTCTGTCCCATGGAGGAATTTTGAGTAGAATTTCTTGGTGAGTTGATACATCTGGATGTCTGCAGAGCTGCATATGTTACAGCTAATTACTACTATGTGTATGGGGAAGGGGGTATAATTGTGTGGAAGCAGGGAATTCGACAGCTACTACTAGCAGCACCTTTTATGAGAAAGTAGGAATAGCGTGGAGTAGATGTAGCTGAAGCAGGAGTGGATCATGATGGAGTGATGGTTCAGAGAGCATGTGTAAGTAACTCTCTAGAGCAGCAGCCGCCGACCTTTTCGGCACCAGGGACCAGTTTCATGGAAGACAATTCCACAGACTGGGGACAAGTCGGGGGAGACAGTTTCAGGATGATTCAAGTGCATTACATTTGTTTCATGCGTACTAAGTCAATTTAGTCACCAAGAGGCCAAGCTCCTCTGTCCATGGGATTCTCCACAAGTGAATACTGGAGTGGGTTGCCATGCTCTCCTCCAAGAGATCTTCTTGACCTAGGGATCGAGCCCACATCTCTTTTGTCTCCTGCATTGACAGGCAGGTTCTTTACCACTAGCCACCTGGGAAGCCCCATTATATTTGTTTTGCCTCCATAGTCTGACAAGAGGTAGCGCTCAGGCAGAAATGCAAGCATTTGGGAGTGGCTGTAATTTCAGAAGCTTAGCTTACTCGCCTGCCTGCCTGCCACTTACCTCTTGATGTGTGGCCCGGTGCATAACAGGCCATGGGCCAGTACCAGTCCGCTGGTACTGGGGACTGGGGACCCCTGCTCTAGAGTAAGCCTCACACTTCCTCAATTAGACCATGTCAAGTTCTAGCTTCACCTAGAATGTAGTTATCAAATTTTCTTGCAACAGAATCACTTGGGGGGGTACTTTTCAATTATTTTTTATTGAAATAGAGTTGATTTACAATGATTCAGATGTACAGCAAAATGATACAGATATATATGCAACAAAAGATATATATATATATATATATATATATATATATATATATATATATATATATATATATACACACACATAGGCCTCCCTGGTGGCTCAGAGGGTAAAGCGTCTACCTGCAATGCAGGAGATTTTTGATCCCCAGGTTGGGAAGATCCCCTGGAGAGGGAAATGGCAACCCACTCCAGTACTCTTGCCTGGAAAATTCCACGGATGGAGGAGCCTGGCAGGACTACAGTCCATGGGATCTCAAAAAGTTGCACACGACTGAGCAACTTCATTTCTCTCTCATATATATATATATTCTTTTTCAGATTCTTTTCCATTGTAGGTTATTATAAGATATTGACTGAAGTTCCCTGTGCTATACAGTAAGTCCTTGTTTATCTCTTTCATATACAGTAGTATGTATCAGTGAATCCCAGATTAACAGATTTGTGGCAAGGGACGGGGAGGGGTTTGTTGAGACATTGTTGAGTCCCACTCATAGAGTTTCTGATTAAGTAGGTGAGGTTGGACCGGAGAATTTGCATTTCTAATAGGCTCCCAGGTGACACTGATGCTGTGTTCAAGGGACCACTCTTTAAAAACCACTGGTCGGACTGCTGTAGTGGTTCAGTGGTTAAGACTCTGTGCTTCCACTGCAGGAGGTGCAGATTTGATCCCTGGTTGTGGCACTCAGATCCCACATGCCTTGAGGAGTGGCCAAACTGCGCACCCCCCCCCCCAAAAAAAAAAAACCACAAACCACTAGTCTACAGTATCCCTTTCAGCAGTTTATCATTCTATCATGAAATTAAATCACCACCTGCTGTGGATTTGTGTTTTTTCAGTAGGAGGTAACCTAAATTTACATAATAGCAGCGTTCAGTTCAGTTCAGTTCAGTTCAGTTGCTCAGTTGTGTCTGACTCTTTGCGACCCCATGAATCACAGCACGCCAGGCCTCCCTGTCCATCACTAACTCCCGGAGTTCACTCAAACTCACGTCCATCGAGTCCGTGATGCCATCCAGCCATCTCATCCTCTGTTGTCCCCTTCTCCTCCTGCCTCCAATCCCTCCCAGCATCAGGGTCTTTTCCAATGAGTCAACTCTTCGCATGAGGTGGCCAAAGTACTGGAGTTTCAGCTTTAGCATCAGTCCTTCCAATGAACACTCAGGACTGATATCCTTTAGAATTGATTGGTTGGATCTCCTTGCAGTCCAAGGGACTCTCAAGAGTCTTCTCCAACACCACAGTTCAAAAGCATCAATTCTTCGGTGCTCAGCTTTCTTCACAGTCCAACTCTCACATCCATACAAGACCACTGGAAAAACCATAGCCTTGACTAGACGGACATTTGCTCTGCTTTTGAATATGCTATCTAGGTTGGTCATAACTTTCCTTCCAAGGAGTAAGTGTCTTTTAATTTCATGGCTGCAATCACCATCTGCAGTGATTTTGGAGCCCAGAAAAATAAAGTCTGACTCTGTTTCCACTGTTTCCCCATCTATTTCCCATGAAGTGATGGGACCAGAAGCCATGATCTTCGTTTTCTGAATGTTGAGCTTTAAGCCAACATTTTCACTCTCCTCTTTCATTTTCATCAAGAGGCTTTTTAGTTCCTCTTCACTTTCTGCCATAAGGGTGGTGTCATCTGCATATCTGAGGTTATTGATATTTCTCCCGGCAATCTTGATTCCAGCTTGTGTTTCTTCCAGTCCAGCGTTTCTCATGATGTACTCTGCGTATAAGTTAAATAAGCAGGGTGACAATATACAGCCTTGATGTACTCCTTTCCTATTTGGAACCAGTCTGTTGTTCCATGTCCAGTTCTAACTGTTGCTTCCTGACCTGCATATAGGTTTCTCAAGAGGCAGGTCAGGTGGTCTGGTATTCCCATCTCTTTCAGGATTTTCCACAGTTTATTGTGATCCACACAATCAAAGGCTTTGGCATACTCAAAAAGCAGAAATAGATGTTTTTCTGGAACTCTCTTCCTTTTTCCATGATCTAGCCGGTGTTGGCAATTTGATCTCTGGTTCCTCTGCCTTTTGTAAAACCAGCTTGAACATCAGGAAGTTCACGGTTCACGTATTGCTGAAGCCTGGCTTGGAGAATTTTAAGCATTACTTTACTAGCATGTGAGCTGAGTGCAATTGTGTGGTAGTTTGAGCATTCTTTGGCATTGCCTTTCTTTGGGATCGGAATGAAAACTGACCTTTTCCAGGTGTGGCCACTGCTGAGTTTTCCAAATTTGTTGGCATATTGAGTGCAGCACTTTCACAGCATCATCTTTCAGGATTTGAAACAGCTCCACTGGAATTCCATCACCTCCACTAGCTTTGTTCATACTGATGCTTTCTAAGGCCCACTTGACTTCACATTCCAGGATGTCTGGCTCTAGGTGAGTGATCACACCATCGTGATTATCTTGGTCATGAAGATCTTTTTTGTACAGTTCTTCTGTGTATTCTTGCCACCTGTTCTTAATATCTTCTGCTTCTGTTAGATACCATTTCTGTTCTTTATCTATCATTAAGCTTCACCAAAAAGCAGTCTTCTAATTATTTCTCCAGGACATGGTGTTGTATCTCTGGAAAACGTAAATACATTAAGTTTACCTCTGCATGATCCATATCTTCATCTGGTGTACACATGTAGTTGAATGTGTATTACATGGGCATTCCCAATATTGCAGAAAAGCAATATATTCTAGCCAGTGTTAGCATTATCTCCTGCTTTTCAAGCAGAGTGCTCCAATTTAACAGTGATTTACAATGAAAAGTGAAATTCCAGCCTCATTGCAGGCAAGTGGAAGATCTCCTATCTCCAAATGCATGTCTTTGAGAACCCTGGGTCTGAGTGGCCTGGGAAAGATAAGGGGATATTTCATAATTTTAGAGGGGATCTCAGCCCATAGACACTGAGCTGTAGTCAGTGAGCAGACAGACCTGTTTGGTTCAGCCCTCTTCCAGGGAAATGGATCCAGTCCAAACACATGAGCAGGCCAGAAAGCAGGATTATGTAATCACCTGGAAGCTCAGCCTGCCACTGAAGTTGTTGGAGGAACCTGTCACAGTCGGCTTGCCAAGGTCCCAGGGCCAGATGCCTTCTCTAGGAGGATCATTCCCAAACTGACACCTGGGCTTCAGGATAGCCAATGAGATTCCACCAAGTGGAACAGAGGGCCCCAAGTTAGCCAGTGTGTTCCAATCAGAAGGAGTCACTCTCCATAGGAGAGGAAGAATCCTGCACAACAGGAAGTGGCTGGAAAAGGAAAGAGATGCAGAAGTCCTACTAGATAACCATCTCCAAACATAACTTATTAAGCATGCAGCATTTTGATGCTGTTCTCTGGGAACCCAGATGCATCTGAGACATTTCCTTCCCGAGTTTACTTTAAAAATTTTTTAAACGCCTTTTGAAGGGAGGGAAACAAATGTCCTCATTCAATAGAGATTTATTTTAGCAGCAATGGAGGATTAACTTGTGATGAGGTCATTCCGTGTGAAACAGTTCTGAAAAAGAGTGAGTGCTAGTGCCTAATGTAGATATGATTACATTCTTCTTGACTTAAATCATATGAGAAGGATGGGCAAGAAGACAGGAAAGAGGAAGGCGATTGGAAGAAAAGGGAAGAAACAGGATATCAGTCGAGCTTTTAAATAAGTGACTGCAAATAGTTATTGAGTTTGGAACTACTTTGTTCCAAAATTCTATGTGTGTGTGGGGGTGGGGAGACTTTATACTGATTACACATTCTGGGTGGGTCATGTATCCCTGTATTTGCACAAATGCCTGAGATATGGTCTTAAAAACAATGACTAATGTTTTAAAAAATGGTATTTTTATGTATTCAGAATGGAAGCATCCACACACAGAAGCATAGTCCATCCACAGTGTTCCCTTACCTCTGAGGGTGTGTGCATTGAATGTTCTACGGTACCAGGAGGTGATTAAAGCTTGTGGGGAAGTGCTGAATCTGTCTTGGAAATAAACCATGCTGATTTGTTCTAAGTGAGTAAGAGGCTTCCCTGAGCCTTCAAGAGACAGTCTGCATTAGACAGTCTGATTTATGCTCCACCACGACTGCAATACACTGGCTGAGGTAGAGGGAGCCATCAACCCAAGTTATTAAAGCTGTTCTTTCTCCATAGTGCTCTGTGGTATCTAGGATCTCCACGTAAAAGAGAAAATAGCTGTTTTCCTTTCTACGTATCTAGCCTGGGGTTCAACTTCTACATCCATCTGAATAGTACACAGGGCTCAGAGAAACAGAGGCACTGAAATGTAGATCCTGTTTGACTAAAGATTTGGAATATGAATAATCTGCAACGTAGGATTTTTTTTAATTTATTTATC
The DNA here is from genome assembly GCF_023091745.1 of Budorcas taxicolor. Lineage (NCBI taxonomy): Eukaryota > Metazoa > Chordata > Mammalia > Artiodactyla > Bovidae > Budorcas > Budorcas taxicolor. The sequence continues at coordinate 108,123,105 of NC_068911.1, forward strand.
TTCAACTTTTTCTATTTTCTGCTACCAAGAAGCAGAAGGTAGGATGTGGTTTAAAATTTCATCTTCAAGAAGCAGAAGTGACCTGGGTTATCTCAGTTCAGCAGTAACACATGGGTGAGCCGACAATTCACAAAGGAAAACAGGTGACTTGGGCTTCCTGAGTATGAGGGAAGGAATCCAAGGCTCACCCCTGTACCCTTGGATTGATGTGTTGGTTCATTGGTTTGTCTAATTTCTCTGAGGCATCCTGGTTGAATAAAAGGAAAAGAAAAAATTTCATATCTATTATTTTTGTTATGTACTGAAGCCAAAATTACTCACCTTGTGTTATCTATCCTGCTGCTGCTGAATCGCTTCAGTCATGTCCGACTCTGTGCAACCCCATAGACGGAAGCTAACCAGGCCCCCCCATCTCTGGGATTCTCCAGACAAGAACACTGGAGTGGGTTGCCATTTCCTTCTCCAGTGCATGAAAAGAAAAGTGAAAGTGAAGTCTCTCAGCCATGTCCGACTCTTAGCAATCCCATGGACTACAGCCTACCAGGCTCTGCCATCCATGGGATTTTCCAGGCAAGAGTACTGGCGTGGGGTGCCATTGCCTTCTCCGTTATCTCTCCTATTTGCTGGGAATTAAAGGAATTGCATTTTTATGGTGGAATCAAGATAGGGATAGAACGGTACCTAAATGATACCCACAAGTTTGAAAATGGGCCTGGCTGTATCTCAGTTTAATACAAAGGATTTCCTTATCCATGGAGAAAGGAGAGCCATCAAAATATTTATGTGGTCTATTGATGCTGGAGGGCGATGTTTATTGCCATGGGATGAGGGTATTAACCTTATCACCTGTTTTCCTTCCACTGAGTCAAGTTTACTTCCTATTTCTATCAAGATTTGTCTTTATTCCTGCATTTCTCTGTCCAGGTACCTTCATTTATCTGCCTTCACATGCAGACCTAGGCAGATCAACCCTGAATTAGCCTCCTGTGATATAAGCAAAAGATGGAAATGAGGCCAGAATCTTGCTATAGAACCAAGATCTCTGCTGTGATGGGCTGTTCTCATGTCCCATCTGACCTGTCCCTTTGAGTCCTGTGTGTCTTCAGGTTCCTTACCAGCTGATTTTTCACTACCATTCGCCCTCTTCTCTAGTTTGATTATAGATACATGGAGTACACATATTATATTCACATCATATAGAATAAGATATTGGGGGAGTCTTTGGGGCCAGCTGTTTAGTTAAAATCCTAGCTCTTCCCACACTTTGGCTGTTCAGCTTTGAGCACTTACCCCATCTACATGTGCCTCAGTTTCCTCACCATAAAATGAGAATAATGGAAGGACCTAACTCACGCTATTGTGATGAGACTTAACTGAGCTAAGACACAAAGCACTGTGAAAGGCATTGGGCACATACTAAGTGCTATATACGTGCTCATGGTCATTACAGTTTCCACTACGATTATTTGACCTTATGCACCTTATTTGGTGATTAAAGCTGCTGTTGTGCTTTTACTTGGTGTTTCTTTCAGGTCATCTGCTCAGTTGTTTCTGACTTACAGCAGGTGCTGTGGTTTTTCAGATTACAATTTCTCATCCTGATTCGGTATCCTGGTTATCTAAGAAAACAGACTTTGCTGATTACTCTGGGGGAACTGTACTTTCCCCTTTTTAATCTAAAGTTCTCAATGTTGGAGGCTACAATATAGGTTTGGTTCTCTGAAAGCAGGAATTAAGTCTTATAGCGAGTGATTTAGGCTATTATGGGATGTTGTTGTGAGATGCACACCTGCCTAAGGGTGGGGAGGAATTTGGACAGGACACAAGGAGAAGGTGATTTACGATGCAGGCCCAACAGAGCCCCAGCCAACCCTGCAGGCAGCTGGGGAATGCAGATGGCCTGGGAGCGACCCAAGTCAACTCGGAATTTCTTGACCTTTATATTCCTACATGGATCAGTAACTGGAGATGAACCACTTAGGAAAGGATGGGCCACTGGGTAAGGCAAATCCTGAGGAACTGGCTGATGGAGGCTCTCTGCTGCTTGTGGAGGGATCTAGCTGTGCAAGTGCACAGGTTAAATTCTCACTAAAAGGTGCAGCCTTTCCAGGAAGAGGTACCACGACATCTCTTGTAAAGACTTCACAGCTTACTCAAACACCTGTTACTGAAATAGGGTGGGGAAGAAAAGGAGGTCGCCCGAGGGTAAGGGATAATGCTGAAGGAAGGAAGAAATGATGGCAGGGAAGAGGGATACATGTAATGGAACAGAGGTTTATGTTATTGTAAGAAGCGGGGCTCAGTGGGAAAAAGAGGAAGCCAAGTAGAATCTTCACATGAGAGGGGCTGATGGCAATCCAATGAGTGTTAAGGGACTTGTGTAGAAACGTGCCATTTCCACTTGCATTTGGTTTCTGAGGCTTTCAAAAGTGTTAGTCATTTAGTCATGTCCGACTCTTTGTGGCCCCATGGACTGTAGCCCACTAGCTAGGCTCCTCTGTCCATGGGATTCTCCAGGCAAGAATATAGGAGTGGGTTGCCATTCCCTTTTACAGGGATCTTCCTGACCCAGGAATCAAACCCAGATCTCCTGCATTGCAGAGAGATTCTTTACCATCTGAGCTACCAGGGAAGCTTGGGAAGCCACCAGGGAAGTTGCTAATAGAAACTGTGGTAGGTTTACAGTAATCGACCTCTTTTGCCTTGACTAAGGGGTTTCCCAGGATGCTTGCCTTTTAGTATTAAACTTTCATCCTAGGTGGGTGGATACCAACTGTTTTCCAAACTACCTCACGGAGTTACAACTGAAGCCATGGAATAATGCAAGGGCAGAGGGTTGGGAAACCATGGGCAGATATTTTTCTGTTTAGAGTGACAGGGAACAGACACATTATTGATGGTTCTTGCAGTGCCTCACGTGGACTTGGCAGCTCATAAATACAGATCAAGAGGAAATGGAACATGAGGGCAATGAATTAAAAGAGAAAATGATTTGGAACAAACTGCTGAGGACAGGGAAAGAATAGTAAAATAGGCAATAAATCTAAAATGCAAACCAGAGCTAAGTGTCATAATGTACCCAGATACTTACAGTGTCAGAAGGTTCGGGCTAGGTCCTGAGCCAGTGTCTTTGGTTCAGATCAGGGTGCTCCTGTGCCCGTGTGTATCATGGAACAGCCCCCTTTCTGCACTTGTCCTCACCTCACAGATTCTGGAATATCCTTTCCTTCTTTCCTTCCAACTCGCTCACCAGAGGGGTGATATGTTATTCAAAGTTAGTGACAAGCCCACTTCTACCCTCTGACATATCCACCCTTCTCTCCTCCAGAAGGAATGAGTTTCTCCTAGGACTGGACGTGTTGTAGGGCTGGTTTGGAAGTTTGGGTGTGGGAGTGGGGATGGGGCATGCTTTTACCTGCTTTGGAGAGTGCGTTTGTAGGGGTTGCTTCCTCCAAGTCCAAGACCCAAAAAGTTTGCTGGAAGCATCTTGTCTCTGCATTGAAATGAGAGCAAGACCTACTTACTTTGTTTCCAAACTATGTAATGTGTTCCAGGAAAGGCTGACAAGCTGTTATGTTTCACTAATTGTGACCTTTGGACTTTCTGACCTCATACAGACCATAGTTCACACTCAGTCAACAATTACATCTCCAGTGAAGAACGGGGCTCCCCCAGGAACTAGTTCTTTGTATCTAAGATGCTGGTACATCACGCTCACTTCCCTGTACTTTATTGTCAGGTTGCCTTCACTTCTCTAACACACAATCTCAGTTATTCTCTCTGGGCCTTAGAGCAGTGCCTCTACAGGTTGATTTTATTTTTATGAAAATAGGAATTGAAGTGTCTTTTTCAGTGTATTTTTCCAGTATATCTCCCAATCAGTAGAAATCCAAGGAATGTTCTATGAGTGTTCATAGCTGCTCAGATTCCAAAATAAAATAGAGCCTGGAATTCAGGAGGTGCTCAATGAAGATTTGCTGTGTATACTGTAAACTGCTTCATGTAATGTTCTGTGAATGACTCAGTGGATGAATGAGCAAATACAATTGCAAATTAAAAGATAGTGATTTTGAAGATTAGTGCTTCCATGTAGCCTTCAAGTTCACATGACATTTGTTAGACGATAATGTATTATTTTTTCTGGACTTTCAACATATTGTTCACCATTATTAAGTGATGCTGATTGCATCTTGGGGAAATAGGTGGTAATAATCATATACATCTGACATATGATTTTGAAGAGGGTGCTGAAGAAGGAAAAGGAAGAAGACAAAGAAGAAAGTCAGATTTCCTTATCTGAGACTCTGATGCCCACATCTCCGCCACCCCACCTCCCATTCAAGCCTGTCACTAGCATCCCAAGTTGGATCAAATCTTCCTGCCTGCTAACTTTTAGGCTTCCAGTGACTTTAAGTCTCCTTCTCTAACTGGAACAAATAGTTTGTGCATGCCAATACCAGGCTGACGCAGAGGGAACTACTGACACATAGAAACATGGACTCTGCATCAGGATGACAACGATCTGCTTGGGACGTAAGAGCTGCCTGCAGAAGGCAAATGTGAACACATGAGTCCTTGCTGTGCATCATTAAGTGCCAAACTGAGTGGTGCAGAGGGTACGGGGCCAAGGAGCTCAGAGGGCAGAGTCCAATATAGGATGAAGTAAACAGGGAAAGCATGATTTCATTTAGCTCAGTTCATCCAGCCCCATCTGTAAAAATGTATGTCTTCTCTCTTCTCTTTTCTGCAGGTGGGAGTTGGGAGGGCTGGCAGGATGGGCTGTAGGACCTCTCCAGGGACACTACCCTCTGAACTGTTGTATGTCACTAAATTCTGCCCAAGATTTCATTTCAAAAGTGTCCTATTGCTAAAATAACATTCCCAAGCCTCCTTATTATGTTGACTACACTCTTCTTAGAAAACAAAGAATTTATCTTTTTATTGAAGTATAGTTAATTTGCAATGTTGTGTTAGGTTCAAATGTACAGAAAAACGATTCATGCATATTTGATTCATACTTATTCATATACATATGTATATGTGTATTATACACACACACATATATATACACCCACACATATGTTCTTTTTTCATTATTTTCCATTATAAGATATTAAGTGTAGTTCCCTGTGCTTTTCAATAGGTCAGTAACATCATTTTTATTTTTATTCCAAAGGTATTAGCTATATTCTTAAGTGGTTTCTAACTTAACAATAGCATCTCGTGACCTCGATCAATAGGACTGGCATTACTACAGTTTGTCAAAATAATAAGTGATAACCAATAAATGGAATCGTTATTCTCCTTTGTTAATAGCCTCTGCTTTAAAATAATTTCCTCACCAGCAGATTTTTAGGTTTCAAAATAGAGTATTGTACCTGGAAAAGGCTTAACCTGTTTTAAATCAGTTCCCCTGGATTTACTTAAGGTGTAAAATCTAAAACAGCAGTGATGACAGAGCTGAGGGCTTTACTGCCTCAGAAGTTCTTAGAGCTTAGAGTTCAGTCCCTTAGCCTTTCTGACTTCTCAGGAGAATTATGGAGGCTTTTAAAATTTAATTTAATGTTGTTTTTTTTTTTGCCACGCTGCTTGCAGAATCTTAGTTCCCTGATCAGGGATTGAACCCTGGCCCTTGTCAGTGAAAGTGCGGCATTCCAACCACTGGGCCACTGGAGAATCCCCTATATAGGCTTTTAATACCACAGTTTCCTGGACAAAAGGTCATATCTCCACACCGTAGTGAGCTTTGCCTGGGCATGTGAGGAAAGAAGAGGCATCGACTTTTGGTGGCAGAGAGGGTGGTGAAGAGGCCAAATGTGCACCCCGGCTGCTTGCATGATGACACTGCTTCCCAGGTCTGTCCTGTACCTGGCCATGCTGCCTGGGGCCCAGCCTGTTTGCCCATCCCCTGCAGTGTGGGCCTGGGTTTCCACAGGTGTTCTTCACACCTGAGCTTGTTGCTCTCCCGTGCCCCCACCCCCAGTCTCTGCCTTTGGTGTTGACTTCCCAGGAATGTTTACTTGGGGACACGCTACAGAGATGGCAGCCTCTCTCACTGATCTGTAAGGCATGCTTTCTAAAGGGCCTCTGAGGAACATTTTCCACAAAAATAAGGTGTTTCTGGGGCCTAAAATATTAGGCTACCAGAAAAAAGAACTCCTGTGGGTATGTGTGTGTACACTTCCAAAGGAAACTAAAAGGAGGAGAGAAGAGGCATATTCTTCCTCCAGTCCTCCCCTCCAGCACACCCCTGACCCACTTTCCCTACCACAGTCCCCTCTTTTGTTTTTCCATCGTACGAGGCTTCATCAGCATGAAAGGAGGAACGTTGGGGCCTCTTGAGTGGGCCCAGGCCAATCCAGGGCTCTGCTGACATTTTGGGCAAAAGTAGGCAGGGGTTTCCAAGCCTGGGCACTGTCCCCTGGGGACCTACCTTACCTCTGCTCTGGGGCACCTCCTTTCTGGGCATCCTAGCTCTTAACAGCCTTTCCTCTAGGCCTTGTGTCCCATCCCTGGCTAATGTCCAGGGCTGGTATGAGGAGATGGGAGCAGGGCTAGTATGTGCCAGAGCCCCAGGTTTCAGGAACCACAGGGATCTTATTGTCAATGCCCTTCAGGGCAGGTTTTATCAAAGACATTAATCACCCAGTAATCCTGGTGGCAGGCATCGAGCTGGGAAAGCCAATGGCTGTCCCCATTCCCTTCCTTTCCTAAGAGCTTATCTCTGATTGTAATGGCCTCTCCATAGTTGGTGAAAATTGAACTCAGGGCCTTTTTCTTTAGACAATCACCACGGACCACAAAATACTCTCACTTTATAGACAGTCGTGTCCGTTGAGGCCTCCCATGGGTTCTGGTTTCATAAAGACTCAGTTCTCAGGTTAGAAGGAATGCAATGTGCATCTCCCAGTTTACTGAGTTTACACAAATCTCCGAAGCAGCATTGCTGGACATGCCTTGCAATTGCAGACTTTAATGCTGTGCACTGATTTGTATAAAATCAAAGTTGGGGAGGGTTATGGCCCCCTCCTTACCCTCTTTTCCCACAGACTCTCACCCAGCCCTTTTTATTCGGGTCCTGCAAAATAGTTGAAAATGTCAAACTCACAGTATGCACTGTCAACATCACAATGAAGAAGCTGAAATCAAACCCTTCAACTTCTGAAGTGATACTTTATGCTTACACACAGGCCTTTCATCAGAGCCTCCAGCACCTTAGGGAGCATTAACCCTTGCTGTACCTCCTGGGATTGGGCCAGGAGCACAAGCTGGTGAAGGCAGATGTATTGGGGGAGGGGAGTAGCACCCCATTTCCAGGTCAATTGTCATAGATGCTCAAATTTTTTTATCTCGTCCCTCCACCTCCTCTTTCAAGGGGCATCTACCCTATCACCCTGCAAAAGCTCCTGGTGCCCCAAGGGTGTCAACAACCCAATACATAGGCTGCCTATGTCTTGAGAGCACTGGCAAGCGGCCCTCTCGCCCCCACTGAAAAAAGAAAAAAAAGTATTTCTAGGCTTGAAATGTGATCTATCATGAATGCATCTAAGCTTCCGTTATGGGAGTAATCTGAACTTTATTGGACGTCACACTTTATGGTTTACTCTTGTTTTTGTTGGATTTATGTATGGGGGATGGTGGTGACATCAGCAGTGAGAAAAGCCTGTGAATGACTTTATCCAGTGACATGTCTGGGACCATCCCTGTGGCACCTGCTGTCTTTTCCAAGTTGTCCTTGGTGCCCCAACTTTGTGTAACGTGTGATCTGTTGTTGGTGAGAGTTACCAGGAATATGCTGTTTGATCCCAGTGCTCATTCTGCAGAAACATGGACCTGATCTTTACTGATGTCTGACCTTAGATGAAAGGGCCATATATTCACTTCTCTTGGTATAAACAGTGTTTCTTAAAATACAATCTGAGGCCCATCTGCATGAGAATGATGTAGATCACTTTCTAAATATGCTGATTTTCAGGCCCCCAGGGACTCATACTCTTCAAAACCATGGTAATTTGTTTAGGAAATGCTGGAGTGTTCCTGTGTTACTCCTCACATCTCTGCTTCCTATTTATGGTCCTGTTAGCTTTTATAGGGCAGACTCGCTGGGCACAGGCTGTTTCTTAAGCTCTGGTAGAACCATTACCACCACCATGAGCAAAGGAACCGGAGTTACTGAAGGTTCTCAGCATAAAGGGAAACAGGCTGTAAACATGATTAAATGCCTGCCTCCAATATTTTCTCCTTCCTGTATCTGGATCTTGTGCATCTCCAAGGGCATGGAGCACTTACTCCATCATGATACTGTGGGACTAAGCCCTGGGAAATGAGTCCCATGGTCTTTGAGGCCTATAATACATCTCCTCTAAGAGGCAAGCAGAGGGCCTGGGTTATAGAAAGCAGCAGTAGTCACACTAGTTCAAGACTGAAGTCTGAAGGTCACTGCCATCTATCTGTGTATAGAATTCAGAACTGAGTAATGGAGGCTTTGAGTGTGTATGCATGCTAAGTTGCTCGGTCGTATGGACTGTTTACAACCCTATGGAATATAGCTTGCCAGGCTCCTCTGTACATGGGGATTTGCCGGGCAAGAGTACTGGAGTGGATTGCCATGCCCTCCTCCAGGGGATCTTCCTGACCCAGGGATCAAACCCATATCTCTTATGTCCCCTGCATTGGCAGGCGGGTTCTTTACCACTAGCGCCACCTGGGAAGCCCATAATGATGACTACATGCTTTTAATCCAATTTGCTATTATTCATATTGGTTTAACAACTCTGTCTTCAATGTCTGTAATCCTCAGAGGGATCTAGGGATTCTAGGCATTCCCTGGGACACTGGAAGGTCAGGCAGAGTTGAAATGGTGGAAATTATTATCTGTGTGATTAGAGTCAAATCACTTCAGTAACATCTCTCTCTGAGCCTCAATTTCCTTGGTTGTAAAAGGGGATTGGTAATGGAAGTGTGTAACTCACTAGGATATTTTAAATTAGATGATGTATTTAAAGCAAATGGCACATCTCCATGCTTAATAAATGGCAGTAGTCATATGTGTTTATCAGGATGAGAAGGGTAGATGCACGCATGCTCAGTCGTGTCTGACCTTTGCAACCTCATGGTCTGTAGCCCACCATGGAATTTCCCAGGCAAGAGGACTAGAGTGAGTTGCCATTTTCTTCTTCAGGGGATCTTCCAGACCCAGGGATCGAACCTACGTCTCCTGCATTGACAGGCAGATTCTTTACTACTGAGCCATCAGGGAAGCCCAAGGCAGAGGGGAGATTAGATCCTGGAGGTAGAAACTGTATCTGAGAACAGTCTTGATAGTTGCCATCACCAGCAAGCACCTCCAAAGCAAGTCTTGGCTATGTTTCACATCTTGCAGATATGATTACCATCTCTGACTTTCCAGTATAAGACAGAAAACACTTAAACATGAAAAATACAGAATAACACTTTAAAATAATGAACAGGTAAAGAGACACATATATATCTGTTGTAACTGCCCAGCCGTTCCCCACCAGGGAGAGCAGCCTGATGGAGAGAGAGGAAATTGCCTGAATGAAGGACTAGAAGGCACTGGAACAGGAGCCGGGGTGGAAGTATTTTGGCAGCAGTGTTAATGATCACCTAGTCAAGGTGGGGAAGCAAGCCCTGCCCACTCCCTTTTCCCTTATTTGTTTTTATCCTGAAATGTGAAAGTGTTAGTAGCTCAGTTGCGTCCGGCTCTACAACCCCATGGACTGTGGCCTGCTAGGCTCCTCTGTTCATGGGATTCTCCAGGCAAAAATACTGGAGTGGGTTGCCATGCCCTTCTCCAGGGGATATTCCTGACCCAGGAACCAAACCCAAGTCTTCTGCATTGTGGAATGGATTCTCTACTGTCTGAGCTACCAGGGAAGCCTGGTACCATTACAATTCAGGGAATCCTGAATTGTAAGTCAAGTTAAATGCATGTTTTTAACTCTCAGTTGGGAATGTGTGACCCTATCACACCCACGGGGCTCCAAATGTGGTTTTAAATAGAATCAGCCCTCAGAATCCTAAGATATGTGGATGAATAGATCATGAAAAACAAGCAGGAAATATGGCTGTGCTTTCATTTTTTTCTTGAAATGATTACAGACATAAGGCATCTTCTCACTAGAAAGTAAGATAAGACTCCAGTATGTTTTCTCTAGAGGAACGGAAATAGTGCTTTGGGAAATCTATCTTACCTTGGAGGAAATCTTCAGTGATTTTTTTACTTGCACTTTTTTCCTTAAAGAAAAATGTAGTATCTAATATATCGCTTATCTTTGTTACTTTCTACTATGGAGGCCTGGAGGCTGTATGTAGGGGAGACAGAGCTGTGTCGGGCATCGTAACTCGGGACCACTGACTTTTTCAAAGTCCCGAGTTCCCTTGTAATAAAGCTCCGAAGACTGTGTAGATTAGACTTTCCTAACCTCCCTCACTGGAGAGTTCCTTAATGTTACACCAGCCATGACAAGGATCTGGGCAAACCTGCGTCCTTACCAGGTTCCTGAGTTTCCCTCCAGAGCTCACTGGCAATCAGTGAACTGAACCAAAGCAGTTCTTGCTTGTCTTACCTTAAAACTCCATTTGTCAAACGACAGTCGCACGAGGGAAAGGTCAGCACTTCATGTTCTGAGCACTTAAATTTAATCATTTCGTAAAGTGGACAGAGTCCAAGAGGTTTTCAAATTAATCCTTAAATGCAAAGGAAAGGAGGTCGGTCATTCCATCAAGAATAAAAACCCAGTGCCTTTTCTCCTTTGTTACCCCAATCCATCCCCCCATACTGCTGTATCCTAGTAGAAATGTCACAGAGCTGCAACCAATCAATAGATCTTTATTAAGCACCTACTATATGCCAGACATTTGTTGAAGGAACAGCTAGGTTTTTCCATATGATTTATTTTGAAAGTTGTACAATCATATATTTAGTTTTATTATTTTTTAAGTAACGAAAGTGGAACACATTCATTAAAAAAAAAAAAGTCAAACGACACAGAAAAGTTCCCCAGGGATAACCACTGCTGATAATGTGCATAATTCCTCCTGTCATATGCAATGATTTGCTGTATTTAGTCAATAAGCTACCTACTTCTTTCCATGTCAGTATACGCAGTTAGCTCAATTCTTTTCAACCCTTTCTAAATTTTTTTGCTACTATACATGTACCACAATTTGTGTGACTTATCTTTGCTCATATTAATGAATATTTATGGTGTCTCTACTTTATTGGCTTACAAAGAATGTTGCAAAGAACATTATTGAGCTTATATCCTTAGGCTCTTTTGTGAGAATATTTGTGGGGTCACTTTGGAAAAGAGGAATTGTTGGGTGTCAGTGTTTGTACTTAAAAATCTTTAGGTACTTCTAATTTGCTTTCCATAGAGTTTATTTAAACCCGTAAGTAGCATATAAGATAGGCACTATCTTTAATGGATTCCTACATGAAAGTGAACTATTTGGGGACCTTAATACCCTACCAAATCAATAATAATCAGTGCTCTTTGAAAAAACAGTTTTTGGAAGTGGCAAAGAGCATCCAACTCACATGGTAACAGGGGGTGCGAGTTAATTATTTTCCAAGGGCAGGGAGAGTGCTTATCTAAAGATACACCCCATTCCATGGGCTCTGCTAACCTTGTTCCTGCCTTGGCCCTCAAGGTCCTCCTCCCCCCGTTTCTGCTTAAGATTCATGATGGCAGGAGGTATGGGTATAAACAAATAACACAATGGCTGCCCTCAAAGACCTTTCAAAGTGACTTGGGGAGACAGAAACCCAGATGGCTAGAAAACAAGCTAAAAATATATCAGTATATAAAAAGCAGCAAATAAATATAAATAGTCAGCATCATTATAGCAGTTCAGAGGAAGGAAGGAAAACAGTGGGCTAGGGTGTCCCAGCTTCACGGCAGAGATGTGATATAGGGTTTGTAGATTTCCTAGTTTGGGGCGGGGGCGGGGGAGAAAAACCATAAAAACTACCAGTAAGAATCCGTTCGCAGAAGAAGGGGGATTCCTTGAGAGAGCAAACAGAAGGGGAGGCACCCATTTTTATCTTGCAAATTGGAAGTGGGTGGGGCATATAGTACTTCTTGAGATAATTAGAGATACTTGACAGAGATGATTTATTGATTTGATTTTTGGTGTGAAGAGAGCAGTGTAGGAAGGTGATTAGGAATCTGAAGAAGCCTTTCTCAGAAAAGAATGCTCTGATTTGCACATACATAATTTGGTGTACATTTCAGGGAGCCCTACCCCCAAGTTGAAAAACTTTATAGTATACCTGAACAGTTTCATCTTTGCTACGACAAGCCATCTAGGAAAAAAAAGTCAGCCAGGTACACACACACACACACGTATCACTCAAGGAGGTGTGTATATATATATATATGCATATATACATATATATCACAGTGAAAGTTGTTAGGCAATATAAGACATAAGTAATTGTTAAGTTGTTGTTACACAGTTAGGCAATATAAGACGTAACTAATATTCATTTACTCATGATTCATCAAACTCTGAAGCTGACTGGAAACAGGTGGGTAACAACTTGTCAGGGGCCCACTGGCTCCCACATGGCTTCAGCTTAGCCAGCGTCAGTCGGAGGAGGTGATTTTCTGCCTTTCTCAGAAGAAAGGATCTGACCTGAGGGAAACCAGGCTCCTGAAAATTCGGATCAATGGAATTATTTACGCTTGTATCACCGGAATCCGCTCGGAGATGCCGATTTTGCTGCAGAAAAGATACTCTTGCTCCCCACCCCCTCCTTTCTTTTTGACAGTCAGTTAATAAAGACTCAACAATAAGCAGCTGCCAGTGATGTCATGTGGGACTTTGTCCACGGAGCTTGTATTTACAAGCTCAGAGCAACCACGGAGCCGCAGCCGGGGGAGCAGCCGACTCTCGGCAAACTTGTTCTGAATTCGCGGTAGCAACTTTTGCTGCTACTTTGGCTGTTCAGGAAAACTGGCGTGTTCTCTGCGCCCAGCCTTTTCAGGCTTCACAAATAAACAGAGGATCAACTCGGGAGGAAATGTTTAACTGGAGAGAGTTGCAGTTCCTGTGTTTGTCTCCAGGGCTGTGAGATGTGTTGACTGCAGAGCTGACGACAAGTAAGACTGTTGGAATTTTTAAAAAACTCTTGTAACAGTTTTTCGTATTTATATGGCTTGCTTTGCTTTTAAAGTGAGATGATGAGGTGTATGTATTTCTCTGGGCTCTCTCGCTGCCGCAACAAGTGTGCATTTGTTTCAAGTAGTAATTACAGTGCACTGAAGTTGATGGGGTAGGTGCAGAGAACTTGCACGTAGCTGATAACAAGATACTGAGTTCCTGATACTCATTTGCCTCTGCAGGGAGGTTGGAATTTTTTTTTTTTTTTTTAATGAAAAGCAACCAACCATACAGAAAACTATTAGCTTGACCTAGGAATTTTAGTAGAAAACTGTAAAGACTGATTTTTAATTAACTGTATTGGAAAGGAAAATACACTCTTGTTTTTATTCTCTGATCCTTTCTGTGGTTATAGATTTTAATGTGTGTGGGTTCAATGTCTACTTCCCTTCTTGATTACACCCTCCTTCCAAACACACACAAACTCATTCATTCTCAGGGAATTTGAACGGCTAGACAAATGTTTTGCAATGGAAACCATTTCTATCTAGATTTCTTCCATTTAGGTATCTGGAGAAATGTTCGCTGTTCTGACTTGTCCTCTGAGATGGGAACCTGAATGAAGGTGCTACTGAAAAAGTCAAACTTTGACACTCAGCTCGGTGGGGATGAGAGACCCACATCCTTGCTTTCACTTTCCTCCAACTCTTTCAAACTCTCTGAACACATTCTTTGGGGAATTCGAAGGGTAGGCTCTGTGTACCGCCAGCCTGGACCAGGGCTCCCTCTCATTACGGCTGCCAGGCGCCACCTGGAAGCACCGCATCAGAGCCATGTGGATTTGTCTTTCAGCTGCTTGCTTCTAGATGCAGGGTTTGCATCTGAGCGCCTGCGGTTCAGCCCCTTATAATCAGTAGCACATTCTGGCCGACGCCTGCCGTCCAGTCCTGACAGCCCCGCCACATGGACTGGCAAGTGGCTGTTAGCCTGTTACCTCCTGCACATGAGCCCATGACCTGATCCAGGAGACCTGGCTGGTCCTCAGTTCAGCATCTCTGTCCCCAGCCCGCAAGAGCAGTGACAGCCTTCACTGCCTTTCCCTTTTTCTCTGGTCTCAGAATTGTAAAGTCAGTACCCAGAAGCTTCTAAAATATCTGACAGTTTGCCATGGAATTCTGATATGGGCAGCCCCCTTGTGCATGTTTGTCAGCTCCAAATTTTTTCATCAGAGCACACTGTCTTGGACATTTTTAAAAAATTTTATTGAAGTGTATTTGGTTTATAATGTTCATTTCTGCTATACAGCAAAGTGACTCAGTTATACATATATATATATAATTTTTCTTTTTTTTTTTTGACTGTTACACAGCATGTGGGATCCTAGTTCCATATGCAGGGCTTGAACCCCCACTCCCTGCTTTGGATGCACAGAGTTTTAACCAGTGAACTACCAGGGAAGTCTGGTTTATCACAGGATATTGAATATAATTCCCTGCACTTAGACAGTAGAACCCTGTTGTTTATCCATCCTGTATCTACTAGTTAGTACTGGATATGTTTTATGTATTAAAACTCAAAGCTTTCTGTGAATTTTTACTTAAAAAAGGGGATGTGCTACTAAAATAGTTTCCAAACCATTCATCAAAGCTTATCATTTATAGAAGAAAATCTGAGGCATGAGGAGGGGAAGTGATCGGTCCAGAGTCACCTAGTGAGACGGTGGCAGAGCTCCAACAAGAAAACCATGCTCATCCTGGCATGCATTTCACATTTCAGTTCTTCCAAGATGTAGAAGAAATAGGACCCATGTGTGGTTACTAGCCTTCTTGCAGGAGCTGGCTGAGTGAAGGTGTATAGATGAAGGTGGTCTGGTAAAGAGAGAATATTCCTGTTTCGTCTTTGGCTCTGGGTATGTTACTTAATAACTCTGTTCCTCATTAGTTTGGCTACAGAACCGAAGAGCACTTTGTGATTACTTGACATTTGATGACCTAAAGTTAAGTGAGACATTTCAGGTGGTGGAATAGTACATAAGGCAGTTTGCATCAGGTCCACTTTGAGAGACCAAAGTAGGTTTTCAGCTCTGACATTTTGTGCTTCTGCTTTACTTAACATCTGTCAAATTTCTTTTGTTGACCACACCCTTACCTGTCTTCCTCCTCTCTCCTAGCCTCATTTTCTCACTGCAGCCTGGACCTGTGATGCTAACACTCAACTTGATTCCACTAACGCCCTGTGTTCCTCTTTTCTCTGGAGCCTTCCTTGTCCCTGATACTTCTGCCTATGGGATGCCTCCATGGATTCTTCAAGTTGAAATGATGGTTTTCTTCTTTGGACCCTCATGGTATCCTGTGCTGATTTTTGCTATGGGATCTGAAGCTCTTTGCCACACAATTAAATACATCTTTCCATCAAAATCCAGGGCTATGGTTCAGTACTTTTATATCCACAGCACTGTTACAGAGTGGTGGTTAAATATATAATAGTAAAGAAGTTAAGGACTCAATTGCTAATCTTAAGTATCCCTTTTCCTAAACTAAACACGCATGCCTCTACACATGGCTGACAAAAATATGTAAGTGTGCTGAGTGGCTTGAAATGCATTTTCAATGAATGAAGGCCCCTAATACTGGACTCCCAAGCATGCAAACAGGGCTATTCCTGAAGTGATGTCTCCAACCTCCCCAGCCTCATTTCTCTCCACTCCCTCCCATGTACTCTGTGTCTGTCCTGGAGATTCCTGACCTGACGATTCATCCGTGTCTTCTGTCAGGGGTTGAAGAACAGCATGGTAGAGCCATTCAGGATTTGGGTTCTGGAACCGGACTGCCCAGTGCAAGTCCTCCTTTTATCACTGGCCAGCTGTATGATCTTGGTTAATTCACTTGAGTTTTCTCTTTCTGCTTTTCGTCTTTAAAATGTGGCCAATAAGAGTGCCTACCTCATATGAGTATTGTTATTCAGTCGATAAGTTGTGTCCACTCTTTGCAACTCCATGGACTGGAAGCATACCAGGCTTCCCCGTCCCTCAGTGTCTCCTGGAGTTTGCTCAAATTCATGTCCACTGAGTCAGTGATGCTATCTAACCATCTCATCCTCTGCCACCACCTTCTCCTTCTGCCTTCTGTCTTTCCCATCATCAGGGTCTTTTCCGGTACGTGGGATCTTTATATCAAGTGGCCGAAGTATTGGAGCTTCAGTTTCAGCATCAGTCCTTCCAGTGACTACTCAGAATTGATTTTCTTTAGGATTGACTGTTGTGATCACTGTTGGCCTGACCAGTGCTCATGTTCCACCCTAGACTTAATGAATCAGCATCTCCAAGGTGGGATTCAGATTGAGGCATAGTTAAAAAGTTCCTCAGATGATTTGGTTTGGAATTCCTGTGTTACCTACCAGGAGGTGCTTTCTGTTACCTACATGTGCTGGGCTTGTATTTTCTCTAGCACCTCAATACCTTTATACTCTTGCCTGTGGCACCTCCCCATCCACCTAGTTTATCCTCCAGGTCGTGGCCAGATTTGTAATCTCATACCTAACTAAGCACCTGGCATACAGTGAGTTCCCAAGAGATGATGAAAAATAAAAGTGTATGAATGCGTGTTTGATAGGTACTCTGAGAAGATTTAAACTTTCTTCCCCATAGTCAGTAACACATTTCTAAACTCTTCACAAGTGCTATCTCATTATAATCATTTTGCTCATTTTCTAGGTAGAGATACTTAGGTCCAAAAAGGTGAGGTAATGTGCAAAGGTCACATGGGCAGTAAAAGAGGCAGAGACAGGACCTGAACCCTGACCCCATACTCTTGACCTTTTACAGTAAGACTCTCCAGAAATATGGAAGGCAACCTTTCTTGTGAGCTTTACCAATGGTGGAACTCTGATTTTTCTTGTCTTTCCATGCACTGATTGTACTGGAGAGCTACACATCAGATGAACACTTCTAGGTGCCAGTTGACTGAAGGGATGATTCACATTTTCTAGCTTTGCAGAAGGGTCAAAGCCCGTGCCCAGTCCTTTGGCATTTTTGTTTTTCTTTTAATCTCGGACATGAAGCCCCTTGCAGGTTGGCCCAAGTTTATGGCTCAACATCAAGATTATTTGCATTCTTGGTAGAGACGTTGGTAGGCTGAGTTCAGCTTGGTCAAGAGTATGATTCAGGGGACTTAGGTTAAAAAAAAATTGGAATTGATCTTTGGCCATTCAGCTGGTCTCTGGAAAAGTTTACCAGGGGAAGTGGTAGTGTTTTGTTTAAATAACCAGAATGATTGAGGTTAAACACTGGCAAGTCATGGAGCCAGTTAAACGCAAGATACCTTATAGCCTTATTTTTCTCTACTTCTCTAATTCTACAAAGTTTAATGCCTTTGGAATTTTAGATTCCCAACTGTGCTTTCTTTAAAGATGAAATAATAAATCTCTCAGATACATAAGAACATTACCCACAGCAGTTACTATGCCTGAATACATACTTGTCTAATGAAGTGTGTCCTGTCCTTTTGGAAGCCTCCATTACACAAGGTACTTCCCAGTAGTTACATAAATTAATCTGGTATTTTCAGGGCAAGAAATCAGATCTCTCCTTTTAGAAATAAACTTTCTGGATTAGTGATTCCTTTGAGTAGAATTTGGATGCACTATAAGAAACCAATGGACTGAGTTCAAGAAGAAAGTCTCAAACCCATTTTGGAACTTAAGCTTGGATAATAATATGATAGATACATATTGTTGGAAGAAAAACTGTTATTTCTAAAATGTGGGAACGAGTATTACTGTCAAGATGCGTGTCTGACAAAGTATTCCAAGAAGGGTCCTTGCTTCATTTGACAAACTGAATATGGAAACATAGACCCCTGATCCAGGCCAATCCAAAAGATATATCCTAAGTGGGTTCCATTGCCAGGGCTGACCTGTTTTTAGAAACTTAAAAAAAAAAATCAAATTAATACATGTTCATAATTTAGAAAGCCAAATAGTCTATATAAATGTCTATATAAATAACTATATAAAAACCAAAATGTCTATATAAATAATTATATTCACAAATGTCACTTGGTATATATTAAATGGTAGTCCTAAAATTGAGGTGGACACCACTGAGCAACTGAGCATGCATGTACTAAAATGTTTACATATATATATATAAACAGTGCTTGTATATATGACAAGATACGTGTGTGTGTGTGTGTATATGTGACAGTCCTGAGCGACCTCCAAACCCCATTCCTCAGTCCTGCTTTTCAGAGGGTTTTCTTTTAGCTATTTTTTCAGTAATATTTATAAATAATGCTTTTTATATCTAGTTATAATATAAAATTGTTTACCTTCTATTATGGTAGATTACAATATATATTTGTTACACTTCCCATACCTCTCCTGTTCTCCAATGTAATTATATCACAATTTTGGTTAAATGTATATTCAGTGCTTATTTTTATCATGACTATAAATAACATTTACTGTTGAGTCAAATAATTATCGAATTTCCTTTCTGTTAAAAATATTTTTTCTAAAGTTATTAATTGCCTCATTTAGAACACTAACTTAGTTTTCTAGGAATCTATAGCTAAAATTTCCAACAGCCTTTTGATGAATGTGCCAAAGATAACTTAATTTTAAAATATTATTCTATGGATAAGTTCTTAAGTCACCATATACTCTTTTCTTTTCTTTTTGGTTAGTTGTCAAGCAGGAGAAGTTAATTATTATTTGTGTCATATCAGAATCAGTTTAAAAGGCCTGCCTTCAGCATTTTTTTGGTTCTAATTATAGTCAATTACTCATATGTGAATAAATAGACTGAAATAATCTGGTTTATTGTAGTTTGTAAATAACATTCATAATTTAGTTTTATGGTTGCATGAATATTAATACATTTCAGTGTAAGAAATAGCCTTTGTTTCCGAGTACCTTTGATATATAGAATAACTTTATCAGAGGAAAGCAAATGATACTTCATGTAATGTTATTTTATGAAAAGCTAAATGAATGACCCACTTAAAATGACATTTATTTCTTCCCTTTCTCATTTTCTTCTCATTCTTTCAGCCCAGATTTGCACAATCAGGAATGTGAGATGCTTTATTATTGGGAGTACTAGTTTAAATAGTTTACTTAAAATAATTTGAAAGAGACTGTGTTTTTGGAGATTGCCAGTAGAGGGCCTTATTAAACTGAATAAAACTTCTCATACAGACCAATTGCAACAGGTACCTGAAAGAAACCATTGTTTTTAGGACACCTGATTAACAGCAGTAAAACTACCAAGGTAATTTTTTAAAGTGCCTTGTATTTCTTCCAGTCTGGAGAAATTAGAAGTCTTAACTCTTCCATTGTTAGAGAAAATTGGAGCATTCAGATCGTTTATATAGCTCATCTATCAAACCAGGATGCCAAGTCATAAAATATGTACGACCATTAGTTCGAGCACTGGTCCCTGAGCCTTTTGGGGAAACTGATATTGGCTGCTGAGTATGGAGGGAAAAAATGATGGTTCTCCTATCCTAGGAATGTATCTAGTTTATATATGTTTCCTATATTTGAGTGAGCCCACTCTCAACAAAATGGGTTTCCTGCACCTGGACTAGAATCCTCCTACCCTGTAGCGTATCCTCGACTCAGACACAGGGAAAGAGAATCTAGAGAAATCGTGAATGCTGGACAGCATTATTAAGTTCTCACATTGCCATGTTGCAGTGAAGCAAAGAGCTGTGGGGACTTGAGCTGACTTGTCTAGAGTCATTCGTTGGGTTAGCACAGAGCTCTTCTCTTCCTACTCACCAAAATGCCTCCTTCTGAGGAAGGCTGCCTCTCCCTCCCAGCCTCACTGAGACAGTTCCTGCTCAGCCTAAATGGCCTTTCCTCAGGAAAGTTTTCCCTGTCTGTTATAGGTATGGAAAGCTTCAGGTCCTTGCTTTGCATGGCCTGTGTCACCAGAGGAATTAAACACACGGTCAGCTATTGGATTCAGAACGCCTCCCCATACCATTTCCTGTTCCATGGAGGCAGAACCTGTGTCTATCACATCTAATATTGTAGTCTGAGCATCAAAAGCAGTGGCTGATAAATGGTAGATGCCCAACAGATATTTGGTGCATGGACAGGTACAAGCAAATTTTCAGACTTTAGTGCTTTCTCCTCTCCATTCTTATACTTCTGAAAACATACCTTTTTATAACTCAACTGATGACATTTAACATTCCTGCGGACACAGAGAACAAAGGCAAGACATTTCTTTTTACCCAGCTTTCAATGAGTGAGTGAGTACCTGTTTAGTTTCAGTAGTGTAAGTATCAATATTCACTGCATTCGTCAATGGGAGCTCTATAGATGTGAGAGTAAATGAAGAAGAGGATGGACAGAATTTCTTTTCTTCCTTCATTGTTGAAGACAAGGGAATGGGAAGAGAAAGATGTCTTCAGCTGGTAATGTGCCCTTTTACATTTTCCAACTTGGGCTGGCAACTTTCTGGATACCCATTCCCTGAGAGGCTGTACACTAAAAAGACCAGGATTCTTTGGAGTCCATTAATAGAGTAACAAAACAAGTAGCTAAAGCTCATGCCCATGTGGCTTTAATCCCTAGATACCTAGGGATTAAAACCTAGAGGGTTCCAGCCTCTGACCTGATCTCCGTCGACTTTGAGAGAACTATTCAATTTCCTTGAGCTCAATTTCCTCGTCCCTAAAATGTAGTTACATCAGCAATGATTAAGTGCTTGCAGTATGTCTAGCCCTGTCATGCTTTCTATTTATATTGTCTCATTTAATCCTCAAAATAGCCCTCTGAGATAAAGATTCCTATTCTGTTTCATAGATGAGAAGACCAAGGTCCCAAAAGGTTAGTTTGTTCACAATTGCACAGGTAGACTTTGACCCAGATATTTGGATTATATTACCTCCTTATCACTGTAAGGATTAAATGAGATAAAGTATGTCCAGCACCCGCACAAAACTAGACTCATAGTATGTGGTGACTGTTAACATTGTTATTGGCTCCTTATCACTGAAGACATTATGGGCCCTTATAAGCAGGTGATAGTTGAAGGGAAGGGCTTCCCTGGTAGCTCAGACAGTAAAGCATCTGCCTGCAATGCTGAAGACCTGGGTTCAATCGCTGGGTTGGGGAAGATCCCCTGGAGAAGATAATGGCAACCTACTCCAGTACTCTTGCCTGGAAAATTCCCTGGATGAAGGAGCCTGGTAGGCTACAATCCATGGGATCGCAGAGTCGGACATGACTGAGCAACTTCACTGGTTCACTGGTTGAAGGGAAATGAGAGGCTGATGTCGGCACCACGTGTCTGGTCATAAGGACTTGTCATTTCATCTCAACGTCAAATGTCAAGAACTCCATTCACTTGGCATTTTGGCACCTACCAGTATCTGCAGCCCCCAGGAGTACCAAGGAGGCTGTCCACCTCTATGCCTGCTGGGCCCGAATACATGCGTTATGTTCTCATTATTTGGCCATATTTTTCATTGCTCAATACCTTTATGTGTCTGTTTATGTGATGCCTTTGGCTTTATCATTTCTGCATTTTGGTTGGCAAAACTCAAATCCTGTGGTCTTTTGTATGGGTAGAACTGCTTATTTGAAGTACAGTACAGTCAGGTTTGGAGAAGGAACTGGCAGCCCACTCCAGTGTTCTTGCCTGGAGAATCCCAGGGACGGGGGAGCCTGGTGGGCTGCCGTCTATGGGGTCACACAGAGTTGGACACAACTGAAGTGACTTAGCAGCAGCAGCAGAGTCAGGTTATGAGGTTGGATGGATATAAAGTGTGCTCAGCACCTTTTGGTGGGATCTTAATTTGATGTGCTTTTCCTACATCCCTGGACCACCTTTCCTAGCTGTTCCTGACCGCCTCTCTTCCTCTTGTCCCCCCTCTCTACCCCACCTTATTTCTCTATCCTTGTCTCTCTTAATCATCTCTCTTCCCATCTCTCCCTCTTTTTTCATTCTTTTTGTTTTTCTCCCTCCTTATCTTAATTTACCTCCTCTTTCTCGCCTACTCCCCAGAAAGACGAGTAGAGAAGCAATGGTGGCCATTGTTTCTCACTGGCGATGGACTGGGCAATGGAGAAGGGAATCATTTCAGTTTTCTACCTCTCCATAAACTTCAGATGTCCTAGGGCCTCATTATAGTGCTGATCC
Source organism: Budorcas taxicolor (assembly GCF_023091745.1). Classification (NCBI taxonomy): domain Eukaryota; kingdom Metazoa; phylum Chordata; class Mammalia; order Artiodactyla; family Bovidae; genus Budorcas; species Budorcas taxicolor. Next base: position 108,145,393 of record NC_068911.1, read on the forward strand.
TATTAAACAGAGAACACATCCAAGTTCCAAGCCAAAGCAAGGGAGAAACCAAAATAGCAAGCAGCATGGTGAAATCTGGATGGAGACTTGAACAACACTGCTGGTAAGATTGTTCCACAGCCAGCTGTAGGACATGGGATCAAGTGGCCCCATCTGCCTAGTGAAAGGTGGGGATCATCAGATAGTCATAAGGCCATTTCTGATGCTGTGATCCTGTTATTCCTTAACATACAGTGACTTGCATCTGACTCATAGTCCAGATAATCCAGCACAGCGCTCGGGAGCAACCCCCCCCCACCATCACCCCCGCCGCCAAGGACAGCAGGGGCTGGTCTGGGCTGCAAGCACAAAGACCCTCGCAGCCTCTGAGATCTCGAGAAGCCTGGTTTTTCCAAAGTGACTTTGTCACTGCATAGTGCTGTGGGCCTTCACAACAGATGTTGAAGGATCACTCCTGAAAGGGTGTTTCTCCAGAGCATTTAATTATAACCTCCAAAGAAGATTAACAGATGTTATAATTGTCTTTACTCTTTGATTAAATAGTTTCTGCATGAGTAGCTTTCTTAGATTTTCCTTCTCTGTTTTGTATGTTCTTTAAAAAGAACTGACATGTGTCTGCAATTTTCTAGAGATAGCTCAACGGGCTTGGTAGGAATCTTTGCAGATTTATAAGTTCATTCTTTCTCTTTTCCTTATCTAGCTGTCTATCTCTCGGTGTTTCTCTCTCTCTCTCTGCCATCTCTCTCATCTCTGTCTCCTCTTTCTCTCTGTCTCCTCTCTTTGCCTCCTCTCTGTCTCTGCTCTCTCTCTCTCTGTGTATCATCTATATATCTATCAATCAATCAGTCAAACCTGGGCCAAGGCAAGCTGTTCTTCTATAGATGGAACCATTGGTTATAAAGGCAGCTGGGTGACAGGAATATGAACGTGGCTAGGAAACTGGCCACTCTTTTTACCATTTGTCCAGGAAAGTGACTGATGCCCATAAATATTCTCCTTGGAAAAAACTGTGCAAGTGGGAAAAGAAAGTTGTGCAAACCTCATGCAGCAACCAAGCATGCCAGGTGCCAAGTGTGCAAATTAGTGTGTGAGCAGAGAGTAAACCAATGTTCACTATGTGAATGTCTGCAGATTTCCTTGGCAGTATTTTCTCTGGGAAGAGAAGTTATCAGCCAGAATCCTTATCGACATCAAAAGCATTGTTGTTATTCCATTATTAAGAACCCAGGATTCTTCCTTTCCATCAGAGATGTGGTTTGTGTTCTAGGGCTCATTTATCTCTCCTTCTACTCAGCCCAGAAAGGAGGAGGATGCCACTAACTTTACATGAATGAGAATGTTTCTTTATCATCATCCAATGTTTTTTCCTTGAGAAGAAAAAACTATAAGGAACAGGTTCAGACATAAGGTCAGTTTATGGTTGATGATGATAAGAGAAATGAATAAGCACTGAATCAGTGTTTTATAGGAGTCTGCCTAGTGATTGTTCCCACCTCACCATGTGGAAACATATGAAAAGGGCTCATAAATCAGCGCCAAGATCAATCCTTAGATGAGCTTGAGGGAAGAGAGCAATTGTTGACTTCACTGGATAAGTTAGTATTAAACGTTTCATTGGAGGGAAAAGGGAAGAAAATACTTAGGTTGTAAATTTGATCTATTTTATCCATACTTGCTAAGAAAGAGGAGGGGAAAAGAGTATCTTCTGAGCATGCCAGGGATTTTTGAATATATGTGCTACTAGAAAATCAAAAGGGAAAAATGTTTGTCAGTATGGGGTTTAACTTATATGCAGAGTACATCATGAGAAACGTTGGGCTGGATGAAGCACAAGCTAGAATCAAGATTGCCGGGAGAAATATCAATAACCTCAGATATGCAGATAACACCACCCTTATGGCAGAAAGTGAAGAAGAACTAAAGAGCCTCTTGATGAAAGTGAAAGAAGAGAGTGAAAAAGTTGGCTTAAAGCTCAACATTCAGGAAACTAAGATCATGGCATCCAGTCCCATCACTTCATGGCAAATAGACCGGGAAACAGTGGAAACAGTGGCTGACTTTATTTTGGGGGGCTCCAAAATCACTGCAGATGGTGATTGCAGCCATAAAATTAAAAGACGCTTACTCCTTGGAAGGAAAGTTACAACCAACCTAGACAGCATATTCAAAAGCAGAGACATTACTTTGTCAACAAAGGTCTGTCTAGTCAAGGCTATGGTTTTTCCAGTAGTCACGTATGGATGTGAGAGTTGGACTATAAAGAAAGCTGAGCACCGAAGAATTGATGCTTTTGAACTGTGGTGTTGGAGAAGACTCTTGAGAGTCCCTTGGACTGCAAGCAGATTCAACCAGTTCATCCTAAAGGAAATCAATTCTGAATATTCACTGGAAGGGCTGATGCTGAAGCTGAAACTCCAATACTTTGGCCACCTTGTGCAAAGACCTGACTCATTTGAAAAGACCCTGATGCTGGGAAAGATTGAGGGCAGGTGGAGAAGGGGACAACAGAGGATGAAATGGTTGGATGGTATCACCAACTCAATGGACATGAATTTGGGTAAACTCCGGGAGTTGGTGATGGACAGAGAGGCCTGGCATGTTGCAATTCATGGGGTCACAGGAAGTCAGACATGACTGAGTGATTGAACTGAACTGGTGGAGTTTACAACATATTGGAGGAAAGGAGTTAATCTCATAAGGACATTCACAGAATGTCTTAAACCAATGAATACGATTAAATTCCAAATGAATGATCAGAGCTTTGCCAAATTAAAAGGTTTTATAAGTTGGTGACCAGAATCTTGAACATTCTATAACCCATATGTATAAGAAATGGCTAAAGAAATTTGATTTACTAAGGTGATTTGGAAGAGGAAGAGGATTTTAAAACTTTCTTTGAAGTGTAATATACATGCAGGTAAGTGCACATAAGTATACTGCTTGACATATTTTTATGAAGTGAATACACCTCAGACTTGTTCAAAATTGAGGAAGGGGTACATCAAGACCATATGTTGTCACCTTGCTTATTTAACTTCTATGCAGAATATATCATGTGAAATGCTGGGTGGATGACTCATAGCTGGAATAAAGATTGCTGGGGGAAATACCAACAACTTCAGATATGTAGATGATACCACTCTAATCGCTGAAAGCGAAGAGGAACCAAAGAGCTTCTTAATGAGGGTGAAAGAGGACAGTGAAAAAAGTGGGCTTAAAACTCAACATTCAAAAAACGAAGATCATGGCATCCAGTCCCATCACTTCATGGCAAATAGATGGGGAAACAGTGACAGACTTTATTTTATTGGGCTCCAAAATCACTGCAGATGGTGACTGCAGCCATGAAATTGAAAGACGCTTGCTCCTTGGAAGTAAAGCTATGACCAACCTAGACAGCATATTAAAAAGCAGAGACATCACTTTGCTGACAAAGTCCCTATATTCAAAGCTATGGTTTTTCCAGTAGTCATGTACAGATGTGAGAGTTGGACCATAAAAAAGACTGAGTGCCAAAGAATTGATGCCTTTGAATTGTGATGCTGGAAAACACTCTTGAGAGTCTCTAGGACTGCAAGGAGATCAAGCTAGTCAATCCTAAAGGAAATCAGCTCTAAATATTTGTTCGAAGGACTGAAGCTGAAACTCCAATACTTTGGCCACCTGATGGGAAGAGCTGATTCATTGGAAAAGAGCCTGATGCTGGGAAAGATTGAAGGCATGAGGAAGAGGGGGTGAAAAGGATGAAATGATTGGATGGCCTCACTGACTCAATGGGCAAGAGTTTGAGCAAACTCTGGGAGATAGTGAAGTACAGGGAAGCCTGGCGTACTTCACCTTATGGGGTTGTAAGGAGTTGGACATGATTTAGTGAATGAACAACACCACCACCACCACCTGTATTACCAGTTCTTAGACCAAAACATATCACCAACACTTCACTAACAACCTTCTCAAGTTCCCTTCTAGTCACATCCCTCAGGTAATCAGCATGAGGGCTTCCAGTAACATAGATTAATTTTGTCTGTTTGTATACTTTATATAAATAAAATCCCCAAGTATGTGTAATTTTCTTTCATTCAAATTGTATTTTTGTGATTCAACCACATTGCTGTGGTTAGTCATAGAGTTTTCATGCTCATTGTTGTATAGTATTCCACTGTGTGACTGTATCATAATATATTATTTCTACCATTGATGGGAATTTGAACAGTTTCTAGTTTGGAACCAAGACAAATAGTGCTGCTATGAATATTCTAGTACATATACCTCAGTGAACAAACATACACATTTTAGTATCTGTTAAGTGTGTTTGCGTGTGTGATTATTGCATCACAGGGAATCTAGGAGACACTGCTCAATAGTTTTCCAAGGCTGTTGTACCAATTTATATTCCCACCGATAATATGTGAAGATTATGTGATGTTTGAATTTACTCAAGAGAATACTACTTAACTTCCACTACTACTTAAGGTAGAAGTTAAAGAGAAGCAAGTGTGGCCTAAATGTTAGGCATAAATTTTGGTCATTTGGAAATTCACAAACAGAAACTGGGACAGTATAAAATAGTTTCTTGTCTCTAGAGGTGGAAAATCCCATGGATGGCAGAGCCTGGTGGGCTGCAGTCCATGGGGTCGCTAACAGTCAGACACGACTGAGCGACTTCACTTTCACTTTTCACTTTCATGCATTGGAAAAGGAAATGGCAGCCCACTCCAGTGTTCTTGCCTGGAGAATCCCAGGGACGGGGGAGCCTGGTGGGCTGCCGTCTATGGGGTCGCACAGAGTTGGACACGACTGAAGCGACTTAGCAGCAGCAGCAGCAGCAGAGGTGCTAGACAGTGATGGGATGGATGGTTTTTATTGGAAAGGAAAGTGAGCTGGAGGATTCCAAGTCCTCTTCCATCTATGGACTTTTTAGATCACAATTAATAAACTATGGAAACTGAAAGATGCAAGAGGTTAAAAGTGGTCACTGGCATAGACCAGATAGTCAGATGGTAGGAGACCAGATATGAGTCACCAGGAGTGATTACAAAGACAATGCTGACTGTGAATGAAGGCAGATGCCACTCAATAAAGGGAGACAGGTACTTGGAACTGAATAGGATGTAGTGGAGTTGAATGGGATCATAAAAAGAATATATGAGTAGATGGAAGAAAAAGGAGTAGTTTAGATGCAGCCACAGGTTTATTTTAGAGTGTGTATGGAACACAGGTTGACACAGTTCAGTGCTGGATGCTCAGAACCAATTATAAGCATCCTAAAGGAAAGTGGAGACATTTGATCAGCTCTATCAGAGGTCAAAGGATGCCTGAAAAATGCTCTGGAGGAAAGTTATTCCATAGGGTGCTGGCCAGATAACACTCCCCAGGGCATAAGAACATGGCAACATTTCTGCAAGACTCATTGGAGACTATGCTTCTGTACCTTTCTCTACACTTCAATCTCTAGGAAGCTTAGAATCAAACTTAAATGTTTAATTGCAAGTAGTCTGTTGGCTTATATCCTACATATTTGCAATTTTCCATCCTCTCATCCTTGTAGCTTGTGGTAGACAGAATTCTATGATAGGCCATAAGAAGCCATTCCCTTGAATAATCCTCCCCTCTGCTTTGTGTGGACAGAGCCTAATCACTCTCATGATTAGATTACATGATATGGCAAAGGTGGAGAGATTTTTGCAAATGTAATTAAAGTCCCTAATCAGTTTACTTTGAGTTAATAAAAAGAGATTTTCTTTGGTGAGCCTGACCTAATCAGACAAGTCCCTTAGAGCAAGTCTGGAGATTAGAAATTTGAAGCTTATGTTTTCCTGCTGAGCTTAGAAAAGCAAGTCATCATGAGTTCTACAGATATAAGAAAATGAGTTCTGCCAACAGCCACATGAGCTAAGAAGATGACTCTAAGCCTCGGGTGAGACCTGAACAAGGTCCCAGATAGGTTGTTGTCAGATTCCCGAGTCATGGAAGCTGTGAGATAATAAATGTTTTTAAGCTGCTCAATTTGTTACACAGCAATAGATAAGTAATATTAATATATACATTTTCACTCATCTCTATCTCAGTTTTATCCTTTATTTGTTGTGTAGATAGCCTCTTTATTTTCTTTGTAATTTGAATAAAACTGAATGAATTAAGGAATAAATAGTGTCCTAGGACCCCTGACACCTACTCCAGGGTGACAGGGGTGGTGCTATCCCCTCCATCACATTAGGCTCCCTCCCACCTCTGTGACTTTCATTTATTTCTACTTCTTCAAATTTCATCCTAACTTAGAGGCTCAGCATCAGTTCTCCGTCCTCCATAATTCTTACAATCTGAGTTTTTGGAGGTTTGTTTTCTGTTTTTCTTTCTAAAATCCCTACAGCATGGGTTTCTAGTCTGAGGGCTGATGGCATCATAATTCAGGGAGGTTTTAAAAATGCAGATTCCCAACATTCTCTCCCTCTCTGCCTTTTCTAGAAATTCTGGTTCATTACTGAACTTTTGAAAACCTTCCCAGGTTGTATCACTGGGCATCGAGGTTTGGTAACAGTTGCCCTGTCATTCTTAACACAATGTTGGCTCTGTATATAGTGTCCTGTGTGACTTACTGCCTGGTCTTGAGGCTTTCAAAACTTTAAGCCAAATACATAAATCACCTGTAGCCTGAACAGCATATTGTGCATTTCTTTAATATTAACCTTGGTTTTATTATGTTTATGCTAGTAGCTTCCCTTTGGCTTTCCTTCCTCAATTATTTTATAATTTTCTTTAGGTGTATATTTTTGTATTAATAAGTAATCACAAATCCTTGTTGGGTGGGGTGAGATTGGGAATGAATAAATAGAAAACCAGTGTCCTCATCCCTAATATTTTAATATATGTGAATCTTGTTTCCTTGGCAACAGTAAAATTTTCTGAACCACAAACTCTGACTTATCCTCTTTCATGCCCTCATTATACCTTGCACAGTTTGAGCATATAGGAATGGTGTTCAGAAAACTAAAGACTGATGCTTGGACTGATAAGAAAAGGTTCTTGCTTTATACAAAGAGTATTCCTTCCTCTCCTTTCCGCTCCCACCTTGTCTCCTTCCTCACCTGCTTCTCCTATCTTTTGAAGCATTGAACAAAGAATTACTCTTTTTCCTGGACTCAATCATTCGAGGCTGGCACAATGCAGAGATAAGGCTTTACAATTCATAGGAGGACTCTTTGTCTCTTTCAGGGGGTTTCATCTGCCTGAAATGGCTTTACCTGAGGTGTATTATTTTTTTAACCTCCTGGTTCTGTGAACAGGCACAGTTTAGACCCAAGACTGGAGGTGTGAGCAGGAAGGAGCAGGAGGAATAATCATTGGATGCTACCCTTTTGCTTTATAAAGCTTCATTAAATGAGCTGCATTCGAGACAGCAACTACTCCCTTTTATGCCAAAGCACACATCTGTGGTATCACTGGAAATGGTATTGTGCAAGCTCTATTTGGTGAGTGGAACATTATTGCATAGGGAGGCTGGTTTATCATGTAGAGCTGAGGAATGCTCCACGGAAGTTCTGCAGAGACAGTAGTTGTGGAAAAATTGATAAATTGTACTCCTCTAAATACTCCTTTGAAGGCTTTTCAACTGTTCTGAAAATGTATACTCTCTTGGGCAGTGAGGAGTCTCCTGTGTCTCTCTACTTGTCCTTTCTGTAAATCTCTTTTTACTTCTATTCTTCTCAATGGGCGACTGTTTTTTTTTTTGTTGTTGTTTGTTTTTTGTTTTGCCACTGACTTTCTCTTGAATGTATTTGTATCCCAAGATCTGAACTGGCCAGGTGGGCATGATAAAATATGCTGTGTATTTATGTGTGTGTACACGTGTGCATATATGCATATGAGCAAATGCATTTGAGTTTTGGGGTTCCTTTTTTTTTTTTTTTTTGCCATTTCCATTAGACAAAAACAGAATGCCATTTCATTCATCCTCCAATTTCCAAATTAAACTAATTGAATTTAGAAGGCACTCTATCAGAAACTCAAATAATCCCAAGGCATTTTAAATAGTGGCATTTATCATTTTCTACTAAAATAAAAAAGTACTTTCTGCTTGAAGGAAAGGTTTTTGTGCCATTTTCTCCAATATAGTGGGATTACACTTAAACCATTATAAATCTTATCAAAGGTAGTCTTTGGGCCATTAAATTCTGCCTCTTTCCTACTTCCATCACCCTATGTACTTGTAAGGATATAGAATTTTCACACATGACTCAAAATGTTTCAGTTTTACATATTTAGTGAGAGCTCATGGAAGCATTATACATTGTAGGTTCTCGGAGCCAACATCTTGCATGCAGAGGAGATCTATGTAGTAGTGACTGAAGCTAACTAGACTTGGAGTCAGTCCAGCCTGAAATGTTGGGCTGAATGAAGCTCAAGCTGGAATCAAAATTACTGGGAGAATAACCTCAGATATGCAGATAACAGCACCTTTATGGCAGAAGTGAAGAGGAACTAAAGAGCCTCTTGATGAAGGTGAAAGAGGAGAGTAAAAAAGCTGGCTTAAAACTTAACATTCAAAAAATGAAGATCATAGCATCTGGTCCCATCACTTCATGGCAAATAGATAGGAAAACAACGGAAACAGTGACAGACTTTATTTTCTTGGGCTCCAAAATCACTGTGGATGGTGACTGCAGCCATGAAATTAAAAGATGCTCCTAGGAAGAAAAGCTATGACAAACCTAGACAGTGTGTTAAAAAGCAGAGATATCACTTTGCCAACAAAGGTCCATATAGTCAAAGCTATGATTTTCCAGTAGTCATGTATGGATGTGAGAGGCGGACCATTTAAATAAGGCTGAGCACCGAAGAATTGATGCTTTTGAACTGTGGTGTCGGAGAAGGCTCTTGTGAGTCCCTTGGACAGCAAGGAGATCAAACCGGTCAGTCCTAAAGGTAATCAACCCTGAATATTCATTGGAAGGACTGATGTTGAAGCTGAAACTCCAATACTTTGGCCACCTGATGTGAAGAACTGACTCATTAGAAAAGACCCTCATGCCGGGAAAGATTGAAGGCGAGAGCAGAAGGGGGGGGACAGGATGAGATGATTGGATGGCATCACTGATTCAATGGACCTGAGTTTGAGCAAACTCTGGGAGATAGGTTTCATCTGGCTTTCCCAGATGGTAAAGCATCTGTCTGCAATGCAGGAGACCCAGGTTCAATCCCTGGGTTGGGAAGATCCCCTGGAGAAGGAAATGGCAACCCACTCCAGTATTCTTGCCTAGAAAATCCCATGGATGGAGGAACCTGGTAGGCTACAGTTCATGGAATCGCAAAGAGTGAGACATGACTGAGCAACTTCACTTCTTTCCGGGAGATAGTGAAGGACTTGGAAACCTGGTGTACTGAAACTCATGGGGTCCCAAAGAGTCCAACACGACTGAGCAACTGGACAACAATAACACCATGAGGAACAGCAGAGCCTGTAGGCAGTCGTGTGTGTGGGTGGGTGGGTGGGTGGGTGGGTGGGTGTGTATGTGTGTGCGCACGCGCATGTATGCCTGCTCAGTCTTGTCCCACTCCTTGAGACCCTATGAACTGTAGCCTGCCACGCTTCTCTGTCCATGGGATTCTCCAGGCAAGAAGTCTAGAGTGAATTGCCATTGACAGGTGGATTCTTTACCAACAGCACCACCTGGGAAGCCCTTAGGCAGCCATGCAGCCCATCAAATATCATCAAATGCTAAACCATGATGCTCCTCAGTTGCAACAAAAACATATTTTTAGAGATCCTACATGCCTTACAGTTTCCTTCACCACCTACACTCTCTGCCTTGGCCTCTGGCTTATTAAATATATGCTGATCACAGGCAGAGAGACGTGGAGAACTAAGTGTGTTGGTCAGTTTCCTTGATAAAGCAGCTCTGGGTGCAGAGTCCCACTCTAGGAGCCACCTTTCAAATTCAGCAACCTAATTTGGCTATTTCTGTATCTCCTGCCACATTGACTTCAAACAGGAACAAGCAGAAAATTTTGCCAAGGATAGCTTAAGCCAAAAGTTCACTGTTGTATAACAGATAATGAAGAAAACTGGATGAAGAAAATAAAAAAATAAGTTTAGCTTTAAGTTCTCCGCACCAGCTGCCTTCAATATTTGGCTCCATGTCTGTCTCCATATTTTCGTGTGTGTATGTGATGGGGGGAAGTGTCCTTCCTGAAACCTGGTGAGGACTTTGCATAAGCCTTTCTTGCCCAGGCTTCTAAAGGAGTTATGCCTTCCTTAATCAGACTTACAGAACTATCAAGACTTATGCTTACAGGGAGGTTGTGGTTAGCAGAGCACTGAAAACTGAGTGCAGAGAAGTTCTGGGTTAATGACACAGAATTACTTGAAAGTGAATTATTGTACAGGCATGGGATACTTTAAGGGGGGTGTGAATTTGATTCTGAGGTTGATAGTTAAATTTCTGGGAGCTGATAGGCATCATTCTCTGCCTTTCTGAATCAAAAATATAAGCAATCATTGGGACAAAAGAGGAAGCAGTTAATGGTTTAGATAAATAAGAACTTGGGTGTATTCAAAAGTGGAGGAAACCTTTAGCTATTCATCCTAGAAAATAGTTCATCTGCATGCTTGAAGTGGTATGTGCAAGGGTGAACACTGGGGCATCACTTGTAATTCTGCTCGGTTATCACAGTCTAAATGCCCATCAGTAGAGGAGGAATAAAACAAATAATCCTCCTTTTACACTACAGAGCCCACGTAGCATTAAAAGAACAGAGGAGACCTATATGTATCCTCACATTGGAAGACCTCTTGGACAAAATACTGAATGAAAACAAACTGTCAAAAATATGTAGAACAGGGTACCATTTCTGTTTCCAAAATCTTCTAAAATTGTTCATACAGATAATATATGTAAATGGGACTGAAAATGTTCTAGAAAGGTAACATCATTAATTGTTTTTTCCCATCTAATTGAGAGTACATAAAAAGGAAACTTTTGCTATTCTCCATATTGGTTTCTATATAATTTTTAAACATTTTGAGAATATGTTCATGTTTTAAGAATGATCTACATGTGTGTATTTGTGTATAACTACATTATTTGTTTATATATATTTTAATAAAAGGGGATATTCTGAAAGAATATTTTATAGGATTATGAGAAAGGAAGTTATTTTTTTCCAGATAAGTAATTTGAGGTAACCAAAGGTAATATAGAAGAGGAACAGAATCTCAGCTGTCCTCTGGTTGGGTTACAGTTTCCAGATGTGGTAATGTTGAATGTGAAAGTGAAGTCACTCAGTCATGTCCAACTCTTTGCGACCCCATAGATGGTAGCTTACCAGGCTCTTCTGTCCATGGGATTTTCCAGGCAATAGTACTGGAGTGGATTGCCATTTCCTTCTCCAGGGGATCTTCCCAACCCAGGCTTGAACCCGGGTCTCCCACATTGTAGACAGATGCTTTACCGTCTGAGCCACCAGGGAAATTTTTGGAAGGAATGATACTAAAGCTGAAACTCCAGTACTTTGGCTACCTCATGCGAAGAGTTGACTCATTGGAAAAGACTCTGATGCTGGGAGGGACTGGGGGCAGGAGGAGAAGGGGACGACAGAGGATGAGATGGCTGGATGGCATCACTGACTCGATGGACGTGAGTCTGAGTGAACTCCAGGAGTTGGTGATGGACAGGGAGGCCTGGCACGCTGCAATTCATGGGGTCGCAAAGAGTCGGACACGACTGAGCAACTGAACTAACTAACTAGTGTTGAATGTGAGATACTAACAAAAGCTGTTAAGATAGCAATCACCAGCTATTTCTCAGTACACATGAAGCAGCGTAAGTTATTTGCAAAGAAATCCATTACTCAGGAGTTTAATTTCATTTCAAACAAGTTGAGCTTGTCCCAAATATTCAGTCTTGGGACTGGGGATAACTTGATAAGTGAGCCACAGTCTTGATCCTAGAGGGTAAACAGCTGTGGGAAGGACAGGCATGTAAGCACTTATCATTTACTTACAAGTCCCCACTCTAGTAGAAGCCTAAGTGAAGGACTCAAGGGAAGAACAGGCTGTGGGCATGCAAAGAGAAAAACAAATTTTTTTTTCAGGGAGATAAGTCTATTTTCATGAAGAAGCATATGAAGCAGATCCTAGGGTCTAGGATGGACACAGGGGGAATAAAGATGGGACAGGGCTGATGGCCTGGGAACCTGATGATGGTTCAAAAACTAGAGGTTTTGATGCTGATGAAAGTTCATTTCTGGAAGTTAACAGTGATAATAATTGGTTGAAATAATAATATTGGATGTGAACCTTCTAGGGACCTGAAAAAAGGCAACTTTATATGGCTAACAGTTGACCTATCCTTTTTTTGTTGAAGTATAGTTGACGTATAATATTATGTTAGTTTCAGCTGTATAGCAAAAGGATTAACTTTTATGTATGTATATATATGTACATGTGTATATAGGCTGTTTTACATATTCTTTTCCATTATAGGTTATTATAAGATATTGAGCATAGTTCTCTGTGCTATACAGTAGCTGTAGAATAGCTGACATTTTTTGACCACTTTGTTCTTGTTGTTCAGTCATCCAGTCGTGTCTAACTCTTTGTGACCCCATGGACTGCAGCATACCAGGCCTCCCTGTCCCTCACTATCTCCCGAAGTTTGCCCAAGTTCATGTCCATTGCATGGGTGATGCCATCCAGCCATTTCATTCTCTAATACCCTCTTCTCCTTCTGCCTTCAATCTTTCCCAGCATCAGGGACTTTTCCAATGAGTTGGCTGTTCGCATCAAGTGACCAAAATACTGGAGCTTCTGCTCCAGCATCAGTCCTTCCAATGAGTATTCACGGTTGATCTCCCTTATGATTGATTGGTTTGATCTTCCTATAGCCCAAGAGACTATCAGGAGTCTTCTCCAGCATCACAATTCAAAGGCATCAATTCTTTGGCGATCTGCCTTCTTTACAGTCCAGCTCTCACAACTGTACATGACACTGGGAAGACCATAGCCTTAACAGTATGGACCTGTGTTGACAGAGCAATGGCTCTGCTTTTCAACACTGTCTGGGATTGTCAGAGCTTTCCTGCCGAGAAGAAGTCATCTTCTGATTTCGTGGCTGCAGTCACCATCTGCAGTGATTTTAGAGCACAAGAAGAGGAAATCTGTCACTGCTACCACCTTTTCCCCTTCTATTTGCCATAAAGTAACTGGGCCAGATGCCATGATCTTAGTTTTTTTAATATTCAGTTTAAGCTGACTCCTTCATTCTGCTCCTTCACTCTCATCAAGAGGCTCTTTAGTTCCTCTTTGCTTTCTGCCATTAGAGTGGTATCACCTGTATATCTGAGGTAGTTGATGTTTTTCCATCTGTCTTGATTTCAGCTTGTAATTCATCCAGCCTGGCATTGCTCATGATGTGCTCCGTGGATAGGTTAAATAAACAGGTTGACAGCAGACAGCCCTGTGGTACTCTTTTCTCAATCCTGAATCAATCAGTTGTTCCATGCAGGGTTCTAACTGTTGCTTCTCGACCTGCCTACAAGTTTCTCAGGAGACAGATAAGATGGTCTGGTATTCCCATTTCTGTAAGAGCTTTCCACAGTTTATTATGATCCATACAATCAAAGGCTTTAGCATAAATGATTAAACAGAGGTAGATGTTTTTCTGGAATTCCTTTGATTTCTCTGTGATCGAGTGAATGTTGGCAATTTTATCTCTGGTTTCTCTGTCTTTCCTAAACCCAGCTTGGACATCTAGAAATCCTTGGTTCACCTAATGCTGAATCCTAGCATGCAAGATCTTAAGCATGGGTTTACTAGCATGCAATTGTCTGATGGTTTAAACATTCCTTATTAGTACCCTTCTTGGGAACTGGGCTGAGAATTGACCTTTTCCAGTCCTGTGGACACTGCTTGGTCTTCCAGATTGCTGACATATTGAGTGCAATACTTTGATAGCATCAACCTTTAGGGTTTTGAATAGCTCTATTGGAATTCCATCGCATCCACTAGCTTTATTGACAACAGTGCTTCCTAAGTCCCACTTGACTTTGCACTCCAGAATGTCTGGCTCTGGGTGGCTGGCCACACCATCATAGTTCTCTGGTTCATTAATAGCTGTTTTTATACAGTTCTTCTATCTCTTCTTGAACTCTTCTGCATCTATGAGGTCGCTACCATTTCTATTCTTTATTGTACCCATCTTTGGATGAAATGTTCACTTGATATTTCCACTTTTCTTGAAGAGATCTCTAGTCTTTCCCCTTCTGTTGTTTTCCTGTATTTTTATGCACTGTTCACTGAAGAAGGCCTTCTTGTCTCTCCTTGCTATTCTTTGGAACTCTGTGTTTAGTTAGATGTGTCTTTCCCTTTCTCCCTTTCTTTTTGCTTCTCTTCTTTCTTCAGCTATTTGTAAGGCCTCCTCAGATAACCACTTTGCCTTCTTACTTTTTCTTTGAGATGGTTTTGTTCACTGCCTCCTGTACAATATTTCAGGCCTCCATCCACAGTTCCTCAGGCATGCTATTTACTATATCTAATCCCTTGAATCTATTCATTACCTCCATAACAGCTATTTTTTTGCTTGCTTTACCTGTTCTTATAGCTGACATTTCTTGACCACTTTACTATGTTTTTGGTACTCTGCTAAGTATATTATGTGAGTTGTCTTACTGAATCCCTAAAAGTAATCCCATGATGTAAATAGAATTGTAATCCTACCTATGGTGTGGTAATGTTGTGATTTCCATTTTATAAATAAGCCATGTTGAGACTCAAAGAAACTAACTTACTTATAACACCAGATATAAATAGCTCCAAACCTCTGATTTTATTTATGCCGATATGTCCCCCAGAAATAGACAACCTCAAGTTTTTCTTGTAAAGGGAATAACTGGGAAGTATCATTTCCAGAGGTCAAATACCTTCAGAAGATAAGAACATAACACATGGCTATCCTAAAGGACTGTTAAAATGGTGACAGGATGAAAATCACATCATAAAATACGTCCAGGAAATCCATATGAAGGCTGGCTCCAGCTCTTGTTATGGTAGTGAACAAGGAGGAAAGGAAAACTGAACAGAAGCTAGAGCTCCCTGAAATGGCAGCATGTCTGAAGCTTGTTAGTTGTAGACAGTGGTAAGCCAGTGGTAAAACTCCATGCTGTGGGATGAAAGGGATGTGGTAGAGGACATTTAACAGTATCTCTGAGGTCATAACCTGAAACAAGGGATCATGGCTGGTCACAAAGTTTAAGCAACTGATACAAAAATTTGGAAACCATCTACATGTTTAATAAAAAGGGATGGCTAAAAGACATGATGGTACATTCAATTAATGGGATGCTGTCAGTCCTCACAAATGGTTCTGTGGAAGAATGCTTAATGACATTAAGTGATACTTACTACATAGCTGTAGGTGGAGAATTTTATAGCATGTTTTCCCATTTTTGTAAGCATGTTTTCATAGACATTGGTTATGTCTGTGACTGCTTGTTATCTTATGAACAGCTATTTTATGTTTGAGGACATTCCCATGTTATGACCATCTCCTTCCTGACACTGAAGCCAGAATTCAAATTTGCAGCTTTTCTCCCTGAATGTGGATTGAACTCCACCAACCAAATATACTTTGTGAGAGAAATCATTTTTGAAATGAGTAATGCACGCAAATCATTCCTGTGCAAAGCTTTTCATTTTTACTAATTGGGTGATGGCAAGAATATTGAGCATTGAGTTTGGGGTTCAGGGGGAAGCTGGGTTTGGAGGGAACAGCAGTAGCTTCCTCATCAGCCCGGTTCTTTAGTGTAATTTTGGGTTTGTTTCTGGCAGTTTTGCCTTAAATCTAGTTCCTAACCCTCCCAACCATTTTGTGAGTCACTCATCAATTTTTTAAAAATAATTTGCTTCTGAATCAATCAGCATCAGTTCTAAAGTAGAGTTGATTCTAGTATTTTGTTAATGCTCTTTTCCTTGGTTTTCTACAAATA
This sequence comes from Budorcas taxicolor, assembly GCF_023091745.1. NCBI lineage: Eukaryota > Metazoa > Chordata > Mammalia > Artiodactyla > Bovidae > Budorcas > Budorcas taxicolor. The sequence continues at coordinate 108,161,374 of NC_068911.1, forward strand.
TTCTTTCAACAGAAAATTATCAGTTACTTACTATTTGCTGAGTACTTACCCAGGTATTAAAGATACTTGATGATGCTTTTTCTATTTCCAGTCCACATATTATATATACAGTCAGGAAAGTTTCTTTAAATAATTATTTCTTTAAATAATTTTAAATAATTTCTTTAAATAATTTTAAGGTTTTTTCTATAAGATATATGGAGATATTAAAATCTTGAAGGATTGTGATACAATTTAGCATATATTGCATAAAGCTTGTTTAAAAATTTTTATTGTAATCAACTCTGAATTAATTTCTATTGTTAAATTAGCCTGTTTCCTCTGTGGCTGTTGCTCTCATCTTTTGTCCTCATTTACATATTTCTCCATTTCAATTAAGTTCTCTTTTTTTCTTTTAGGAAAAGTAACTTGATTGTTAAATTTGCTCTATTATTACCTCTTCTTTGTAATTAAAAGGTATAGCAAAAGTTTAAAAAAAGACTAAGAAAAAATCATACATTTTATCTTCAGGATATCCTTCAGTGCATTTTCACTGAGGGTCTGGGGAAGGTAAACTTTTTGTTTTAGTAACTCTGAAGAGTTTGTTTTTTTTATGTCTTTTTCTCATGCTTGGGTTGTATTGTAGCTCAGTTTGGAATTCTAGGTTCACAGTTATTACCCCTCAAAGTTTTGAAGACATTATTCTCTTGTATTCAGGGACTTACTTTTGCCAACTAGAAATATGTTGTCAGGCTAGCTATTCTAACAGGCTTTCATTTGTATGTCACTGTAAAAATGATCTCTAGTAAGTATTAAGATTTACTCTTTAGCTTGATGTTTGTATAGTTTTAATATTATACATGTTGATAGGAATTTACTTTTGTCTATACTGTACTTCAGTCATAAAAACACATGTTCAGTTTTGGAAACATTTTAGCCATTATTTTTTAGAATATTTGTTCTATGTTATTTTCTTTCTCTTCTTTTAGGGGGGATTCCATAGATGCATTTTAGAACATTTCAATCAATTTCCCCCATCTACAACTTTCTATTTGTGCTTCATTCAAAATGAATTCATTAGTACAATTTTTAAATTCTTAATGCTGTCTTTGATTGTCAGGTTTTATCTGGCTTATGGTGTTTTCTTTCAGACCATAGTTTTCTAGATTTATAATCCTTCTTCATACTGACTTGTTTATGTTTTTTACTTGCCTGTTCTATATCACAATTTCTCATTCCTTTTGTTAATACTATTCCATTTTATATTTTGATTTTTATTTGTTTTCTTTAGCTTTATTGAGGTATACTTGACAAAACTGGCATTTTTTAACATTCTGTATGATGTTTTGGTATAGATATTCATTGTAAAATGAGCACCACAATCAAGCTAATTAACAATAACATCATCTCATATAGTTATGATTTTGTGTGTGTTGTTTGGTGAGACACTCAAAATCAAATCTCCTAATAAATTTCAAATACACAATATAGTATTCCTAATTATAGTCACCCTGCTATACATTAGATCTCCAGAATTTATTCATCCTGCAGCTGAGCCTTGGTACCCTTTGATAAACATGTTCCCATTTCCCTCATCCCCCACATCCCTGGATAGCACTATTTTACTTTCTACTTTTATGAGTTAAACTAATTTTAGATTTCTCACTTAGGTTATTTCTATATCCTGGCCATTATGAATAGTGCTGCAATGAATATGGAAGCATAGATGTCTCTTTCATATAGCGATTTTGTTTCCTTTGGATATATACCTGGGAGTGGGATTGCTGGGTCATATGGTAGTTCTATTTTTAATGTTTTGAGGAATCTCCATATTGTTTCCTAGAGTGGCTGCACCAATCTGTGGTCCAGCCAACAGTGTAAAGTGTTACCATTCCGTATCATTGTGAACACTTGTTATATTTTGCCTTTTTGATAATACATGTTTTGAGGAGGACAAGCGGAAGCTACTTTATTTTTCTTTTACTGAAGTGTAGTTGCTGTACATATTATATAAGTTACAGGTATACAGTATAGCAGGGCTTCCCTGGTGGCTCAGTGGGAAAGAATCTGCCTGCCAGTGCCTACCAATGCAGAAGATGTGGGTTCAGTTTCTGGATCAGGAAGATCCCCTGGAGAAGGAAATGGCAGCCCACTCCAGTAATCTTGCCTGGAAAATCCCATGGACAGAGGAGCCTGACGAGGTACAGTGCATGGGTTCACAAAGAGCTGGACACAGCTTTGTGACTAAAACAATGAAAATAATACAATACAGTAATTCACGATTTTTAAAGATTATGGCCCATTTATAGTTATTATCAAATATTGATACTATTCCTGTGTTGTACACTATATCCTTATAGCTTTTTTATACCTAATTGCTTGTATTTATAAATCCCCTTATCCCTAAATTGCCCTCCCCCCTTCCCTCTCCCCACTGGTAACAACTAGTTTGTTCTCTGAATCTGAGTCTGTTTCTTTTTTGTTATACTCACTAGTTTATTTTTTAAATTCCACATATAAGTGATATAATAAAATATTTCTGTCTCTTTCTGAATTATTTCACTTAGCATAATGCCCTCCAAGTATGTCCATGTTACTGCAAATGACAAATTTCATTCTCTTTGATATCTGACTAGTATTTCTGTGTGTGTGTGTGTATGTATGTGTACATATATATATATATATATATATATATATATATATATCACCACATCTTCATCCCTTCATCTGTTGATGAACACTTAGGTTGCTTCTGTAGCTTGGCAATCCTAAATAATGTTGCTGTGAGCATTGAGGTGCATTTATCTTTTCAAATTAGTGTTTTTGCCCTTTTCATACATAGACCCAGGAGTGGAACTGTTGGGTCATGTGGTAGTGCTACTTTCAGTTTTTGAGAAAACACAATGCTGTTTTCCACAGTGGCTGTGCCAATTTACATTGCTACCAACTGTGTATGAGGATTCTCTTTTCACTACATCCTCACCAACATTTGGTATTTGTGTTCTTTTTGATGATTGTCATTCTGGCAGGTGTGAAGTGATAGCTCATTGTGGTTTTAATTTGTATTTCCCTGTTGTTTAGCAATGTCGAGCATCTTTTCATAGGTCTGTTGGCCATCTGCATTTTCTCTTTGGAAAAATGTCCATTCAGTTCTTCTTCCCATTTTTTAATTGGGTTTTTTTTTTTGATGTTGATTTGTATGAACTGCTTATATATCAGCCATATCATTTGCAAATACAATATTTTTTTCTCATTCATTAGGTCGTGTTTTTGTTGGTGGTTTCCTTTGCTATGCAAAAGCTTTTAAGTTTAATTAGATCCCATTTGTTTATTTTTGCTTTTATTTTCTCTACTTTAGGAGATGTATCAAAAAAAATTCTTTTGCCATGATTTATGTCAGAGTGTTCTGCCTATGTTTTCATCTAGGAGTTTTGTAGTATCTCATCTTACACTTAGACCTTTAATCTATTTCTAGTGTATTTTTGTGCATGGTGTTAGAGAATGTTCTAACTTCATTCTTTTACATGTAGCTGTCCAGTTTTCCCAGCATCACTTAAGGAAGAGACTGTCTTTTCTCCATTGTATATTCTTGCCTCCATTGTCATAGACAGATTGACCATAGGTGTGAATAATATCCATTTTAATAGCTGTGAGATGATATCTCACTGTACATTTGATTTGCATTTTATGATAATTAGTGATGTTGAGTGAACGTTGACATTTTAGGAATCAGCGAACTAAATGGAATGGAATGGGTGAGTTTAACTCAGATGACATTATACCTACTACTGTGGGGCAAGAATCCCTTAGAAGAAATGGAGTAGCCATCATAGTCAAGAAAAGAATCCGAAATGCAGTACTTCGATGCAATCTCAAAAATGACAGAATGATCTCTGTTCGTTTCCAAGACAAACCATTCAATATCACGGTAATCCAAGTCTATGCCCCGACCAGTAATGCTGAGGAAGCTGAGGTTGAATTGTTCTATGAAGACCTACAAACCTTTTAGAACTAATATCCAAAAAAGATGTCCTTTTCATTATAGGGGACTAGAATGAAAAAGGAAGAAGTCAAGAAACACCTGGAGTAACAGGCAAATTTGGCCTTGGAGTAGAGAATGAAGCAGGGCAAAGGCAAAGGCAAAGAGTTTTGCCAAGAGAACACACGGGTCATAGCAAACACCCTCTTCCAACAACACAAGAGAAAACTCTACACATGGACATCACCAGATGGCCAACACTGAAATCAGATTGATTATATTCTTTGCAGCCAAAGATGGAGAAGCTGTATACAGTCAGCAAAAACAAGACCAGGAGCTGACTGTTTCTCAGATCATGAACTCCTTATTGCCAAATTCAGACTTAAATTGAAGAAAGTAGGGAAAACCACTGGACCATTCAAGTATGACCTAAATCAAACACCTAACGATTATACAGTGGAAGTGAGAAATAGATTTAAGGGACTAGATCTGATAGACAGAGTGCCTGATGAACTATGGACTGAGGTTTGTGGCATTGTACAGGAGAACAGGGATCAAGACCATCCCCATGGAAAAGAAATGCAAAAAAGCAAAATGGCTGTCTGGGGAGGCCTTACAAATAGCTGTGAAAAGAAGGGAAGCAAAAAGCAAAGGAGAAAAAGAAAGATATACCTATTTGAATGCAGAGTTCCAAAGAATAGCAAGGAGAGATAAGAAAGCCTTCCTCAGTGATCAGTGCAAAGAAATACAGGAAAACAATAGAATGGGAAAGACTAGAGATCTCTTCAAGAAAATTAGAGATACCAAGGGATTATTTCTTGCAAAGATGGGCTAAATAAAGGACAGAAACTGTATGGACCTAACAGAAGCAGAAGATATTAAGAAGAGGTGTGAAGAATACACAGAAGAATTGTACAAAAAAGATCTTCACGACGAAGATAATCACAATAGTGCGATCACTCATCTAGAGCCAGACATCCTGGAATGTGAAATCAAGGGGGCCTTAGGAAGTATCACTACGAACAAAGCTAGTGGAGGTGATGGAATTCCAGTTGAGCTGTTTCAAATCCTAAAAGATAATGCTGTGAAAGTGCTGCACTCAATATGCCAGCAAATGTAGAAAACTCAGCAGTGGCCACGGGACTGAAAAAGGTCAGTTTTCACTCCAGTCCCTAAGAAAGGCAATGCCAAAGCATGATCAAACTACTACACAGTTGCACAATTGCACTCATCTCACACACATTTGTAAAATAATGCTCAAAGTTTTCCAAGCCAGGCTCAACAACATGTGAACTATGAACTTCCAGATGTTCAATCTGGTTTTAGAAAAGGCAGAGGAACCAGAGATCAAATTGCCAACATCTGTTAGTTTATCCAGAAAGCAAGAGAGTTCCAGAAAAACACCTGTATCTGCTTTATTGACTATGCCAAAGCCCTTGACTGTGTGGATCACAATAAACTGTGGAAAATTCTGAAAGAGATGGGAATACCAGACCACCTGACCTGCACCTTGAGAAACGTATATGCAGGTCAGGAAGCAACAGTTAGAACTGGACATGGAACAGCTGGCTCATTCCAAATTAGGAAAGGAGTATGTCAAGGCTGTATAGCACCCTGATTATTTAACTTATGCAGAGTACATCATGAGAAACACTGGGCTGGATGAAGCACAAGCTGGAATCAAAATTGCAGGGAGACATATCAATAACCTCAGATATGCAGATGATACCACCTTTATGGCAGAAAGTGAAGAACTAAAGAGCCTCTTGATGAAACTGAAAGAGGAGAGTGAACAAGTTGGCTTAAAGCTCAACATTCAGAAAACGAAGATCATGGCATCTGGTCCCATCACTTCATGGCAAATAGATGGGAAAACAGTGGAAACAGTGTCAGACTTTATTTCTCTGGACTCCAAAATCACTGCATATGGTGACTGCAGTCATGAAATTAAAAGATACTTACTCCTTGGAAAAAAAGTTATGACCAACCTAGTCAGCATATTAAAAAGCAGAAACATTACTTTGTCAACAAAGGTCTGTCTAGTAAAAGCTATGGTTTTTCCAGTAGTCATGTATGGATTTGAGGGTTGGACTATAAAGAAAGCTGAGTGCCGAAGAATTGATTGTTTTGAACTGTGGTGTTTGAGAAGACTCTTGAGATTCCCTTGGACTGTAAGGAGATCCAACCAGTCCATCCTAAAGGAAATCAGTCCTGAATATTCTTTGGAAGGCCCGATATTGAAACTGAAACTCCAATACTTTAGCCGCCTGATGCAAAGAGCTGACTCATTTGAAAAGACCCTGATCCTGGGAAAGATTGAAGGCGGGAGGAAAGGAGACGACAGAGGATGTGATTGTTGGATGGTATCACCGACTCAATGGACAAGATTTTGAGTAAACTCCAGGAGTTGGTGATGGACAGGGAGGCCTGGTGTGCTGCAGTCCATGGGGTCGCAAAGAGTTGGACATGACTGAGCGACTAAACTGAACTGAACTGAGCACCTTTTCGTGTACTTTTTGGCCATATATGTGTATCTTCTTTTGTTGTCAGTTTTAGTTTTTGGTTTGTTTTTTTTTTGGTCAATGAATTCTCTGTATTTTAAATTTTGTTTCTCTACTCAGTTTCCATGTATTTTGTTTTCCATTTCATCTTGAGTGTAGATTTTCCCCCATTTTCTCTCCATGCTTCTCTCTCTCTAGAGGATTAGTGGATACCTCTGGAAGACTTACAAAATACCCAATCCAAGATCAGAGTTTATGTGAGTACTTGCTGCATCTATCCAGTAGTATAAAATTGGGCACATCTCATATAAAGCTGAGCAAATAAATGACTTGGTTAAACTTTTATCTTTGAGACAGCCTGTCCTCCTGTTGTACAGATCAGCAAACTATATTATCTGAAGTCTAGGATAGCAATTTGTTTGTACCATCCTTCTTTTAAGTTTAAAAAACTCTTTTTTCTGAAAGTAACATACTGCGTTTTGGCTTCAAACTTTATAGAAATTTCTTTTTATGACTTATTCTTTTAATTAAAATATAATTACTTTACAATATTGTGATGATTTTTGCTATACATCAACATGAATAGGCATTAGTCATACATAGGTCCCATCCTTGACCCACCTCTACCTCCTTCCCCATTATTTGTTCTAGGTCTGTGAAAAATACCATTGATAGTTTGATAGGGATTGCAGTGAATCTATAGATTGCTTTGAGTAGTACAGTCATTTTCACATTATTGATTCTTCCAATCCAAGAACATGGTTTATCTCTCCATATGTTTGTGTGATCAATGATTACTTTTCAGTGTGTTAGAGTTTTCTGCATACAAGTCTTTTGTCTCTTTCAGTAAATTTATTCCTATGAATTTTATTCTTTTTGTTGCAATGGTGAATGAGATTTTTTTCTTTAATTTCTCTTTCTGTTTTTTCATTGTTAGTGTATAGGAATGCAAAAGATTTCTGTGTATTAAATTTATATCCTGCGACTTTACTATATTCATTGATTTGTTGTTGTTCAGTTGCTCAGTCGTGCCTGACTCTTTGTGACCTCATGTCTCCCGGAGTTTGCTCACACTCATGTCCATTGAGTCGGTGATGCCATCCAATCATCTCATCCTCAGTCATCCCCTTCTCCTTCTGCCTTCAATCTTTCCCAGCATCAGGTTTTTTTCGTAATGAATCAGCTCTTTGCATCATGTGGCCTAAGTGTTGAAGCTTCAGCTTTAGCACCAGTCCTTCCAAAGAATATTCAGGACTGATTTCCTTTAAGATTGACTGGTTTGATCTCCTTGTAGTCCAAAGGACTCTCAAGAGTCTTCTTCAACACCACAGTTCAAAAACCTGAATTCTTTGTTGCTCAGCCTTCATCATGGTCCAACACTCACATCCATACATGACTACTGGAAATATCATAGCTTTGACTGGATGGACTTTTGCCACCAAAGTAATGTCTCTGCTTTTTAATATGCTGTCTAGCTTTGTCATAGTAGATAGTTTTTCTGGAATTCTCTTGCTTTTTCTATGATCCAGTGAATGCTGGCAATTTGATCTCTGGTTCCTTTGCCTTTTCTAAATCCAGGTTGTATATCTGAAAGTTCTTGGTTCACATACTGTTGAAGCCTAACTTGAAGTATTTTGAGTGTTACTTTGCTAGCATGTGAAATAAGTATAATTTTGCAATCATTTGAACATTCTTTGGCATTGTAGTTCCTCAGTATTGGAATGAAAACTGACCTTTCCCAGTCCTGTGGCCGCTGCTGAGTTTTCTGAATTTGCTAGCATATTGAGTGCACCACTTTGACAGCAGCATGTTTTAGGATTTGAAATAGTTCAACTGGAATTCCATCACCTCCACTAGCTTTGTTGATAGTAATGCTTTCTAAGGCCCACTTGACTTCATACTCAAAGATGTCTGGCTCTAGGTGAGTGATCACACAATCATGGTTATTTGGGTCATTAAGATCCTTTTTTGTATAGTTTTGTGTATTCTTCTCAACTCTTCTTAATATCTTCTGCTTCTGTTAGGTTCGTACAGTTTCTGTCCTTTATTGTGTCTATCCTTGCATGAAATAGTCCCTTGGTATCTCTAATTTTCTTGTAAAGATCTCTAGTCTTTCCCATTCTCTTGTTTTTCTCTATTTCTTTGCATTGTTCACTTAGAAAGGCTTTCTTATCTCTCCTTGCTGTTCTTTGGAACTCTGCATTCAGATGGATGTATCTTTCCTTTTCTCCTTTGTCTTTTTCTTTTCTTCTTTTCTTGGCTATTTTAAGGCCTCCTCAGACAACCATTTTGCCTTTTTGCATTTCTTTTTCTTGGGGATGGTCTTGATCACTGCCCTATGTACAGTGTTACAAACCTGCATCCATAGTTCTTCAGGCACTCTGTCCATCAGATCTAATCCCTTGAATCTATTTGTCACTTCCACTGTATAATCCTAAAGAGATTTGATTTAGGTCATATCTGAATGGCCTAGTGATTTTCCCTACTTTTTTTCAATTTAAGTCTGAATTTTGCAAATCTGAATTCATGATCTGAACCACAGTCAGCTCCTGGGCTTGTTTAGCTGACTATATAGAGCTTTTCCATCTTTATCTGATAAGAATATAATCAATCTGATTTTGGTATTGACCATCTGATGGGGTCCATGAGTACAGTCATCTCCTGTATTGTTGGAAGAGGGTGTTAGGACCAGTGCATTCTCTTGGCAAAACTCTGTTAGCCTTTGCTCTAACTCATTTTGTACTCTAAGTCCAAACTTGCCTGTCACTCCAGGTATCTCTTGACTTCCTACTTTTGCATTCCAGTTCCCTATGGTGCTTCCCAGATGACTCAGTGATAAAGAATCAGCCTACCAATGAAGGAAGCACAGGAGACAGAGTTTTGATCCCTGGGCCCAAAAGATCCCCTGGAGAAGGAAATGGCAACTAACTTCAGAATCCTTGCATGGAAACTCTGTGGACAGAGGAGGCTGGTGAGCTGCAGTCCATAGGGTCACAAAGAGTTGGACACCGTAAAGCAACTTAGCACACATGCACCCCTATGTTGAAAATGACATCTGATTTAGATGTTAGTTCTAGAAGGCCTTTAGGTCTTCATAGAATCATTCAACTTCATCTTCTTTGGCATAGATTGGGGCATAGACCTGATATTGAGTGGGTTGCCTTGGAAATGAACAGAGATTATACTGTCATTTTTGAGATTACACATAAGTACTGTATTTTGGATACTTTTGTTGACTATGAGAGCTACTTCATTTCTTCTAATGGATTCTTGCCCACAATAGTAGATATAATGGTCATCTGAATTAAATTTACCCATTCCAGTCCATTTTAGTTCACTGATTCCTAAAATGTCAATGTTCACTCTTGCCATCTCCTGTTTGGCCACTTCCAATTTACCTTGATTTATGGACCTAACATTTCAGGTTCCTATGCAATATTGTTCTTTGTAGAATTGGGCTTTACTTTCACCACCAGACACATCCACAGCTGGGCCTTGTTTCCACTTTGACTCAGCCTCTTCATTCTTTCTGGAGCTATTTCTCTGCTCTTCTCCTGTATCATATTGGGTACTTATTGACTTGGGGAGTTCACCTTTCAGTATCATATCTTTTTATACTTTCCTACTGTTCATGAGGTTCTCAAGGCAAAAATACTGACGTGCTTTGGCCATTCTTTTCTTCAATGGACCACATTTTGTCAGAACTCTCCACCATGTCCATTTTATAATATACAATTTTATGCTGAAGAGTTTTTTAAAAAGATAACCTATGCACACACAGTTATTTTACCTCAAAGTACTTACAAATACAGTGTAAACATTTAAGAGGCACAACAAGTTCCACTGTGGTTCAAATATTCATTGACTGGGTAATTTTCTGATAGCATCTTTAGGGTTTTCTATGTAGAGAATCATGTTATCTGCAAACAGTGAGAGTTTTATTTTTTCTTTTCCAGTCTGAATTCCTTCTATTTCTTTCTATTCTCTGATTACCATGGCTAGTACTTCTAAAACTATGTTGAAGAATAGTGGTGAGAGTGGGCTTCCTTGTCTTGTTCCTGAATTTATTTTTTTTTAATTTAAATTTTATTTTTTTACTTTGCAATACTGTATTGGTTTTGCCATACATTGACATGAATCCACCACACGTGTACATGAGTTCCCAACCCTGAACCCCCCTCCCACCACCCTCCCCATATCATCTCTCTGGGTCATCTCAGTGCACCAGCCCCAAGCATCCTGTATCCTGTATTGAACCTAGACTAGCGATTCGTTTCTTACATGATAGTATACATGTTTCAATGCCATTCTCCCAAATCATCCCACCCTCTCCCACAGAGTCTAAAAGTCCGTTCTTTACATCTGTGTCTCTTTTGCTGTCTCGCATATAGGGTTATCATTACCATCTTTCTAAATTCCATATGTATGTGTCAGTATACTGTACTGGTGTTTTTCTTTCTGGCTTACTTCACTCTGTATAATCGGCTCCAGTTTCATCTACCTCATTAGAACTGATTTAAATGTATTCTTTTTAATGGCTGAGTAATACTTCATAGTGTATATGTACCACAGTTTTCTTATCCATTCATTTGCTGATGGACATCTAGGTTGCTTCCATATCCTGGCTATTATGTGCTGCGATATTGTTCCTGAATTTAGAGGAAATGCTTTAAGTTTTTCACCATTAAAGATGTATGCTGTGGGTTTGTCATATATGGCCTTTATTATGTTGAGGTATGTTCCTTCTATGCCAATTTTCTGGAGAGTTTTTTTTTTTTTAATCATAAGTGGGTGTTGAATTTTGTCACAGGCTTTCTCTGCATCTGTTGGTGATGTTTTTATCTTTCAATTTGTTAATATGGTGAATCACACTGATTAATTTGTACATATTGAGGAATCCTTGCATTCTTGGGATAAAGCCCACTTGATTATGTTGTATGATCTTTTTAATGTGTAGTTGGATTCTGTTTGCTAGAATTTTGTTGAGGATTTTTGCATCTATGTTCATCAGTGATATTGGCCTGTAATTTTCTTTCTTTCTTTCTTTTTTTTTAATGGCTTCTTTGTCTGGTTTTGCCATTAGTGTGATTGTTACCTTGTAGAATGAGTTTGGGAGTTTTCCTTCCTCTGCAATTTTCTGGAAGAGTTTGAGCAGGGTAGGTTTTTGCTCGTCTCTAAACTTTTGGTAGAGTTCACCTATGAAGCCATCTGGCCCTGGACTTTCGTTGGAAGATTTTTTATTATAGTTTTGATTTCTGTGCTTGTGATTGTTCTGTTCATATTTTCTATTTCTTTCTGGTTCAATTTTGGAATGTTACACTTGTCTAAGAATGTCTCTATTTCTTCCAAGTTGTCCATTTTATTGACATACAGTTGCTCAGAGTTTTCTCTTATGATCCTTTGTATTTCTGTGTTGTCTGTTGTAACTGTTATTTCATTTCTAATTTTATTGATTTGGTCTTCTTTTTTTTTTCTTGATGAGTCTGGCTAACAGTTTGTCAATTTGATTATCTCCTCAAAGAAGCAGCTTTTAGTTTTATTGATTTTTGCTATTCTGCTTTATTGACTATGCCAAAGCCTTTGACTGTGTTGATCACAATAAACCGTGGAAAATTCTGAAGGAGATGGGAATACCAGACCACCTGACCTGCCTCTTGAGAAACCTATATGCAGGTCAGGAAGCAACAGTTAGAACTGGACATAGAACAACAGACTGGTTCCAAATAGGAAAAGGAGTACATCAAGGCTGTATATTGTCACCCTGCTTATTTAACTTATATGCAGAGTACATCATGAGAAACGCTGGGCCGGATGAAGTACAAGCTGGAACTAAGACTGCTGGGAGAAATATCAATAACCTCAGATATGCAGATGACACCACCGTTATGGCAGAAAGTGAAGAGGAACTAAAGAGCCTCTTGAAAGTGAAAGAGGAGAGTGAAAAAGTTGGCTTAAAGCTCAACATTCAGAAAACGAAGATCATGGCATCCGGTCCCATAACTTCATGGGAAATAGATGGGGAAACAGTGGAAACAGTGTCAGACTTTATTTTTCTGGGCTCCAAAATCACTGCAGGTGGTGATTGCAGCCATGAAATTTAAAAATGCTTACTCCTTAGAAGGAAAGTTATGACCAACCTAGACAGCATATTCAAAAGCAGAGAAATTACTTTGCCAATAAAAGTCCGTCTAGTGAAGGCTATGGTTTTTCCAGTGGTCATGTATGTGAGAGTTGGACTGTGAAGAAAGCTGAGCACTGAAGAATTGATGCTTTTGAACCATGGTGTTGAAGACTCTTGAGGGTCCCTTGGACTGCAAGGAGATCCAACCAGTCCATCCTAAAGGAGATCAGTCCTGAGTGTTCATTGGAAGGACTGATGCTGAAGCTGAAACTCCAATACTTTGGCCACCTCATGCAAAGAGTTGACTCATTGGAAAAGACCTTGATGCTGGGAGGGATTGGGTGCAGGAAGAGAAGGGAACGACAGAGGATGCGGTGGCGGATGGCATCACCGACTCGACGCATATGAGTTTGGATACACTCCGGGAGCTGGTGATTGGCAAGGAGGGCTGGCGTGCTGCGATTCATGGGGTTGCAGAGTCGGACATGACTGAGCAACTGAACTGAACTGATAGTCTCTTTCATTTCCTTTTCATTTATTTCTGCTCTGATTTTTATGGTTTCTTTCCTTCTACTAGCTTTGGGTGTATTTTGTTCTTCTTTTTAGTTGCTTAAGTATAACATTAGGTTGTTTATTTGATGTCTCTCTTGCATATTAGGTATTAACCTCTTTCTCATTTTTGTGTGCTTCTACACCCGGAACTCAATAGGCCCAGGATGTTAGTACATTTTCTGAGCTCAGTTTCTGGTTCATAGAGATGTTTATCTTGTTTATAGATAATATAAAATAGAGGATGTGTAAACCTACAAAAATTATGTATCTTTCCCAGCTATTAATTAATGGGAAGCTCTTACTTTGAGGTCCATTTATCTATCCATGATTGGGCTGCAGATTACCATAAATCCTTAGAATTGTGCAAAAAATTTTACACATAGTAAATGTTTGTTTGTATTTTTTCAAGGTGTTGTGTATTTAACTTCCTCTGATACTTGAAGTTTTTAAGAGCCACTGACCTAATTGGACTCTTTCAATCTAAATACATGTTATTCAGAATTTATCTTATTGTTCCTCCAAGATGTATAATTACATTTTTTTTAACCTTGAACAACATTAAGATAATTTTAAAAGGCAGTGGTATGGCAGCAACTTTGGAAAGATTTGAATGGAATCCCCCAATGTAAAGCTGAAATTCAGCTTCATGTTGCAATTTTATTTTTTCTTTTGGCAGTCAAAAGAAATGCTTTCTTTAATGGGAAAATGCAAATATTTAAAGCAACAAGCTGGGAAATGAAGAGGGTATTTATTATGTGTTAGTCTCTTAACAACTGTTTTTAATGCATTATGGAAGTTAAATGCAGTTTGCTTGGTAGATAGAGAAAAATGTGTGAGTAGCAAATGTGGGAAGTAAGACAATGTCACTGCTGTACATTCAGTAAGGAGTCAATGTGTACTAGTGCAGGGTGATGGAGTCTATTGCCATTTATTCTAAATGATTCAGTAGCCAGCCATTCAGCTTAAATTCAATTCACACATTTTCTATACAATTGCTATGAATCTTCACAACTTCATTAAAAAAATTAAAAAATTAAATTTGAAAATATTAATATATTATGCAGAACTAAAATAAAAATGAGTGCATCATTTAAAGCAACACACACAAAAAAAGTTAGAATGAAGTATGACCTAATTTTTCATCTTGAAGCTTAAAAGGGATAAATGCAATGAACAATCCAAAATTCTAATCAAGGAAACAATCTTATATATAATACCAACCAAAAGAATATGCTATCTAGGAATACACTTAGCAAAACATTGTTAAGACTTATACACCAAAATTTACAAAATATTGTTAAAAGAAAATTTAAAAGGTCTAAATAAATAGAAAGGCATCCTATTTTCATGGATCAGAAAACTTAGCATTGTTAGGATGGAAATACTCTCCAGGTTGATCTACAGACTCAGTGCAATCTGTATGAAAACTCCAGCTGTCTTTTTTCAGAAATTTATAAGCTGATGCTAAAATTCATATGAAAATACAGGCATATTCATATGGAAAATAGCCTACATCATCTTGAAAATGAAGACCAAAGTTGAAAGACTCACACTCCCAATTCAGAACTGACTACAAAGCTATATTAATCAAGATACTGTGGTTCTGACATAGGCTAGACAGAAATTTCAGGTGAAGAGAATTGAGAACATAGAAATAAACTGTCACAGATATGGTTGATTATTTTTGACAAGGGTTCAATTCAGTTCAGTTCAGTCGCTCAGTCATGTCCGACTCTTTGCGACCCCATGAATCGCAGCACACCAGGCCTCCCTGTCCATCACCATCTCCCGGAGTTCACTCAGACTCACGTCCATCGAGTCCGTGATGCTATCCAGCCATCTCATCCTGGGTCGTCCCCTTCTCCTCCTGCCCCCAATCCCTCCCAGCATCAAAGTCTTTTCCAATGAGTCAACTCTTTGCATGAGGTGTCTGAAGTACTGGAGCTTCAGCTTTAGCATCATTCTTTCCAAAGAAATCCCAGGGTTGATCTCCCTCAGAATGGACTGGTTGGATCTCCTTGCAGTCCAAGGGACTCTCAAGAGTCTTCTCCAACACCACAGTTCAAAAGCATCAATTCTTCGGTGCTCAGCCTTCTTCACAGTCCAACTCTCACATCCATACATGACCACAGGAAAAACCATAGCCTTGACTAGACGGACCTTAGTCGGCAAAGTAATGTCTCTGGTCTTGAATATACTATCTAGGTTGGTCATAACTTTCCTTCCAAAGAGTAAGCGTCTTTTAATTTCATGGCTGCAATCACCATCTGCAGTGATCTTGGAGCCCAAAAAAATAAAGTCTGACACTGTTTCCACTGTTTCCCCATCTATTTCCCATGAAGTGATGGGACCAGATGCCATGATCTTCGTTTTCTGAATGTTGAGCTTTAGGCCAACTTTTTCACTCTCCTCTTTTACCAAGACAATTCTCAGGGTGAAAGAATAATTTCTTCAGTGAATATTACTAGAACCGTTGGGTGTGCTGTGCTGTACTTAGTCACTCAGTCATGTCCAACTCTTTGTGACCTCATGGACTGTAGCACTCCAGGCTCTTCTGTCCATGGGGATTCTCCAGGCCAGAATACTGGAGTAGGTTGCCATGCCCTCCTCCAAAGAATCTTCCCAACCCAGGACTTGAACCCAGATCTCCCACAATGCAGTGGATTCTTTACTGTCTGAGACACCAGGGAGCCCAAGAATACTGGATTTGGGTAGACTATCCCTTCCCCAGGGGATCTTCTGGACCCAGGAATTGAATCATGGTCTCTTGCATTGCAGGCAGATTCTTTACCAGCTGGGCTACCAGGGAAGCCCAAACAATCGGATATCCATATGTAAAAGAATGAATTTGGACCTCTACCTCACATCATACACAAAAGTTAACTCAAATCACAGACGTGAGTGTAAAACATAAGATCATAAAATTTCTATGTTTCAGGACTTCTCTGGTGGCTCAGACAGTAAAGAATCTGCCTACAATGCAGGAGACCTGGGTTTGATCCCTTGGTTTGGAAGATCCCCTGGAAAAGGGAATGGCAACCCACTCTAGTATTCTTGCCTGGAGAATTCCATGGATAGAGGAACCTGGCAAGCTGTAGTCGATGGGGTTGCAGAGTCAGACTCAACTGAGCTACTAACACACACACATGATAGGAGTAAATCTTCACAACTTTGGAGTAGGCCAGGGTTTCTTAGAAATGACACCGAAAGCATTAGCAACAAAACAAAAATGTAGATAGCTTGGATGTCAAGAAAATTAAAAAATATTTTTGCATCAAGGGACATTGTCATAAAAATAAAATGATAACCCCCAAAATGAGAGAAAATATTTGCAAATAGTATATCTGACAAGGGAATTGTAACCAGAATAAAGAAAGAACTCTTACAACTGAACAATAAAATGAGAGATCATCCAATGGGCAGATGTCTGTATAGATATTTCTCCAAACAAAATAAACACATGGAAAGATGCTAAACATTATTGGTTATTAAGGGAATGGAAGTCAAAACTATGATGAAAAATCACTTGAAATCCACTGAAGTGATTACAATAAATATAGACAATACCGAATGTAGGCAAAGGTGTGGAGAAATTAAAATGCTAATACATTGCTAGTGAGACTATAAAATGGTATAACCACTTTGGAAAACAATTTGGCGGTTTCTCAAAATGCTAAACTGAGAGTTTCCATTTAACCTAACAATTCTACTTTTAGGTATGTTTCCAAGAGAAATGAAAACATATATCCATATGAAGAATCGTTAATGAATGCTCAAAGTAAAAATTTTGTAAAATTAGATTGTGCTGATAATTGCACAGTTCTGCAAACTAACTAGAAACCGCTGAGCTGTACACTTTAAATGAGTCAATATTATATGAATTGTATCTCAATAAAGCTGAAAATTAAGAGATGCAATTAATTTAAAAACCAAAGGTTTTTATGTATATAAATTACTTTATAGTTCAACATATTTTGGGGTCAAAAGAAATCTTAAAGATCACTTGCTTTATTTTTCTTTATATGTGAGATGAAGCTGAGGTCTAGGTATTTTGGTTAATTTGTTGAAGATAATATAAGTAGTTAGTAACAGAATCGGATATATAAAGCCTATATTTGAATTTCTAAAATATATTGAGATTTGCTAAACCCAACAGAGACCAGCTACACAGCAAAATATGAGATAATAATCTGGTTGTAATTCAGATAATTAGTGTGACCAATCAAAATATCCACATGATGTTAATTATTTTTTGTGTAGATGAGACAGAAATACTAATACTAAATACTAATACTGCTACTGCTAAGTCACTTCAGTCTTGTCTAACTCTGTGCGACCCCATAGATGGCAGCCCACCAGGCTCTGCCGTCCCTGGGATTCTCCAGGCAAGAACTGGAGTGGGTTGCCATTTCCTTCTCCAATGCATGAAAGTGAAAAATGAAAGTGAAGTCGCTCAGTCGTGTCCGACTCTTAGTGACCCCTAAGGGAGAAAAAACATAAAGGCAACCAAAAGATTACAGAAATATATATTCACATACCTTGGAGAATCTATTAAATTAAGGAAATATATAAAATTGTCTTTGAAGCAAAGACTTTTAAATCTCATGCTATAAAGAATAATGGAGTGAGTTGCCATTCCCTTCTCCAGGGGAACTTCCCAATCCAAGGATTGAACCCAGGTTTCCTGCATTGCAGGCAGATTCTTTACCATCTGAGCCAACAGGGAAACCATATAATGGCATACATGAATATCTAAAAATTATTCAGTAACCTAAGTAATACTTTAATTTTAAAGTAAGGAGAAAAAACCTTTATGATCTCAGAACTTATTCTATGACTTAAGGTAATTGCCTCCACGTTTTGACTTCATACGAAAGGATAATATATTATCTTTGAACAAAAATTAGGATTTTTTTTTTTTGCACAGACAGGTGGTGGGAAATTAAATTGCACCTCACCCCCCAACAATTGCTGTTCTTAGTTTTTAGCACTAGTGTTTAAGATTATACTTTTATCGAGTTTAACATTCATTCAAAAATTTCAAAATAACTATCAAATTTTAGAGGAAGAAGGAGGTTTGTAAGAATTCCTGTAGTCAAAATTTGCAAGTTTGTAGCTTTTAGTCTGCACACTTCTCAGAGATGAATTTATTGGGCTTGTGACATATATTTTTAAAATCTAAACAATGTTTACAAATGGAGAAATTTTGTATAAATACATGAACTTTGGGCTTCTCTTGAAAAATGGAAGGGCTTGATAAAATAACCTTCATTCCTGTATGGTAGTTTTGGCTGCATTTGAGTGGCAGCTTCCTTTTCGGAAAAGACGTGTGCTACCCAGGTGGGCACAGTCCCCCCAGGGCCAGTTTCCCTCATGTACATTACATTCCCGATATGTTATCCTTTTTGGTTTATAACTGCTAACTATGCCCAGTCATCTCTCCTACCCTACATTTCCCATGAGGCACTTCATCAAATGACTGTGCACCTAGTGAAATAACTCAGAACTCATGGTCACTCTGGCACCTTCTCTTGGTCAGAAGAGTCATAGGTCTTGCTGACTATGTAAGAGAATCAAGTTGACTTTCCCCAGAAAAGGAGATTGAGAATCCTGAACGTATTTCATATCCTTAGAGAGAAATGTTCTCAACAGGGACAAAAATTGATAACTGGAGCAAAAAATTTAGAATCAAAATGTGTCACAGTACTTCATGGGGCCATAGTACATAAATAGATAAACAGTGTATCTATGATAATAGTTTCATGGGAGAAGGGGAGCAATTAGAAGAAAAAAATTTAATAAAGAAGATTTAAAGATTATAAATAAAAGAAATAAAAAATTTAAAATGTGGAAAAAGCGATGCAAAATTTAAAAAAAAAGTCCACTGAAAAAAGGAGGACTCAAGACTCAGAAAGGTTAATTCCTGGTCTAGCATGTTCTTGTCAGTTGTGGTTCCTTCCTATAAGAAGAACCTCAAGTAAATGTATAAAGAAAGTTGTAATCAAGTAGAGTAAATGCACTGCCTTCAATTCAACTGCTCAGGAGGCCGTCTAATCCATTCACAAAAATAACCAAGCATTTTGTTTCTCCACACCCCCCCAAGCTTTACTGAAATATAATTACATAAAGTATAAGTTTATGGTATACAGTGTGATGACTTGATACATCTATATTTTCAAAATGATGACCACAATAAAGTTAGTTAATACCTTTATCACTTTACTTTATAATTGTGTGTGTGTGTGTGTATGGTGAGCACGTTTCATATTTATTATCCAGCAACTTTCAAGTATACAATACATCATTATTAACTATAGTCACCATACTGTACACTTGCACACACATACACACAGACATACATTGTGAGTATATCCAATGGAATACTATTCAGCCATAAAAAGAAGGCAATTCAGTCATTTGTGACAACAGGTAGATACCTTGAGGGCAGTATGCTAAAAAAGTCAGAGAAAGACTGTGATTTCACTTACATGTGGAATCTAAAAAAGCTAAACTCACAGAAACAGAGAGTACAATGATGGTTGCCATGGCCTGGGGGGTGGGGAATGGGAAGATGTTGGCCAAAGTGTACAAGCTTTTAATTATAAGATGAGTAAGTTCTGGGGATCTAATGTACAGCATGGTGACTAGGAAAAGAACCACGTACACACTGAACTTTTTATTATTAGGAAGCATTTCAAATCAGTGGGGGGAAACTTTAATCACAGAACTAGTGAATATCTTTAAAAAGCAAAATTAAAACTATACACCATGGATAAAAGTACATTCAGATGTGACCATAAAAATGTGAAGAGAATATAACTGAAAGAGAACATAGCATAACATTCTCTTTGCCTTTAAAGATTGATGCATTTGACTACTACTGTTACAGCATTCTATACAGTGATGAACAAAGTAAAGAACCAAAAGACAAATGTGAAAGAAATATTTGTAACACCCCTTAATGATGAATAGATATTCAGAATGTATTAATAGGGAAATAATTTAATAAGCAATGCAGACAAAAATAATTCATTTGACCAACAAACATATAAAGATGTCCAACCTCACTAATAATCATGGTATGTAAAGTAAAACCATGAAATCTTCCTTCCTTCCTTTCTTCCCTCCCTTCCTCTTTTTTTCCTTCTTTCTCTCTCTTTCTCCCTTCCTTTCCTTCTCCTCCCTTCCTTTTCTTCTTCCTTCCTGCCCTCCCTTCTTTCTTCCCTCTTTCTCAACCACCTTGGGAAAGTTTAAAGATTGATTCTATTCAGCAACGAGAATCATGTGAAAAATAGGTAGTCTCATATACTGCTGGTGATAATGTACAATCTTAAAATATTTTCAAAGGCTATTAGCGATTTCAATAAAAAGTTAAAATTTTTACACTATGCTGTGTGCTTAGTTTCTCAGTCATGTCTGACTCTGCAACTCCAACAGGGAAGCCCTTTTTATACTATAATTATACCTTTAAAGATATATACTTTATAAAGGAACTTCCAAAGGCACAAAAGAAGCATATGTAATGCTCATGGCAGCACCATCTAGAGTCAGAAAATATCAATGTCCATCTAAATTTCTATTCATAAATTAACAAGCAATTTATTGCTCATTCATTCTGTAGAGTAATACAAAACTATAAGAAGGATGAATTAGGCCCCTGTATATAGAATCTACCAGGTTTAACAAATGTCACAGAACAATAGATGCTTATCCTATCTATATAAAATGGAAAAAAGCAATGTTAATAAATGTACATGTTTCTGCTGTTGCTGCTGATGCTAAGTCGCTTCAGTCATATCAGACACTGTGCGACCCCATAGACGGCAGCCCTCCAGGTTCCTGTTCTTGGGATTCTCCAGGCAAGAACACTGGAGTGGGGTGCCATTTCCTTCTCCAATGCATGAAAGTGAAAAGTGAAAGTGAGGTCGCTCAGTCGTGTCCGACTCTTAGCAACCCCATGGACTGCAGCCTACCAGGCTCCTCCACCCATGGGATTTTCCAGGCAAGAGTACTGGAGTGGGGTGCCATTGCCTTCTTCGGTACATGTTTCTACAGGTAAAGAAATAGAAAAGCTATTTAAAATGATTATCTCTAGGGAGAGGAGTTAAATAGGTTCAGTTAATATACAGTTTTACATTACAATGTCTATACTTTTTTTTTCTACAGCTTTTATCTTTTACAAAGAGAATAAATGCACATATTATGATGTAATTTTTTTTTTAAGAACTAGAATAAAAGACATTATGTCACGGAATTTCATCAAGTTCTAGCAAGTGCTAGAGACAGTGACAAAGAGGGTAAGGTCTGTAGCAACTTTCTCCTAAGAGAAAATGTTGAAGAAGAAGCTGTGGGTATTTTGCTTGAGTAAAATAAAACTTTTTTTTGCTCCAGGGAAAAGAGATGATGCCCAGTGGGTGAAAATTCAAGAGACAGATTGAAATGTTCTAACCATGCGAGAACCGCAAATGTGAAATGGGATGCTGCGAAAGGCAGTGTGAGCTTTATTCCTGGTTTGTGTGGATGCATGCGTGCTAAGTCTCTTCAGCCATGTCTGACTCTTTGCAACCCTAGGACTGTAGCCTGCCAGGCTCCTCTGTCCATGGGTTTCTCCAGGCAAGAATACCGGGGTGGGTTGCCATGCCCGCCTCCAGGGGAGCTTCCCAACCCAGGGATCGAACCAGAGTCACTTACTTCTGCATTGGCAAGTGGATTCTTTACCACTGGTGTTTGTCCTGGTAGATTCAAGTAATTACCAAAATTTACCAAATACACTTGTTAGGTTTATTTTAAGAAGCAATGACTGCTCCGGTGGGTAAGTGAAACGAGATCCCAGAAGAAAGCATTTAAACCTCAGGATCTGTAATTGCAAGTATGAAAAGAAGCTAGAATTATTGTACATAATGAGCTAAACTGTATAGTCAGTGAAGGATCTTAAGTCATGTCAAGAACTACATCATCAGAACATCTAGCTAGATGAGCATAGCTTTATGAGGAAATTCTCAGAATTTCACTCTTCTATGTATACAGATATATTCTCTAAGTTTCAGACCCTTTATTATCAAAGTGCAATCCACAGACTAGGAACATCAGCTTATTAGAAATGAAGAATCTCAGGCTTTACCAAGACCCAATGAATCAGAATCAGTGTTTTAATGAGCTCCACCAGTGAGTCCTGTTCTTGAATTTGAGAAGCACTGGTTTACCCAGGTATCCATAGGACTTCTCTTATTCTTGAGCCTTCAAAGCCCAAATAAAATGAATCAACCCATCACATGAAAAAAAAAAAGTTCAAATAATGAGAAGTTTTGATTGTTATTGTTTATAACTTGGGAGAAATAATGACCATATATGCATATATATGTGTATATGTGTACACATATTTATATGTGCTATGTAAATATATGTACATATGTGGATAGCACATATACATATATTGAACATATAAGTATGTGCATATACACACATACACACAAAAGCAAAACTTAAGTCTTTGTAGCTGTTAGTTTAAGTTGGTGGTCAACTGTTTCACCTTTTAAAGAGATTTTAGCTCATTTTCCTCCCCACAAATGAATAGTACTCAATTTAATTAAACATTGAATTAAGAAGGTAAACATCTTTGAGACATTTGTATACCTTTCATTTTGACAGCTAGTATGACTTAGAACATCTTTAATGTCACTTTCGGTTTATTAAGAATTCTTTCTGTGGCTTTCAGCATATTGATGGGTTTTTAAGACTTAATCCCTTAATTTTGATTTACTAGGATTCTAATTTTTTTTTTGCATCGAAATTATTTGGGGCAGGGGAATTGTGTGAGGAGGTTACTCTAAAAGTAGACTAGATAAAGTGAAAAAAGTAAAAAAAAAAAAAAAAAGCTTCAGGCAGGGAGACATATTCTAATTACCAGCTAAAGCCTTGACAAAAATGTACTGGCTTTCGACTGATTTTACTATATCCATTTCCTGAATCATTTTGATTTTTCATTTGTGTGCAAAGACATTTAATGAGCAGTAATGAATTTAGCAATGTATGGGAATGTCATGGTAAAATCTTTTGCTGGATTTTTAAAACTGATGCTTTTCATAAACTGTTTCCTTAACAAGTCATGTTGCTTCTCAGCCGTCTTTACAGAGTTTAAAGCATACTCTTCCCAACTGGCCCCAGATGGAAAATACTCTCTTGAAATTGAATGTTTTTTTTTTTTTTTTTTTTAAGTGTAGCTCTGCATGGCCTTCTTAAAGTAAAAAAATTAAGTTTGAACAGAATGCGTTTGGTAGTGGGTCTATAATTCCCCCAGCACGCCACATATTTGGATTTTTCGCTTTTGGCAGTGGAATTTTTCTAATTTAATTAAATCATTAGCGTTAGCAGATGACAGCATGAAAATTCTTTTCCCTAGTCACTTATCTAAATATTCTTCCAGTCCACTGGGGTTATGTGCACACTTTATCTATTTTGAAACTGCATTTATTTGTTTCATTTCTACACTGACTTTCCCATTCAGAGTTTATGGGCAATGTGTAGACATTTCCCATAATGATCTGCAACCTTTTTTTCAAGCAATAAGTGGAGAATAGGCAAGGAGGGAACTAGACAGTGGAGAAAATCTTTACAAAGAAAGACTGGGAGAGAAACAGCAGATGGTTCCGGAAGAGCAGCCAGAGCTGAAATGCTTATCCTGGTCCAAGCCCCTGCCATTCTGTCTCTTGCTTTGTAGCTCATACACTGTAAAAATGTGACAATGGTTTGTGTCTAGAAATTTGTTGTCAATACTTCAAATGACAATAAAAGCCAGTTTTTCAGGATTATCTGAACCAAAAGTGAATCTTCTTTGCACTGAAACCTTTCACTCATTCATTCACATTTTTAAACCTTACTTTTTACTATTGATATATACATCTTTCCTTCTTAGATTTTAAACTTCCTTGAAATTTGAGGATATATACTTTACATCTTCCTTCTTTCCTTCTTTTTTCTTCTCTTTCTCTGCCCCCGTTCCCCCTGCTCAAGATCCTCCCTTTTCTCTCCTCCACCTCCTTCTTTTTGCTTCTCTGTGTCTTCTTTCTCTTTTCAGGGCCTAACTCAGGGCCTGGCACATAATGCATATTGAATGAACAAATATTACTGAATTCTGAGCAAACGGAATTCTGTTGCATCTTTCCTAGCAGTCACTGAATATCTACTGCAATATTTTAAAACAGGCATCATTTTAATCCTGAGAACAGTCTTGTTAAGATGATTGCTGTCATCATTATCTTCCATTTTGTCCATGAGGACATAGGGGCCACGAGATAGTAAATAAATTGCTGATAGTCACAGAACTCTTCAGTTAGAGAATTTGAACTCAGGATGGTCATGGATGCTCAAAAGGATGGTGACCCTAGACAGTTAGGTTTGATGAAGCTCCAGCAGTGATGAGGGATTTTCTTTGCATTTCTATAGCATATCTCCAGTTTCTGTCACAAATAAGTCAGTTTTGGGTGGTAGAAAGGGTTGACTCTGAATTGCGCACTTCAAAAAAGTGAATTTTATGGTATGTAAATTAGATATCAATTTTAAAAGATTTAAATAATAAGGATTGGGAATGAATGAATTTTGGATATTTTAGATGTTCTGAGAGCTTTCCCATCCTTTGTTCTTTTAGGATCTTAGTTCACATTAACATCAATTCTTTAACTGTTCAACTTCCTAAAGCCACATGTTGAAGCAATATCCAAAATTACCAGGCCCAGATTTTACTGTACCCTTGTTTCCCTGTGTTGGAGGCACCATTTATCTGAGGAGGGGATCATGGAACAGTGATTCCTAGGAGTCTGTCCAGCATTTAAATCATCAACTATAAGCCACTGACTAGCTTCTAGGTTGAGAAGTTTAATAAATATGGGCTCATGAAACTATTATGAAATAAGTCAGAAAGACAAATACTCTATGTTATCACTTATATATGAAGTCTAAAAAATAAAAGAAACTGGTGAGTATAATAAAAAATAGACTCACAGAAGAGAAAATAAACTAGTGGTTACCAGTGGGGAGAAGGAAGTGGGGAGGGACAAGACGGGTTTGGAGATTAAGAGGTATGAACTACTGTGTATAAAATAGCTAAGCTACAAGGGTATAATAGACAACACAGAATATACCCAATGTTTTATAACAGCTATCAATGGAAGATAATCAGATTTTTGAATCACTATGTTGTACCCCTGAAACTAATATAATAATGTAAATCAACTATTCCTCCATTTAGAAAATTTAAAAAAAAAACAGTTTTCATCATGATCACAATCTTCCTCCAATTCACATTTAAAAAAAAAAAAAAAAAAAAGCCTGTTGTCATATCCCTCAGAGAGTGTTTCCAGACACAAATGTATCTGGCAAGGATGAGATACCACATTTGGGAAGTCTGTTTTCATTCAATCTTCTTCTAAATCCATTTCAGGGTGCTGTTACAATTTAAATAGATATTCCCTGGTGAGTCAGATGGTAAAGAATCTGCCTATAATGCGGGAGACTCGGGTTTGATCCCTGGGTCAGGAAGATCCCCTGGAGAAGGAAATGGCAACACACTCCAGTATTCTTGCCTGGAAGATTCCATGGACAGAGGAGCCTGGTGGGCTATAGTCCATGGGCTCACAAAGAGTCAGATGTGACTGAGTGACTATAGTTGAAAGTTACATAATTTGGTATTTTTTAACACTTATGTCCAGAATGAAGACAGCAGTTTTTTGTTTAGTTGCACGTGCACACACACACACGACCTCACACACACATGCATACACATATATAATCACACACGAACACAAGCATATGTACACATGCACACACACTTATGCATATGGCTCATGAATGGATGGTATCATAGCAGAAAGTTGTTGTTTAGTCACTAAGTCATGTCCAACTCTTTTGTGACCCCATGGACTGTAACCTGCTAGGCTCCTCTGTCCATGAGATTTTCCAGGCAAGAATACTGGAGAGGGTTTCTATTGCTATTTCCTTCTCCAGGGTATCTTCCCCACCCAGGGACTGAACTCACGTCTCGTCCCCTGCATTGACAGGCAGATTCTCTACCACTGAGCTTCCAGGAAAGCCCCAGAAGAAAGTTATTGAGCCAATACATCTTCTGAAAGGAAATTGTTATATGTATATGTTTAAAGTATAAGTGAAGTGAAGTTGCTTGGTCGTGTCCAACTCTTTGCGACTCCATGGACTGTAGTCTACTAGGCTCCTCCTTCCATAGGATTTTCCAGGCAAGAATACTGGAGTGGGCTGCCATTTCCTTCTCCAGGGGATCTTCCTGACTCAAGGACTGAACCCAGATCTCCTGCATTGCAGACAGATGCTTTACCGTATGAGCCACCAGGGAAGCCCACTTTAAGTATAAGGAAAACCAATTGCTTTCCTTTATGTGGACTTAATCAGGATGAAAATATTTCAATACAAAGCTGACAGGAGTTTCAAATATTCTGTTTGATAGCTATATGCAAATATGACAGATTCATAACTTTTTTTTTCCCCTCCTGCTACTTGCACTTTGAAATGAGAGCAGAATGCTTGTAGGGAACAAGAGGGAGAGAGGTGGGAGTGGGTTTGGGAGCATTTGTGTCAAGATTTTTTAGTCTTGTCCTGGGTAGAGGAAGTTCTTTCCTTCCTTTTCTAAGTGATGCGGTAGCCTCACCCTGAGTTCCTGTGATATTTGTTTGTTAATTTGGAATCTAGATTTGATATTTCTGTCTTTAATAAACTTTATTACCTCCATAAAGCCAAAGGCCAGTTTAAGCAGGATGGTTAGAGAGTGGGATGGGAGGAAGGTGTAGGTCCAAATTGTTTATTTCTAATGTTTCTCTTCTTTGGGGTCAGAGTTTGCAAATTAAGACTTGCTGGTTGCAGTGACTAAAGAAAGGCAGTTGCTGCTGTCAACAACTTTGTCTCTCAGCCCTTGAGAAAGGGAAGGAGATCAAGGAAGAGTACCTAAAATATATTGCTATGATTTATGTCAAAGAGTGTTCTTCCTATGCTTTCCTCTAAGTATTTTATACTGGCGCATACCCTGAGAAAACCATAATTCAAAACGATACATGTACCCCAGTGTTCATAGCAGCACTATTTACAATAATCAGAACATGAAAGCAATCTAAATGCCCATCAACAGATGGATGGATAAAGAAGATGTACATATACAATGGAATCTTACTAAGCCATAAAAAGAAATGAAATCGTATCATTTGTAGAGACATGGATGGACCTAGAGAGTGACATACAGAGTGAAGTAGGTCAGAAAGAGAAAAACAAATGTCATATATTAACACATGTATATGGAATCTAGAAAAATGGTACAGGTGGACCTATTTGAGGGGTAAGAATAGACATAGGGAATAGACATGTGGACTTGAAGGGGAGAGGTGGGATGAATTGGGAGATCAAGATTGACATATGTGCCCTGCCATGTGTGACACAGGTAGCTGGTGGATACCTACTCCATAGCACAGGGAGCTCAGCTAGGTGCCCTGTGATGACCTAGACGGGATGGAGGAAGAATAGCGGGGAGATCCAGCGTGGAGAGGATACACACACACACACACACACACACACACACACACACACACACACACACACACACGGAAGTGATTCACTTCATTTTATAGCAGAAACTAGCGCAGCATTATAAAGCACCTATGTATGCATGTGTGCTCTGTCATGTCTAACTCTTTGCGACCCTATGGATTGTAACCCACCAGGCTCCTCTGTCCATGAAATTTTCCAGGCAAGAATACTGGAGTAGGTTGCCACTTCCTACTCCATGGGATCTTCCCAACCTAGAGATCAAACTGGCTTCTCTTGTGTCTCCTGAGTTTGCAAGTGGATTCTTTACCATTGCACCACCAGCTGTATGCCAATAAAAAATAAGGCAGGGTGCATACCTTCACCTCTTCAAACTGTGTTCCATTGGCTGTGTGTTGGAGTCATTCAGGTATCTTAAAAGGATGAGAAGTTTCCACCTTTAGAAATCCAGTCCTGATTTATTCGTGGGGATGGGTTTTGGTGATTACCAGTGAAACTAACATGCAACAAAAACTGAGAACCTTCACTCTCACCAGTGGTTGCCATTCTGGCTGCTATCCCCATACTCTGGGTTGGGTGCCATGCCATGCCCCAAGAGACTTCAGTGATCTGGGATGGGGCCTGAGCGTGGGTATATTTTATAAGCTCCCCAGGGGTTCCTAAGGAACAGCCAGGAAGGAGATCTTCTGAGCTACCTGGTCAGCAGATTTTATCTTTGCCCTTGTTGTATTCAACTCTGAAATTACTTTTTAGGGTTTATATCATGTAGGAGCCAGTGTGTTGGGTGCTCAAAGGAGGTGCCAGTGAGTGACACAGTGTCTGTTCTCTGGATGCTATTAGGCTGTGCACAGTCATAATATTTTGTGTTTGTTGGTTAATGAAGCTGATTGAAAACTATCTTAAATATAGAGTAGAAGGCTTTTTCTTGCATTATTTCCTCTAAAACCAGCCATCTCTTGAGGAGAGCAAATTATGAGATGTAAATTCATAGAAGTTAGGAAACATGTTCACATTTACATGACAAAGAGCGCTGGGAACCAAACCTTCAAAAGACTTTGGCTCTACCATTTCCCCCCATGTCTTCTGGCACAACCATCCATGAGTATTTTAAAGCAGGGGTGGGGAGTGGAGGAATCAGAGAGGCAGAAATTGAGATGGAGAAAACTGTTTTCAGAATGTTTGTGAGTATATGAGTACGTGTGTGTGTGTATATTTTGAGAGTGTGTGTCTGCATGTGTGTGACCCTTGCGTGTGAGAAAATATGCCTTTGGGGTTCTATTTAATGGTATTGTTCTTGTCTCTTGAAAATTATACAGTCTTTTAAAGTCTAACAGAAAAAAAAGAAATTACTGACATCTTTAGGAATATTAAAGTGTCTGTCTGACACTGAAAGGCCATTACTATCTGTGAGGAGAATTAAAGAGAGTTTATTAAGGCCAACTCAGATTTCTACTGATACCAAGAAATAGTATTTTAATCAGCTAGAAAGAGATGTATGTGAGGGCAGATCGCTATCAATGACCATCCGTCACCAGAAGATGCTTAATAGCCTGTCTTCCTTAAACACTGACCATTTTCCTCCTCATACAGGGAGGGAGAGACAGCCAGCCCATCACTCGGAGGCAGGTATATGCTCTTTATAAACAGAGATGTAAGAAGCCATAGAAAAGAAACAAGCATGACTGGATTATGGTGCTTTGTAGGTGCAGTCAAGGCCCAAGCAGTAATGTTTAGGTTGACAGGGGCTTTAAAATCATGATAAAATATTGTCTTTGAGGCTTAGATATATCTGTATGTTTCTCTAAGAAAGTAATTTCAGTGTTATGAATGTCCATGGCCTTTATTTGCTTTAACAATGTTATATTGCTTCCCAGCTCTTTATGCGTTCATGAAGATAGCCATAAACATTCAAGCATTCATTTATCCATGCAAACAACAAATGCTCATTGAGTATCTGCCACGTTGCTATGCATCAAGCATTATACTACCTAGGAGAACATGGGGTATAAAACAGTTTTCCTGCTCTACAAGAGCTAAGTGCCTAGTGGAATTTTTAATTTCCATGCTTTCATTTCAGAGTGTATTAAAAAGCAGAGACATCAGTTCCCAACAAAGATCTGTGTAGTCAAAGCTATGATTTTTCCAGTAGTCATGTACAGATGTGAGAGTTGGACTGTAAAGAAGACTGAGCACTGAAGAATTGATGCCTTCAAATTGTGATGCTGGAGAAGACTCTTGAGAGTCCCTTGGACTGCAAAGAGATCAAAGCAGTCAATCCTAAAGGAAATTAACCCTGAATATTTAGTGGAAGGACTGATGCTGAAGCTGAAGCTGAAGCTCCAATACTTTGGCCACCTAATGCAAAGAGCTGACTCATTGGAAAAGACCCTGATGCTGGGAAAGATTGTAGGCAAAAGGAAAATACAGTGGCAGAGAATGAGATGGTTAGATAGCATCAGTAATTTGATAGATATGAACTTAGACAAACTCTGGGAGATGGTGTAGGACAGAGGAGTCTGGCATGCTTCTGTCCATGGGGTCACAAAGAGTTGCATATGACTTAGTGACTGAGCAAAAACAACAAGTTTCAGAAGGTTCACAAGAACGAAGCCAGGGATTACTCAAGGAAGACCAGCTGCCTGGTCCAAAGGCATTTCTATCTTGACCTCAGTCATGGTCAGGCCTGGAAAAAAGAAACTACTTATTTCAAGCAGAGAGGAATTTAATGCAAGAAATCAGTTGTGAAGCTGTTGGAAGGACTGGAGGGGCAAAAGACATAAGGTTATGGTACTCAAGGCTGGGCAGCTGCTCCTGCCCTTTCTTAGGATGAATGGTTGGAGGAATCATGGAAGTTACTGGAGCTGGTAGTCCTTGCTTTTAATCCTGCCCATCTAGAGATGGAAGCAGAGTGGCTTCTCCCTTCCTATTGTGTTCTGATCTCTTATTACCTCCTATTGGTGGCATCCAACTTGACCAACCAGCTAAGAAGTCTTGATAATTTAGTTTGTACCTCTAGACCTATAATACAGAGAAGAAGTTATAGCAGTGCAAGGCAAATGCAGATGATGGTGGTCATGAATCCAGTAGTCAAATAACTAGAGAGAGGTGGGGTCTGGGAGTAGTCACTGACACTCAAGAGTTTTCCTGACTTGGTGCAATGAGATGTGACCAGGCTTTGAAATCTGACTGAAACTAATCATTATGGACTGAAATGTATTCTCCCACCCAAATTCATATGTTGAAGCCTCAACCTCAACTGTGCCTCTATTTGGAGATAGAGCATTTTAGGAGATATTAAGGTTAAATGAAACCATAAGAGTCAAGGTCTCATTCATTCTGTGTGTTAATTGCTCAGTCATGTCCAACTCCTTGCAACTCCATGGACTGTACTCACCAGGCTCCTCTGTCCATAGAATTCTCCAGGTAAGAATACTGGAGTGAGTTACCATCCCAGGTGATCTTTCTGACCTAGTGATTGAACCTGGGTCTCCTGTATTGGCAGGCATATTCTTTACTGTCTGAGCCACAAAGGAAGGCCCATTCAATCAGACGGGTGTCCTAATAAGAAAAGGAAGAGACGCCAGAGGCATGTGTACAAAGAAAAGCCACGTGAGGATGCACAGAGAAGGCAGCCAAATGCAAGTTAAGGAGAGATACCTCACCAGAAACCCAACCCTGCCAGCACCTTGATCTTGAACTTTGGGCTTCCAGAACCATGAGAAAATAAATTTCTATTGTTTAAGCCACCCAGTCGGTGGTATTCTGTTTTGGCCACACAAGCTAATACACTAAAGAAATGTATAAATGATGAATATAAATAGTCAAATGTCAAATTGCAAATTTTTACTAAAAATGTAACTTTCTAAAACATTGCCTACTTATATTTGCTGGACAGAATGTTCTTCTTCTACAACTAAAACCACATGGCGGGGGCCTTCTTTAGTGGTCCATGCTTGAGAAACTGTCTTCTAGTGCTGGGGACATGGGTTTGGTCCCTGGTCAGGGAACAAAGGTCCCATGTGCTGCAGGGCAACTTAAGCATGCTAGAACTACAGAGCCCATAAGCTCTGGGACCTGTGAGCTACAACTAGAGACAAGCCTGTGCACTGCATGGAACAGTGTACATGCCACAATGAAAGGTTCCTTATGCTACAATGAAGATCCTTTGTGCAACTAAGACCTGACACAGCCAAAAAAAAATCCCTACATGGTAATCAAATAAAATTAGGAGGTTGTTTGATGACAGTCTCTGATCAGGAGAGTTTGTTGGAAGATATGAATAGCCAGTGTCATAACAAAACGTCCTCTCTCTGTGGAATTCTCCAGGCAAGAATGCTGGAGTGGGTAGCCATTCGCTTCTTCAGGGAATCTTCCCAACCCAGGGATCGAACCCAGATCTCTTGCATTGCAGGTGGATTCTTAAGGTCTGAGCCACCAGGGAAGCCCCAAAGTAAGTCTGACATACCCACTTTTCCTCTAGACCCACAGTCCTTGTTGGGTTTATATACACGAGGGCACTCCACCCCCATGGTGCTGGGGGCAGAGTGTATCAACATTTCTGATGTTCCCTTTGTGGCTTCCTCCTCTTTTCATACTGACACATCCTGGCTGCCATTTTGTTTCTTTTGGATGGTCTTGCATTGACCCTTTTGGATAACTCACTTTGATCCTTTGCGTATGTTTTATTGTTTAATTTACAAATTTTCAATTCTTGGGGCAGAGATAGTTCACACTTAGGCTGGTAACTGCCCAGGATACACTGCTAGAGCTGTACTGCTTATTGCCTTTGTTCCCTTCTGATCCATCAATACTTGCGCCATCTCAGTCACTAAATGTTTCGAATGTCAATCTTTGCCTGTGTAATTAGCACCATAAAGTGTGAAAAGAAATTGACCAGGTTAAGCTGTTCAATTAGCCTTCCATATAGCAGACTAGACTATTTGAGAACTGTCAAAAAGATTTCCATTTCCAAAAATAACAGCTTCATCAGCCTATCTCAGAGCATAAAATCCAGCCACTAGAGTTGCTCCTTAATAAATTTAATCTTATTTACCAGAAGGGATAATCAATATGTCTAACATTTAAAGCTTAACTACCATGTGATCTTTATTTATTTAATTAAATTTTTTCTTTGGGGGGAGGAGCAGAGAAATGTTTATTGCAGGGCCAAGCAAGCTTAAAAAACTCCAAACTCCCTAATGGTTTTTGGGAAAAAGATTTCATGGGCAGGATTCGGGGTGAGGGTAGCAGAGTGTGTAGCTTTCTTCTGATTGGTTGGTGGTGAGGTAACAGAATGATGTCCCAGAAAGTGGAGTCCCAGGAGTCTGTGCTCATCTTGAAGTTATCATCCTTCACCTGCTTAAGTGCCTTAGTTCCTGCAAAAGGGATAAAAGATATTGCTATGTATAGTATTTGTGGAGGAATCAGGCTCCGTATTCCTGCCCCAAGGCTGCGCTGTTTGTTGGCTGCTGCTTCCTAGTCTCTTCATCCCCTCCTTTCCCTGACCAGCACCTGATTGAATATACCCTTTAGAACTCAGGGAATGTCATGGAGGCTAAATGAAGTCAGTTTCCTACAAACAAGAAATGGGGGACACAGAAAGGATTTGTACCCAGGAGCCCCACAGGATCCTGCTTGGCTTCAGTCCCCCCTTTGACCTGATCCTTCTCAGTCTTGGGGAGAACAGGTGATGGACGAGAAAGAGCATAATGTTTGGATAGTTACTGTTGTTTAGTCTCTAAGTCATGTCCGACTCTTTTGTGAACCTATAGCCTGCCAGGGTCCTCTGTCCTTGGGATTTTCCAGGCAAGAATACTGGAGCAGGTTTTCCTTATCCAAGGGGTCTGCCTGACCCAGGGATCAAACCAGCTTCTCCTGCATTGGCAGGCAGGTTGTTTACCACTGAGCCACCAGGGAAGCCCCAACATTTTGGATGGAGACATTAGTCATAAACTCAGCAGAAGAACTCAGTTTTAGGGGGACTCAGTTTAAATTCTACTATGTGATCTTTAAATGGATCATCTCATTCATCATCACAAGCCTACTAGGAAGAAAGAAGTGAAAGTGTTAGTTGCTCAGTCATGTCAACTCTGCGATCCCATGGACTGTAGCCCATCATGCTCCTTTGTCCATGGGATTTTCCAAGCAAGAGTATTGGAGTAGATTGCCATTTCCTTCTCCAGGGTATCTTCCTGACCCAGGGATTGAACTCTGGTCTCCTGCATTGTAGGCAGATTCTTTACCACCTGAGCCACCAGGGAAGTCCATTACTAAGAAGAAGATCATGTTATTAGTGTCCTTTCATTGATGAATCAACTGGAGTTTCAATAGGTTAAATAATTTGTTAGGACTTCTCTGGCAGTCCAATGGTTAAGACTTCACCTTCCAATGCAGAGGGTGTGGGTTCCATCCTTGGTCAGGAAGCTAATATCCCACATGCCTTGTAGCCAGAAACCAAAAACATAAAACAGAAGCAATATTATAACAAACTCAATAAAGATTTTTAAATGGTCCATGCTTAAACTCAATATTCAAAAAACTAAGATCACGGCATCTGGTCTCATCACTTCATGACAAATAGATGGGGAAACAATGGAAAGTGACAGACTATCCTCTTCACCTGGAAAATCACTGCAGATGGTGACTGCAGCCTTGAAACTAAAAGACACTTGCTCCTTGGAAGAAAAGTTATGACCAACCTAGACAGCATATTAAAAAGCAGAGACATTACTTTGCTGACAAAGATCTGTATAGTCAAAGCTATGTTTTTTCCAGTAGTCATGTGTGGATGTGAGAGTTGGACCATAAGGAAAGCTGAGTGCCAAAGAATTGATGCTGTTGAACTGTGATGTTGGAGAAGACTCCTGAGAGTTCCTTGGATGGGGTGGAGATCAAATCAGTCAATCCTAAAGGAAATCAGTCCTGACTAGTCATTGGAAAGACTGATGCTGAAGCTCCAGTATTTCGGCAACCTGATGCGAAGGACGGACTCATTGGAAAAGCCCCTCATGCTGGAAAAGATTGAAGGCAATAGGAGAAGGGGATGATAGAGAATGAGATGGTTGGATGGCATCACCAACTTGATGAACATTGAGTTCGAGCAAGCTCTGGGAGTTGGTGATGGACAGTGAAGCCTGGCGTGCTGCAGTCCATGGGGTCTCAAAGAGCTGGACACGACTGAGTGACTGGACTGAACTGAACTGATGTCACAAACAGAACAACAATAATAATTTGTTTAACATGATCAATTGGTAAACAGTAGAGAATCAAATCTAAAGATTAACCATTGTGTTTAGAACAAACAAGTCACCTTGACCTACCAGATCCTGTGTGATCTAGTTGTTACATTCTAGAGCTTTTCTCAGACTCTTCCTAACTTGCTTTATTCCTAAGAACATGGTCCCAAGTTTTGGGGCACACAAACCTTTTTCCCAGCTATTTCCCAGCAGAAAGACTGACCCCTCTACTGGGAATGCTCTTTACCCATGCTTTTATATGTCTAGCTCCTCCCCTTGCCATTCTATCTAAAATTTGTTCTCTTTTCTTATACCTGACCCTATGTTATACCAACTACTGGTGGTTATTTCCTCATAGTGAAACCAGTCTAGGCCCTATGGGGCTCCCGGACACAAAGGGCTTTTTTTTCCCCCCTCTGTTTCTGAAAGGTAAGACTCCACCCCCAAGGACCTTCCCTGAGTTACAAAGGGCAGATTTGAACAGTTTCTAATGAAGGGAGGAGCAATCACAAAACCATTAAAGGCAAGATTGAAGAGACCAGAGACGCTCATCAAGTTTGGGAGAACTGACCACCTGAGGCAAGGTTAAGGGAGTGCAGGCCCTACACACACCCTAGTCTTGTCAGAGACCCCACCTTTGAACCATTGTTATAAAACCCCTCATCAAGTCCTCTGAGGTGGGATGCAAAGTTTTCAAGGGTGAGATCTCACTGTGTCCCACTTTGCCTGGCAAAGCATTAAAGCCATCCTTTTCTACTTCACCCAAAAGTCTGTCTCTGAGATTCAGTTCTTCACCAGTCTAGAGAGGCCAAGCTTGGCATCAGTAGCAGGCATCTATCATAATTTGGAATTGTTTACTTATTTGTTTTCTGTATCATCCCACTGGTCTTCCCAGGTGGCTCAGCGGTAAAGAGCTCACCTGCCAATGCAAGAGATACAAGAAACGTGGGTTTGATCCCTGGGTCAGGAACATCACCTGAAGTAGGGAATGGCAACCTGCTCCAGTATTCTTGCCTGGAGAAGCCCATGGACAGAGGAGCCTGGTGGGCTACAGTCCATGGGCTGGCGAAGAGTTGGACGTGACTGAGTACACACACACACACACACACACTCCTCCCACTAATTTTCATGAAGGCAAGGGCTTGATCTTTGTTATATGTGGCTGTTTTGCAAACACAACACAACAGAAATATTGAGTCCTCCACTTATTAGGCACTTAACAATTTATTGACCAGAGATGTATTAATACATCATTTTTTATCCAAATGTTATAGAGTGGAAACTTATCAATATTCACTTAAATAACAATGTGCCAAACACACACATTAGTTTCTGCAAAAATCCTCCGATCAATAATGTTCATAAATATGAGCTAAATGCCAAAGTATCATCTATTGTGATCTATTAAACCCCAAAGTTCTTGGGAATAAGACTCAGGATAGTATGCTTTTGTTGGACAGGGACTTCTCAGGGTCTGAGTGGTCTCTGTAGCTGGACTGATTATCACAGAGAGTATTCTGAGTCACCAATGCATAAAGTCATAGAGATGAGGAGGCGGCTGCAAAACGGTTGGGGATAGCTGAAAGCAGGAAAGACAAGCTCCCAAATAAATTTCAGTTGACTCATGTGCTCAGTCACCTCCAACTCTTTGTGACCCCATGGACGGTAGCCCTCCAGACTCCTCTGTCCCTGGGATTCTCCAGGAAAGAATCTGGAGTGGGTTGTCATGCCCTCCTCCAGGGAATCTTACTGACCCATGGATCAAACCCATATCTCTTACATCTACCCACATTGGCAAGCAGGTTTTTACCAGTAGCACCACCTGGGAAACCCCCTTAGTGTGTTTGGGGATTGTAAAAGACTGGTTGGCAGGAACTTGAATGTGATGTTGAAAATTTTGGATTTTATCCTTGTTAGAGTGCACTCCTAGGAGTTTCTGAGTGGACTAGTAATGAATTAAAATGAATGTTTCTGAAAGTGAGAGATGGAATGATTAAGATGGAGGAGGGAATGTGTACTGGAAAAGGAGCCCATCAGTTTCTGACAAATTGACTATAATGTGGGCAAACCCTGCCTGGGGCACAGCTGTCTCAACTCTCTTCCTGGCAGAGGAAACCAAGGGAAAGAGGCCACATACTGCGTATGGGCTGTGCAGTCTCATCTGTTGTATCCTTGTTAAACTTGGAGCAGTTGGAATAATTCTAAAAGGTATTTCTTCTCAATTCTATTAGAAACCGATTGGTATGGTATTTTGTTAATCTCAGCTCTTCCTATATTGGCAGTACAATGACTGATATAAAGAGTGTTTTCTGCAGACGATGAACAATTTCTGTACCTCAGAGTAACTTCTGAATTATCAAAGATATGTTAAATTATGTTGACTTGTATTTAAGGTTAGCTGGTTTTTAACATAATCTTTGTGTAATTAGAACTTAAATATAAGTTGTCATTTAAACCATTTTTATATACATCATTTGATGACCATTTTTTATCTGTTGTTGCAGTAGAGAAAGATTAGCTTCAGAGAACCTCGGTGTCTTGTACAAGGTCACTTGGCTAGTAGGTAGAAACGCCTGGGTTTAAACCTTTCTTTCATTTCCAGCATTTTATATCTTGGTAAAAACTGGAAGCTAGTGCTTAATACATATAATGCATCGTTATGAAACAGAATTCTGAATCATTATAGAGCAAGCAACTCAGTGGAGTGCAGGGGTTGACTCTATCTGATTTGATGTAATTCAGTGGGTGTTCAAATCACTCAGTAATGATAATGATGTCATCACCATTCATTCTGATTCAACCCATCCCAAAGTGAATGTATCTTATAATGTTCCTCAAACAGGTTTAATTTAAGTATTTTTAAATTAAATATTGACAGTAATGTTCAGGCTTCAGTTTCCCCTCATTGGGTTTTGGACTCCACAACTCTAGGATATGGAGTGTGGCTTTGTTCGTTTGCTCTCCTGGAATTTGCAGACAGCAGCTATGTACTTGGCAACAGGTTGATGCTGGCAAAGAGAGAGAGGACGGGTATGAAACAAGTGTGGCATGAAACTGTTTGCTTTTCTCCACCACAGTCTGCTGATTCGACCTGCAAACCCATTCCCCAACTCGGTTAGCAAAACCTGTGAAAACACAGGGGCCTCCGTGAAGACTACTCTGACCTTGGCAGCTGGAGAGAGCTTCTGACCCCAGTTCTAAACTTATGATATGGGCCTGGGTATTTTTGGATTCAACACTTGCCCTTGGTTAGAAAGTGAAAAACAAGGGTCTAAACACTATTCACTCAGATAGTAAAACGCATGTTCACTTTTTGCAGTGACCCTGGCAACAGAAGGGGAATTCTTATAAATCACAAAGGAAAATAAATCACTTCACCCATGGAGGGAAAGAGACAGCTTGAGAAAAGGGACTTTGGGAAAAGGCTGTCTTTAGATAGCAGTCTCGTGGTAAGTACTAAATATTCATTACACTCTATATATTTTGGCTTGAAATGCATTATTCTTTGTGATTTCTTGAACCCCATGCTTTCAAAAGCCTCTATTCGAGTTACCCTGTTAGCAATATCCCCTGGGATTTTTGTTTCACTTATTTTTTTACAAAGTCAAAAGCCAGCAAGTTATTGGAATGTTTGTATAGTGTCCTAATAGGCAAATGTCATAATCTGTCAGCATTACATGTAATTACATTAATTCCAGCTGAAGTAGACTTTAACCCATACAAAAACACTACTGTGCAGCTAATGCCAAATGCCAAGCCTATTTATAGTTGTTCTATCACCCACTTATCTTAACTTTGGGGATAAGTTGAACAAGAATTCAGTAGGGTTTCTAATACTGAAGAGAAGAGAAAATCTCTGAGATCTTAGGTATAGAAATTAGTTCATTGGTCCATAAACTTTATAAAGTTTGAATGCTGATAATCATCATTCTTAAATTGGTTGGGTTTCATGTATGAGAATCTGGTTAGTTCAAAGAAATAGACTATATCAGTGATTTCTGAACGTTGGCGCTTCTTTCACAGTCTGAACTAAGATGTTTTGGTCACTTACTCAAGTAGCCATCTGAACAGAATAAGAAACCAAATGGAGCAAGTCACTCCTTTCTCTTTTGGCCATTTACTCACATGAAAATGTAGCTTAGTTCCTTCTTTGGCATGTTGTTGAGGAACGTGGTTTATTCATTTTGTGTCTTCCCGGTTCCTGGCCTGGAATTTGGGTCAGAGTAAATGTCCAATAAAAGATTTGTTGAAGTGATTTATCAATTGCCCTTTTCCAATCTCTGACTGCTAAGGTTTCACATCATAAACTGTTCATAGATGTGAGTTTCTGGGAATTGAGAAAAGGATTGCATTAAACTTTTGTGTCTAGCTCTTCGGTTATTAACATCAACTTCTCTGTCTCTCTGACTGAGGTAGGTACTGAGCAACATACCTTCAGAGGCTAAGAACTCTTATAGGATTTTAAGTTCTTCTCCCAATGGATGTACCTTCTCATCTCTGAGGTTTTTCTGTCTCTAGGTAGAGTGTGGTGAAAATAGTATGTGTTTGTGTGTGTGTTTCTGTCTATACCCTTTGCAACTTCTAGGGAAACTTAGAATAAAAAGATAATTTCTCAGCTTCCCCTTTTTCTCTTTGCCAAAGGAAACACTTCTTACATATCAATCTGCCAGTAGGGTCTGTCTTATGCCTAGCCAGGCACTCACATTGTATATATAATATGAGTAGTAAAAGAAAGTTTCTCTTAACCCGGAAGCATTGTCCTTGCTGATTACTCCCTAAAGCTCATAATTCTGCCTTAGGGCCCAAAGAAGCTAAGCTAAGCTGTTGTCTTTTTTTGATTGGAGGGGGGTATCATACTCTTTTATTCACATTTAAATTTCACCAAGAGTTCAGGAATATGCTAGCCTTATTTTCAGATTTTTGAAATGAAGGTAAAATGGACTAACAGCTTTAAGGGTACAATGTATTCATATTAACAAACTAGACATTCTAAGGGATGGTATAACTATATGCTTTGGAGCACAATATAAGGACAAGCCCTGGAATTGAAGGAAAAAGCCACCATTCAGGACTGAACAAAGGTCCTTGGTTGCTGATAGAATCTCCCCTTGACTTCAGACTTGAGACAAACTGTGAGAGTCTGTCCGTATACAAGAACCCTTGAATTCAGGACAAACAGTAACAGGATAGATTGACCAGAGCCCTTTAGACTGTGGTGGCCTTTCTGAAGCGAGCAGGAGTGGCTGGAGGCTGGAAATGTTGCAGCTGAGGTCTGGGATCCCTAGATGAGAGCAGCTATCTTCGAAAATTCGCTGATGTCCAAACAAGTTCCTAAGATGTTTCTCCCAAACAGTGTAAGCTATTGTCTTTTAATCATTCACAGTAGCACTCACTAATAAAAGGTCTTGGATCATTCTCAGGTGTCAGCCAGATGAGTAGAATTTTGTTGAAGTTATTGGTAAAGAAACACATGCAGAGCATGGAGTCCTGGTGTGCAGGACTGGGTTGGGGCAAGGAGGAAAGGGGACATGGATTATCACAAGGGTATGAGGAATCTGAAAATCAGAGAAGGTGTTTCAATGAAGTTTTGCCCACGTTTAAATTTTCCTTAGGCCAGACTTGACTGTGAGCATAAATCAAAGCCCTTCATATTACCTGTGCAGGCTGAAATCCCCAAGCTGAGCTTGCATTCCCATTGGCATGTGGCTCTAGCCTGAGTCTTGTGAGGGCTGTGGATCTGTTTCTTTACTTACAGTGTCAGAGAGCACTGAGAAAAGAATGTGTTGCTTGGTACCACTTGAAAATCATCAACCTGTTAAATCTCCCTAAATGATGATTGGAAGGGTTTTTGCACTAATGAAATATCTTCCTTGTTTCCTGGAGGCAGATTGAGTGTGACATTTGCATGAGAATGTTGGGAAAATCCTGAAAGAGTGTGTGGGTGTGCTCTCCTATGACTCTGTGGCTCCATGTATAGGAATGCTTGAATACCATTAATCATTATACAATACAGGCCATATGACTGATTTTTGTCTTCTATTTCACTGTTATGTTCTTTCCTCACATAGGATGCCACTGGTGGAACAATGACAGCAAGGTGATTCTTGTCAGGTTGGTTTTTAGGGTGTGAGACCCATTGAAAGGCCCTTAAGTGAATTTTATTGTGACGCTGAGAGAAACAGATGAGAGAGATTAAAGCTGACTGGCCTGTAAGGGACTTGAACCCAAGACTTTGTCCTCTTCTTGGGCTCCATGCCAAAACCACACAAATAACTAGGCAAGAAGCACACAAGGATGATTCTAGACCAAGGTTTCTGGGAAATACAAGGAAAAAAAATTAAGAAACACCTGGTATTATATCACACACACTTCATTCCCAAGGCATGTTTACTTTGTGTCATTCTATCCCACTCTATTCTATTCTATTTTTAAATTGTAGAATGCAATTTGAGAATGGGTTATCTAGTCCCCCCACTTTACAGAAAAAGTATTGGGTTGGTCAAAAAATTCATTCATATTTTTTTCAGTAAATGTTATGGAAAAACCCAAACAAACTTTTTGGCCAAGCTGATACTTAATAATCAGCAGGGTTAAATGCTTTCCCTGAGGCTACACAACTAGGGTACAGCCAAGAGTAGAAGTGAAGTTTCCAACCTGAAGATTCACTTCTTTGTTTTTCTTTCTCTAATAATAACCCAGTAAGAGAAGATCCTTTTGGAAAACTGAGCAGAGGAAAGAGAAACATACTGAACTCTTAAGTCTTGACATTCCACTGCAGTAATCATTATGAGCCGTATTTTTGAGAATTAGATGGCCCAGAGGTAATTTCCACTTACAGATTTTTGCAGGCAAAAAATTCCTTAGAATGTACTGCAAGGATAAGGGGCTATTAACTTCATTACACTTTTTATTTTTCATAATCAAATCGTGAAATGTTGAGTAGAAATTATTGCCCCCCCTGCAACAGTTTTTAAAATTTTATGCTTGAAGAACCACAGAATAAAAAACCTCACAGTTGAGATACTGAAGAAAAGCTCCAAATGCGGGAATATGAGTTTGTGGTCCTTGGTCACAGTTTTTCTTTCAGGATGTGACACGGGGAGGGCGTGTGTGTGTGTCTGCACACATGCT
The DNA here is from genome assembly GCF_023091745.1 of Budorcas taxicolor. Lineage (NCBI taxonomy): Eukaryota > Metazoa > Chordata > Mammalia > Artiodactyla > Bovidae > Budorcas > Budorcas taxicolor. The sequence goes on from NC_068911.1 coordinate 108,203,428, forward strand.
CACTCTAGTAAGGGTTGAGTATTCTTTGATGTTGATGATTTTTTACTTGGTAAATCATCCTTTTAAAGACAAACATGGCAGGGAAGTGAAACTGAAATGAAGCATATGTTTCAATGTCAGGGGTAAAGACCCTGAGAGAAAGACAAGTGATTGCACATTTGCCTCCCCCTAGTAGGAGTGTGCCAAGTAGCTACATATCCATGGCAAGCACAGTCTTCTCTATGATAACAATAAAAATCACTCCAGGAATTGGGGCCTCTTCTTGACCCAGAGCTCTTCAGCCCACACCCCAGGATGTTTTCTGATCACAAAAAGTCAGCATTTCATAATGTGCTTTATTTGTAAGAATCATCCCCAGGCTATGTGTTTAGCTATTTGACACTTATAGCTGTGATAGCATTTAACTGATGAGCAAGTCAGGGAGTGAATTATCATTTTTACCAGCTCACATTTCAAGAGCAAAGATTCTCTTTCAATTTTGGAAAGAATGCTTTTTGCTTTTAAGTACAGATAGGTGTAACAGTTTCTCTTATGAATGATGAATTGCAGTTGGTACCCCAATCCTTTCTCCCTCACCAAAAGGAAGACAAAACGTGCTAGATCCTTACACCTAACCTCAGCACAGTTTTGATAGATTCGTGGCAGCAGGAAAGGCCCTATGCTTGACCTTCAGTTCATCCTTCAACCTCTTTGATGGTTTGCATCCAAATCATTAGAGTAATTAGGCCTTCCACAGGCTACATTAACTTTGTGGATCAACAAGCACCACTGAAAACCTGCTTTATATTTAAGATGCTTTAGTAGCCATGGGATGTGCTGGATAGTTGCCATTCCCCCACCCCACCCCCACTCCAGTTGCACTCCATCCTTCTCTACGTGGCTGTCCTTCCTTGCAGGATGTACCACATGGACCTTGGCAAAAGAATTCCTGGCCTTCTGGCAGCTCGTTCAGTTTGGCCAATGGGATGACCTAGCAGGACGTCATTGGTTGGGAGGAGACAGAGGTCAAGGTAATTGTTTTCCTGCTGTCTCCCTGCCTGGCTGTGGACCACAGTGACTGGGCTACTCTTCCCAAGTCCACGGCTTTTGTTGGGCAATCCTATCCCACAACTGTAGCTGTGGTTATAATCACAGCTCTCTGTGTTCTGGCACTTGCTCTCTCCCCAGGTTCCTACAAACATTATGGTAGTGATGATTCCTGGATGTCGCCAGTCCATCTCACATTGGTTTGTTTTTTGATCTGCCCACACTTCAGTGAATAATTTCTTTTACCAAAATTTCCTCAATTAGGTGGTTTGGGTGTGCTATCTTTTTCCTGCAGGGTGCCCCTGCCTGATACTCCTTCTCAAAGTGTTTATAGTTTATCTGTAGAAGCTAACCTATTAAAGAGGAAAAATGACATAGCACAGAGAAGGTAAATCAGGTGTGACATTGACAGTGATAGGAGTTGAGATCCTTCTGGGAGGATATAAGGAGACACCACACAGAAGTTGCAGTTATAGCTGTTCTTTGAAGCAATGGAGAGAATTTAGGAAGTGAAGACTGGGATAGAAGAGAAAGAGGCAACCCACGGATATTGTGCTATGCCCCTTGGTGACAACTCACTTCATTGCTGAATTATTTTTTTCCCAGGAAAACTTCTTCCTCATATCAAATTGTAATGGTTAATTTTATATTCACTTCAACTGGGCTAAGGGATGCCAAGATAGCTGGCAAACATTATTTCTGGGTGTGTCTTGCTGGTGTTTCCATCAGAGATTAGGATTTGCACTGGTAGGCTGAACACAGAAGACTGCTTTAATCAATGGGGGTGGATATTGTCTGATCTGTTGAGTGCCTATATAGAACAAAAAGGCAGACGGTGGGTGAATTCATCTTCTTCTGTCCTCAGACAAGGGTGTTCCTGGTTGTTAGGCCTTTGTACTCAGACTGAGACCTGTATCATTGGCTCCCTGATTCCCAGGCCTTGGGGTTTAGAATCAACTATAGCACCAGTTTTCCTGGGCCTCCATCTCCCAGAGAGTGATGGGACTTCTCAGCCTCCATAATCACAAGTAAAATAATCTCATAATAAATCTCTTTATTCATACACACACACATACACACACACACAGATCTCTGACTAACACACAGAATTAAACCTTTCTGCTGTTTTATCTTCAGTTATATCCCCATGTTTAGTGACTGGAAGCTATTCAAAGTAGGGCTCAGCAAACTCTAAACAGCCAGTGAGTGACCAGTTGAGTCTTTGCAGGCCCAAGGAGGAGTCATGACAATTCAACTCTGTCGTTGTAGCCTGAGAGCAGACACAGACAAGACACGAATCAGTGGGTGGGACTTGTGTGCCAATAACACTTTATTTACAAAGACAGGCAGCAGGCTGGATTCTACAGGGTATATGCACACATTACAGAAATGGGAAACTTGAGAGTCCAGGTTGGATTTGTTCTGAGTGCTGCCTTTCTGAGTAGTGACTTGTGTTTCCCCTTAGGATACACAATACACCAAGGCAGGCAAAGGGATAGGTTGAGGCTATTAACATAAAAATGAAGATCTTCAAGTGGCCAGAAGTTGAGCAAAGGGAAAGATTTTAGAAGTTTCCCGACTCACTGAGACTTTTTCTAAACATGAAGTAAGGTCATGGTTAGTGTGGCTCAAAGTAGCCATTAGATTGTGAATACTCAGGAAAAAATCTGCACCTTGGAATGCTGCAGGCATTTCTTCAACCTTCTCTACTCTTTTGGTATTATAGTTGGACCACCCCTCACTGGAGGGATGCTGTGCAGAAACTACCAGTTTGTAGGAGGTTTCTAGCTACTCAAATCCTAACTACCCTTGACCAGTTCTACTATTGGAAGCAAATGTAAAGTATGGTTTACTCAGTGCTGTGACCACTGGGCAAAGGCCAAGCTGTCCCCTGGGAAGCTTGACCTTTGTTCTCTGGTGTCAAGATTGTTTGAGATTTCCCAAGTGAGCATCAAGTGAAGGAGGGTCAAGGAATGTGAGGGAGCTTCTTATTTCCCAACCACATTTTTCCCTCTAATGGGGCTATTCTCTTAGCCATCTGTTAGATGTCCAAAGAACAGACCATGCATTGGAGCCTAGAGTTGGAGGGTATGGTTTGATGTCTGAGGATTCAGCCAGTCTTTTTTTAAAGAAAAAGCAACAATGGAGAATAGACCAGCTTTTATCTAGGTTATTCACCTTTCTGAAGTGGCTTGCTGAATCTGACTGCTCCCCTTAAAAGTGGGAAATTGTAGAGTTTGAGAAGTGTCAGATCCTTATATGGATATTTACCTAGTGAATCTGCCTACTAGCTTAGCCCAGCATCTTGACCATCATGGCAGGTCAAGAGAGGACTGGAGAAATACCCTGTCCAGCTGCTCTCTAGCAACACAGATCCTTGGGGACTATGGATAGATTCAGGGCAGATTCAGCACAGATCGTTGGGGACTATGGATAGATCATGGGGATTATGGATAGATTCATGGGGATTATGGATGATTCAGGCCAGATTCAGGGGTGTGGGTGGTGGGTGGGGAAGACCGGAGAGGTTTGGCCAAGTGGGCACAGCCCACAATACCTGGTTGCTAAGGGTTGTAAAGGGGCTCTGGACAAACAGAAAGAGATGAGAACAGTGGTGGAAGGGAGGTTAAAGAACTGAGCAATGCTACTGCTGGGGACAGAGTCTGAAGGGAGAGTGATAACAGAGGACCATGTGTAGACCATGCCCAAGCCAAGGGGCTTAGAGTGTCAGCAGCGGGGCTGGTTGAGTCTAATACAGAAGCCACCTTAGCAGACATTGAGTCATGCATTGAATCTCAACCAGGAGGGCTTTCTTCCCTTAGTAATAAAAGCGGCAATTTGTTGAGGCTTACTATGTGCCAGGAACTCTGCTCAGTACTTTAGGTGGAAACTGAAACTGTCATTTAATACTCATGAAGCCCTTTAAAGTAGGAACTCTAATTATTCCTATTTTACAAATGAGAAATCTGAGGCTTGATGAGCTCATCAACTTCCTCAAGGCTAGAGGACTGCAAAGGGAATTAGACTGAGTGATGAGCTGGTATTTCAACTCAGATCTGGCTACCTCTAGACTACTCTCTGCTGTGCAGCTTGGAAGCAGAAAATTTTCTGCCAGTGACTGGGAGCTCCTCACGTGATTGCTTCCCAACCATAAAGAGCCCCAGACTCAGCAGGGCTAGAGGTTTACATGTGCTTTGCCTCCTCTGCCGTATCTTTGCCTCCTGATGACAGAGGGCTGGTCCTGATTTTGACAAAAGAATTGTCAAGGGGCAGAGGTTGGAGGTGGAGGGTTATAAAAAATAAAAAACTGCACGTGTTGAAACTTGGTCTAGACCTAATCTGGTCTTGTGTTTTTTCATATAAACCAGGTCTCGGAACCAACCTCTACAAAGATTAAACTTTGTAATACACGTACAATATATATATATGATAAATACATATTTATAATATATAACTTATCTGTAAGTTAATGTTTTTAGCCATATGAGAATGATTGTGGTATGTACATGTACGAGGTGAAATTATTTACTAGATAGGAGTAGAGTTGGGAGAAAGTGGTGAATGATGGGGTTCATCAAAAATACAGGTGTCCCCCAGTAAGAAGCAGGGAGTATGACCTGAGCGATGCCTACCAAATGGCTGGACCACCTTTTGACTGGGCCACTGCCTGATGGAGATGTATATGGCGCCAGCATCGTTTCCCATGAGGAGATTCCCGAAATATGTCATGTGTTTCCCCACTCCTTGCAATTGGTGCCCCTTCCCCTGATGTCACCCATAGGAGGGTCTACCTTTATTATGATGATGGCTCCCCTTAAATGACTCATCTCTCTCTTCTTTTCTTCATCTCATTATTGAAAATCAGGCAGATGTAAATAAATAAATCAGAGTTCTTATTAAAATGTCCTTTCCTCAGGTGCTGTAAGAGTCACTTCTGATCTTTATCTCCACACGTACCGCTTGAGCACAAGCTTGTCCACTGAAGAACCTCAACTGAGGCACTACTGACATTTTGGACCCTGTATTTCTTTGTTGTGAGGGCTGTCCTGTGCATTGTAGAATGTAAAGCAGCATCCCTGGCTTCTACCTACTGGATGTCAATAGCACTCTTCCTTCAGTTGCAATGACCAAAATGGCCTCCAGACATGGCTGAATGTCCCCAGGGGAGCACAGTCAGCCCTGACTGAACTGAATGCCCTTTGAGGACATGAGCCTTTTCATAGTCATATTTGTATCCCTAGAGTCTGATGCATAGAAAACTTTCCATGAAATGAATGAGTGAGTGAATGTACCAGTGAGTAGCTGTTTATGGCATGTACCAACCAGCTGGAAACACTGGGTATGGGGGGAGATGCAACTACTTGGAAAACACTGAATGCTGAGTGGGAAGGTCTATGATATTCTGCTTCTTCTGTTTTGCCCAGGGATGAGTCTAATGTGTGGCTAAAGTTTTTATTATTATACATCAGAAATTTTACCATATCTGGACCCTGAGTCCCAAGGTGCTTGATAGGGCACATTTATGACAAGATTCCAGAGGTTTAAATTTTCTGAAATGCATTAGATTTTATGTGTATATGCTTAAGTGCATTTTTCTGAGGGGTGAGTCCACAAGTATAATCAGATTCTCAAGGGCATCTGACTCAAGAATGGCTAGGTGGCGCTACCTGCTGTTAGCCTAGGAAGTCCAGCCTGTAGCACCTGCACACAGATGGCTTCCCTTCCCCAGGTCACAGAGCAGGTCTCAACAGCACCTGCTTCCATCACCTGCGCTCAGCTGCTGCCGTGAGTGCTGTCTGCCTGCTGTGCATACGCAGCGTCTCACAGATCACCAGATCAAACCAGGAACTGGGAACGTTTTGAAAGCTCTTTGCAAACACTGTGTTATGAGTAGATGATGAAATGAAACTACCTCTACACAAGAAATTACTACAAATGGGCAGAGACGTTTGCTTGGCGTGTTCTGTGTTGTCTTAAGACTCAGAGATCTGCTTGTCATTCTCCTGGTGTCTCTCCATCTTTCAACAGTGGGAATCATCAGATCACACAAGTTTCCATGGCAACTGAGTTTTCTGCATCATTCTCTGGCAGCCTAAGATCATTCCTGCAGCGGACTCTCTCTAGTACTTTGTCCCTAACAAGAGATAGAGCTTTCATCGATTGCCTTAAAGGCGGGTCCTCAAACCCAAAAGGTAGCTGGGGTGTCCTCTCTGATAGGTGGTTGCTTTTCTTTCTAGAGTTTCTAATGAATCAGCACAGACACTGAGCATCTAACAGGTCTGAAGCACTGTAAAGTAAGTGCTAATAAATGCATGGCATGATTTCTGCTTTACAAAGCTTAGGAAATCGAATCAAATGTATAGGAATCATAGTAACACCAGCAGGTATGCAATGGTGCCAGCAAGCAGGCTGGGATTTAGAAAGGAGAGGTTGCTCTCTGGCTATATTGATCAGGGAGGGGGGCTTCTCAAGAAGGAAAGCTTTCATTCCCCCTCTAGAAAATTGGTGCACATTAGTCTATGGTGTCTCTGAGTTCCTGGAAGCAGAAATTGATTGAGAAAGCCACAGTGTCTTAAAAGAACAGACCAGGACTCCGAGGTGCCTGGTTTATACTTGTGGAATTGCTGAGACCCTAAGAAAGCTCTATTGTGATCCTGAATTATCATCTTAACTTTCCTCCTGTCATCTCTAGCTACCCCTCCCCACCCTTTTATTAATATTCTCTTACCCATACATCCTGGTGCCAGGCAAAATGCACCTCACAGATAAATCACTTTTATTTTCCTTTCTTCTCATTCATTTAGCAGTGCATACCCACTGTGTATATGTTAGCTGCATTTCAACAGCCTAACTGTCTCACAGTAATTTACCACCCTGTACTCTAGTTCATTATTATCAATTAATATTTATTAAATATCCACAGGGTTCATAGCTATGAATTCAACAGCATTTTTATTACTTTCTGTTGCCTTGCCGTGTTCTGTTGACTTGGCTCAGCCTAGCCAGTATTTATGATCCTCTTGCCAGTTTTCTATTCATGTGACAGCCCTCATATTCATCCCAATTTCAATTAATATTTCAAAAGCAAATCCAGGAGCCATCATATTAAAACGCTTCACTTAACACCAGATGTACTGCCTCGACTCGTGTCCCTTTCATGTACTAATTTTGCAGTTTTTGCCTAAGACAGAATCCCATTTGTCTGGGCTGCTCTCTACAAGCCCAAACAGTGGTTCCTTCTGGTTCCTTTGCATTCCAGGCAGCTCCAGATGTTTCCTCCTCATAAATTTCAGTCCCTTAACTAGGCTTAATGGATCATAATTGTCCATTTCCAAAGATGCCTCTGAGGTTTGCTTGCCTTCTGTCTTTCAGCACCTTTTTGGTTCTTAGTTTGAAGCAGTTGTCTTGAGCTTGGTAGGTTTCCTAATACAATTAATCCATTGACTGCTCTCATGCATGTGTTGAGGGAAATAAAATCATTTGGTCTAGTGAATTCTGGGATCCATCTGTCAGGGCCAGCAGAGAAGCAGGCTCAGGGGCTATTAGCCTTTTTGTGAGGTGGAGCTGTGGTCAGAGGCCTGCCACCTCCAGAACAGTGAGGCCTTGAAGGCTGGCAGGAGCTGGTGTCAGTGGGTACAACCTGAGCTGACATTCTTGAAGGCACCCACTAGATATGACTGGGACATAGCTGGTACTGTCTGTCATTCGTTCCTCCCTGGTTGGAATCCTAGCTAGATGGTGTTGGGGGAAGCTATCTGGTGATCTCCTGGGCCAAATTTGGAGGTCTGCAGAATACCTTACTTCATTCCTGTTTCACGAGGTGCAGTAAGGAGGAAGTGAGGCTATGAGAGAGTCAAATGTCACATAGTTAGCATTTGCTATCCTCTTCAGTTCAGTTCAGTTCAGTCGCTCAGTTGTGTCTGACTCTTTGTGACCCCATGAATCGCAGCACGCCAGGCCTTCCTGTCCATCACCAACTCCCGGAGTTCACTCAAACTCACGTCCATCGAGTCAGTGATGCCATCCAGCCATCTCATCCTCTGTTGTCCCCTTCTTCTCCTGCCCCAATCCCTCCCAGCATCAGAGTCTTTTCCAATAAGTCAACTCTTCACATGAGGTGACCAAAGTACTGGAGTTTCAGCTTCAGCATCATTCCCTCCAAAGAAATCCCAGGGTTGATCTCCTTCAGAATGGACTAGTTGGATCTCCTTGCAGTCCAAGGGACTCTTAAGAGTCTTCTCCACACCACAGTTCAAAAGCACCAATTCTTCGGCACTCAGCCTTCTTCACAGTCCAACTCTCACAGCCATACATGACCACAGGAAAAACCATAGCCTTGACTAGATGGACCTTTGTTGCCATCCTCTTAGGAGGACCTAAATAAGGGTCCATAGTTTTGTCTACAAAGATGGTTCATCAACAATCTGGTTTTCTTATTAATTGCATCCATTGAGGTTCTCAAAGGAAACAGATGGCACACTGACGCAGAGGAGGGTTTAGTAAAGAACCTCTTTACCAAGACGTGATGGAATTCAGGGAAACTTATATGACCGTAGTGCAGCGTCCAAGGTTGGAAAGAGTGGGACGCCACTGTGACCTAGGCCTGAAAGGACTGGGCGGGGGGAGGAGGTAACCCGAAAACCATGTGGCTGTAGGCAGGGAGCCACTTGGTGGGAGATGTCATCTTAGATGGAAGGATGCAGACCACCAGCAGGGAGGTGATCAGGACATGAAAACTCTCACTGGGGTCCCCTCCCACTCTCCAGGCTCCTGCTGGCACCTCCCATTTGTCAAACCCAATTGAAAGCCAAAGAGGAAGGGGCCCTCAGAGCATCTGGGGACGGGGGCAGTGCGGAGAAGGATGGAGAGTGGGTGTGTAGGGGCATACAGGGTGTGCTCAGTGCATGTATCCCATATAAATATATGCCCTGCCTCAGTCTCTCTCTTCTGACATTTCTGGGATGAGAAAATACTATCCAAAGTCTGACTAGTTTATTATTTATATACTAGAAATGGGTTCTTGCCTGTTAGATTTGCCAACTTAATTTGACTTGAGCAATATGATATCACATCTTCAGAAGATAAGTTCCACGTGACCAGAGGCATGGCCTTCTCTTCCAGGGTCCTCATAAAGATGCCCAGTGCAGGGCTGTGTATGTGTTGTGCAGTGGCTGGGGTTCAAAGAGTGTGATCTAGTGGATTAATCACTGTATTAGAACTCGAAGTCTGTAGATTTAAACTTGAAGCGCACCCTTTAGTAGATGTGTGGGCTTCAGCAAGTCTTTGGAACTCTCTGAATCTCTGTGTTCTCAGTAGCGGAGATGCTATGAAGGCAAAATTAAATAAAGAACAAGAAGTTATTTTACTAAGTGAAGTCATACAGGGAAAGATGGGTATCGTGTGATCTCACTTGTAAGTGGAATCTTAAAAAGTGATACTAATGAACTTATTTACAAAACAGAAATTGACTCACAGACTTAGAAAACAGCCTAGCCAAAGGGGAATGAGACGGAAGGAGGAATAAATTAGGAGTTTGGGATTAACATATACACACGTCTATCTTCTATATATAAAAGAGATAAACAGCGAGGACCTATTGTGTAGAACAGGGAACTATACTCAGTATCTTATAATAACCTGTAATGGAAAAGAAGTTGAAAAATAATATATATTTATATGTATTATATACATATATGTATAAAACTGAATCCATCTGCTGTATACTTGAAACTAACATAATCTTTAAATCAACTGTACTCTAATTTAAAAAAATTAGTGATGAAGACAGGCAGTCTGTGACTCCACATAATTTATGTGCATGATAAAGTCACCATTGGCATTGAACAAAAAAGAACAAGAGGCTGTTCTGGAGGCTGTAGGATGCTTTGTAAATGAAACATCTTGCTATCATGGCCCTGCTGCAGCTCCTACCTGCTAAACTTCAGTGGATCAAAAATATACATAGCAGTGGCAGCTTTAGGAAGAAATACACACTCAGGGCCTCCTGTGGACAGAATACTCCTTTCAAAGGCTACAACAGAAACCAGTGTCACATCAAGTAGTGGAAAGAGCATGGGCTGGCTGGAGAATCAGCCTGAACTGGATTTGAACCTCAGCCTGCCCAGTTCTGCCTACCTGTGTGAGGTTGGCCATACTCTTTACCTCCTCTGAGACTCCATGCTCTCATCTATAGGAAGAGGTGCTAATCTCCTCCTCGAAGGGATGTTGAGAGAATGAACAGAAAGGATTCAAGCAGAGCACACAGCCCGGTGCTTGGAGAGTGGTTTCCTCTGTGCTGAAAATCTGTGGAGCTGGCCGCCGTGGGGCCTCCAGATGGCAGTTTTCTTTGTCTGCAGATGGAAGGGGGCATTCAGAAAAGATGTTTTCTTAATGTGTGGTTTGCGTATATTCCTATATGATGTTTAAAAGCTGAATGGCATCTCTGTGATGTTATTAATACTGGCTAGAAATGTTCAGCCAGGTGTTAACTCCAGGTTGTGCCTGACCAAACCTTGGGTTTCTTTCTTCTTCGTCCAGTGGCTCAGTTGGTCTTCGCCTATTAGTGAGCTGACTCCAGACCTTCTTATATGGAGCGTTATATTTTTTCTGGAACTTTTAGCCTACTGCTGTCACCCTTGAAGCCCAGCCAATGTCTATTTATAACAGGCAATTGTATTCAAAAGGCTTCCAGAAGTGCCCATAGTTTTCCAAGCAACTGTACAATGACCCCCTGTGCACAGGGGCCCGCTGGGTCTTGGGCTCCAGGCCCTGTGCCCCTGATAAAATCAGGCAGGAGGACTGGGCACCAGAGCTCTCCTTTGTCTGCCTAATGCCTTCGCATGCTTTGAGCTGTGCCAGCTCAGAGCAGTGGGAGATGAGATTTGGGGAAGGGGCTGGGGACCATTTCCCATGTGACTCCCTCTCTTTACTGCAATGGGGCGGGGTGATTGGGGGAAGACTTGGAGGGGCTGGAGTGGGAAAGATTTTCCACTACATAAAGAGAATGAGAAAGGAAACAGGGGCCCAGTGGCCTCTTGCCAGGCCCCAGGAATGCACCAGCCCTGGGAATTGGCCCCTGGCCAGCCTCCTCAGAGGCTGCTGACTTGGGAAAACAGGCTCCCTGGCCACTGCCAAGAATGCAGACAATGGTCTTTTGGATATTTCACTTTTGAAAGTTAGGCTTTTTGTTTTATTATCACCAAAGGTAACATTTATTGGGCACCTATGTATGCCTGCCAAGAGATAAAGCGCATGATTGGAAGTCAGTGTAACTTAAACCGAGCAGAAACACCAGGGTCCTCATATAATATTTACAACCTGTTTCTAATTAGGGCCTAATCCTTTGCTTGGGTACTTTGCTACCTTAAATGTGACTGCTGAGTGGTACTGTAATTTTAGAATTAAAATTCATTTGTAAGTGCTCAAGTGACTCATATTATGTCACCTGAAATGTCCAATTGTCATTTGGCTGAGAAAGGATTTTGAGAAAAAGAAGCACAAAACTGGTGTGTTCTGTTGGAGGAAAAGAGGACAAGATCCAGCTATTGGTTCAGGATGGAGTAACTCCAACATATAGGATGTGAATTCTGAGATGGAAAGAGGGGGACCAGTTACATACGCCCCTCAATGTGTCATCACATTGGGTGAAATGATGATGATGGTGTTATGGAAAAATCAGATGACCTTAAAATATTCTTTATGATTTTTAATTCCCATCTGAATAAGTGGCATTGATAATAATAGCAGTTAACATTACAGAGCATTTGCAGTATCCTGAGTGCTGAACTTACATATTTTATTTATGTTCAATTTATTTAATTTTCATAACAACTCTACAGGGAGGGACTATAATATCCCCATTGTACAGATGAAGAAACTGAGGCTCAGAAATTAAATGAGTTGAGTGCTCCAAGATCACTCAACTAATAAACTCCAAGGGCAGTCTTACCAAAAATCTCATGCTATTTGTAATGCCTGCACTGTCCATGTGTATCTTGAATGCATTTTAGAGTTGAGAGGAGCTTGCCTCTCTGGGTTTGACTGAGGGCTTTCTGGCTTCCCTTTCCCATGGTGATGGGGTGGTCTACTTACATGACATCATCTTCTGGAGGGTTCTCAGCTGTAGCTTCAATAACCATTTGACAGTGGTTCTTCTCAAAGCAGTTTTCCTGTTGGTTTGAAGGCCTTTACATCTGATATCAGTGTAGCCTCCTTCATGTTTAGAAACCTTCCTCAGTTTTGTGATGAGAGGTCCTACCAGGATTCTGAGCAGGTGAAAGGATGAAACAAGCTGCTGTGAAATTCCAGGAACTTCACCACTTTGCAAGTGAGGCTGTGCTCACACCTTGGTTTAAGAAAGTTCTATTTATATGACTCTACTGTGTGGATCACAGTAAACTGTGGAAAATTCTGAAAGAGATGGGAATACCAGACCACCTGACCTGCCTCTTGAGAAACCTATATGCAGGTCAGGAAGCAACACTTAGAACTGGACATGGAACAACAGACTGGTTCCAAATAGGAAAAGGAGTACGTCAAGGCTGTATATTGTCACCCTGCTTATTTGACTTATATGCAGAGCACATCATGAGAATGCTGGGCTGGAAGAAGCACAAGCTGGAATCAAGACTGCTGGGAGAAATATCAATAACCTCAGATATGCAGATGACACCACCCTTATGGCAGAAAGTGAAGAGGAACTAAAAAGCCTGTTGATGAAAGTGAAAGAGGAGAGTGAAAAAGCTGGCTTAAAGCTCAACATTCAGAAAACGAAGATCATGGCATCTGGTTCCATCACTTCATGGGAAATAGATGAGGAAACAGTGGAAACAGTGTCAGACTTTATTTTGGGGGGCTCCAAAATCACTGCAGATGGTGACTGCAGCCATGAAATTAAAAGACGCTTACTCTTTGGAAGAAAAGTTATGACCAACCTAGATGGCATATTAAAAAGCAGAGGCATTACTTTGCCAACAAAGGTCCATCTAGTCAAGACTATGGTTTTTCCTGTGGTCACGTATGGATGTGAGAGTTGGACTGCGAAGAAAGCTGAGCGCCGAAGAATTGGTGCTTTTGAACTGTGGTGTTGGAGAAGACTCTTGAGAGTCCCTTGGACTGCAAGGAGATCCAACCAGTCCATTCTGAAGGAGATCAGCCCTGGGTGTTCTTTGGAAGGACTGATGCTAAAGCTGAAACTCCAATACTTTGGCCACTTCATGTGAAGAGTTGACTCATTGGAAAAGACCCTGATGTTTGGAGGGATTGTGGGCAGGAGGAGAAGGGGACAACAGGGGATGAGATGGCTGTATGACATCACGGACTCAATGGACACGAGTTTGAGTGAACTCTGGGAGTTGGTGATAGACAGGGAGGCCTGGTGTGCTGTGATTCATGGGGTTGCAAAGAGTTGGACACGACTGAGCAACTGAATTGAACTGAGGTTTACACAAAATATTGGGGGGGGGGTTTCCTCTTTCCACAGAGATTCCTCATATAACAAAGGACTCCCCAGAAGGTTTCTTAAAATAGACTTTAATGCATTTTAAATTGAATTGAATTTCCAAAATGCAGTTTGTCGTGGTAATTTCCCATGGAACTAAACACCCAAAATCAGACTTTTTTTTTTAAATTTTCCTGTGATGGAAAACAGATCATACGTGGTATTTGGGGTCAGAGCTCTGTCCCCAGAAGCCCTTAAGGGGCTAAGAGCCTGTGACTGTCAGTTCAGTTCAGTTGCTCAGTCGTGTCCAACTCTTTGTGACCCAATGGAACGCAGCATGCCAGTCTTCCCTGTCCACCACCAACTCCCAGAGCTTACTCAAACTCATGTCCATTGAGTTGGTGATACCATCCAACCATCTTATCCTCTGACATCCACTTCTCCTCCTGCCTTCAATCTTTCCCAGCATCAGGGTCTTTTCTAGTGAGTCAGTTCTTTGCATCAGGTGGCCTAAGTATTGGAGTTTCAGCTTCAACATCAGTCCTTCCAATGAATATTCAGGACTGATTTCCTTTAGGATGGACTAGTTGGATCTCCTTGCTGTCCAAGGGACTCTCAAGAGTCTTCTTCAACACCACAGTTCAAAAGCTTCAATTCTTTGGCACTCAGCTTTCTTTATAGTCCAACTCTCACATCCACACATGACTACTGGAAAAACCATAGCTTTGACTAGACAGACCTTTGCTGCATAGTAATGTCTCTGCTTTTTAATATGCTGTCTAGATTGGTCATAGCTTTCCTTCCGGGGAGCAAATGTCTTTTAATTTCATGGCTTCAAACACCATCTGCATTGATTTTAGAGCCCCCCCCAAAAAATAAAGTCTGTTACTGTTTCCATTGTTTCCCCATCTATTTTCCATGAAGTGATGGGACCAGATGCCATGATCTTTGTTTTCTGAATGTTGAGTTTTAAGCCAACTTTTTTGCTCTCCTCTTTCACTTTCATCAAGAGGCTTTTTAGCTCCTCTTCACTTTCTGCCATAAGGTTGTTATCTGCATATCTGAGGTTATTGATGTTTCTCCCGGCAATCTTGATTTCAGCTTGTGCTTCATTCAGCCCAGCATTTCTTATGATGTACTCTGTATATAAGTTAAATAAGTAGGGTGACAATATACAGCCTTGACGTACCCCTTTCCCAATTTGGACCCCGTATGTTGTCCCATGTTCAGTTCTAACTGTTACTTCTTGACCTGCATACAGATTTCTCAGGAGCTTGGAGGTAATTTTCACTCAGGACAATAAGAGGAGGATCACCACCAGGACTCTTAGGCTTGGCTCTTCCCGGGCAGAGTCATTTTCTTTCATTCTTCTTTTCTTTTAGTTTGTTTGTTTTTTAAATTTTTTGGTATTACCACGCAGCCTGTGGGATCCTAGTTCCTCAACCAGGGATTGAAACTGCATCCCCTTTGTTGGAAGTGCAGAGTCTTAACCACTGGACCATCATGGATGCCCCTCTTTTCTTCACTCTTGACAGCTCTGGTGGGGCTCATGAGCTGTGCTCTCTGTCATGAAGAATGGGTGGCAATCTACAGTTAATCCAAGCAATTCAGACATCTTCACAATCCTCTTGCATGTCTCTGGAAGACTTTCCTGGTAGTTTTTTCTATAAAACGTTTTTTAAAGAACTTTTTAATATAAAAGTTCTTCCCTCCTTGCCAATTATATCCATTAAACATTTATTTGTACAGATCCCATGAAGCCCATGGAGCCCATGGAGCTGAATAAATGAAAGAAAACATCGAAATGGAAGACATTAGCTTAGAATTAGATTATGACTCATTGGGGATACTGTACTGATCCAGGTTACATATTTTAATCAGTCCTTTAACAAATATTTATTGTGCTTGATTCTTTAATGAATTCTGTGGTTAAACAAGCCAAATACTGGCCTTCTCTAATGGAGCTTATATTCCATTAAATTTTCTCAACAGTCTGTGAAGCAGGTATCATGCTTTCCAGTTTAGAGATGTGGAAACTGAGGCTCAGAAAGGTTTAATCACTTGCCCCAGACAGATCACCCAAGTTAGTAAGAGGTGGCATTTGTTTCAGAACCAGAACCAAGCTCAACCAAAAGTCAGTTGCTTGGTTTTTCTATACCCTGAACTAAATATTTGAAACAATTAATGATCAAATCTATATTTCTTTTATATTTATTTGATAATTGGAGATTATCTGGAAGACACAGCAAAAACAACAACAAAAACAACAAAAAACCCTGGTATTAAGTGAGGAATTAACCAGGATGAGTCTTAGTAGAATAGGACCAGAAAGATAGTTAATCCTTTCCCCTATGTGGTTACCATCTTCCCAGTGGGAAATTGGAAAAGTATTTATAATGGTTATTAGTGAAAGCACAGCTTTGCAAGTCACACATTTGGTATTTAAAGTCCTTTTGCCCAGAGAGGATCGACTGTTCCTGTTGATAAGCACGTTGCTGCGGGGCTCCTTTAGAAAGGAAAAGAGCCACAGGCTGGTAGAAATGATGTGTAACTCTCAGTGTCACAAAGTAAGACCTAGCTCTGCTGCTGCCTGGCTGTGTACCCTTTAACCTTTTCTGAGCCTCTGTTTTCTTCAGGACTTATATTAGAATCAAGTGACATGAGAGGGAAAAAAAATTGAGAGAGTTAAAAATTATACCCCAGTAACAAATGAGAACAGTAACAATATGGAATTAGGATAAGGAATAAGGGTTTTGACTGTGTACAGTGAGATCCCCCACTACCTGGTGGAGGGCCACTTTCCAAAATGGTCCATGAATGGCTGAGCAAAAGAAAATGAAGGATAATGGTTGCACTAATGAAATAAAAACTAAGTGTCATTGCAGTGGCACTACAGCCACTACATAAAGCTCTATTCTATTGAGTACAGAGAGTGAGCCACACACATTCTTTTATTTTTAAAATTTTAATTGAAGTATAATTGATTTACAATTTGTGTTTCAGGTGTATAGCACACTGATTCAGTTATACACAAACACACACACACTTATTATCAGTGAATCACTGTACTAAAACTAACGCAGTACTGAGTTGAGAAGTTCTCCTGGACAAGGAAATGGCTACCCATTCCAAATGAAGATTTCTATGTCTACAGCCTTTGTATACACACCTAAATAATAAATCAACTAACTAAATGAATAAACTGAAATTCTCTTGGTTGGAGAAGTCCATGAACAGAGGAGCCTGGCAGGCTATAGTCCATGGAGTTGCAAAGAGTCAAACACAACTGAGCAACTAACACACACACATATATGTATATACACACATATATATTCCATTTTGGATTCTTTCCCCTTATTTCTTAATTAAATAAAAAAATGACAACTTGCCCCTGAGAGTGGTAGGTGCATCTGGCCACTCTCAGATGCCCAGGAAGCAGTTCACACAACTTGATGTGATCTAAGAAAGATCATGGTGGATACCTGCCCTTACTGGGGCAAGGAAAAGGGGCCACCTCCATCCAAAGCCCCACCTCCTGAAAGAGCTTCAACTTTTCCCAGACACATTTGTAGGCTTACCATTTAGTCTTCCGTTTACCACATGTTCATTGAGTACCTTCTGTGCAAGGCACTCTCCTCCTATTAAAATCTTTTAAAAATGTAGCTCTCTTAAAAATTTACTATTTCTTTCTCTCCGGATTTCTGCCATGCATTCTTCAGAGCTGTGACGAGGGCCCTCTTGGGAAGCTGCACAGATGGGAGTCACAGAAGCTTGTAACATGTGCTGTGAAGAGCTGCATTCAATAAGTGTTGTCTTTCTCTGCATTGGTCCTTTATGAATGTTGAAAGTGGAAGTGGATGGGTGACAGAACGGGGAAAGAAGGCAGAGAACTGAGTCAGTCCCAAGGCTGGAATAACTCTCTAGAGAGAAGCTAGTGACTTTTGGGCTGAAGGAAAATGAGAGACTAGAACAATGATCGCATCACACACACACACACACACACACACACACACACACTCACACAGATGCAACAATGACACACATACACACCCACAGACACAACAGATATCCAATAATCGGATCCAGTTTCTTCTCTGCTCCCTCACTTCTCAGATATGAGCCAGCATTTATGTGATATCCCAGGGTAGGTAAGGACCCTGGTTCATAATGTCTGCATGCATGAAGGGACGCAAAGACCCCTGAAATGACACAGCTCAAGCATTATACTTTTTTGCCCATCTCCAAAATGAGATAAAGTTAGTACATTTGGGAGAAGACACACATCAGCCAGATAAAGAAAATGTGCAGAGAGACCAGACAGAACCATACATGGAGTTCTGAGATGCTGGGGAAACCCAAGGCCAGAGCCAGACACCAAAGTAGTAGGTATTGTAGTTACCACAAGTACATGAGGGGATGGGAACTCAGAAATCTAGGGAACCTCCATGTGCTCATGAAGTAAGGGCTGTGTGTCAAGTGTTGGAAGTTAATACTCCTTCCTGTTTGAGCTCTGTGATTCATATCCTTGTCCCATGGTTCAGACAGTCCCAAGAGGACTAGAAATTGATAAGGTGCCACATTGTGATATTTCTTAAAACTAATTATCTGAGAGAATTCATGGAAAATTGAATGGAGTAAAGGTTCACACTTGACTAAAATTCACTATCATGCATGACAATGTACAAATTGATCCTTTAGGAAAATTAATAACTTAGCCAATGTTAATAGTAACCAGTTAGATCTGAACATCAGAATTAAGATTTTTATGTCTACAGTCTTTGTATACACACCTAAATAATAGACTAACTAAATGAATAAACACAACTTTAATTCTGAGTATATAATTAAAGAGCTTGAGCTCTCTCTTCACAGTCTATAAATGCATTTTTTTTTTTTTTTAGTAAAGTTAAAAACACATCTGTGGGCTCTAAGTTCTAATACTTCTTTATGGGTGCAACATTCTAAGGATATGAGTTTTATATCTCATTTATTAAGTTCATTAGATCAATTCACAAGGGTTAAGAACTAACTTCTATGTTTATGGGTAGGCAGGCAGATTCATTGTAACTATTGGGTTTTGAGTCTGGCTAACTTCTATATGAAAAGGCACTTGTAGTCCTTTTCTGGCCTAGCCCACAGAGGGCTCAGTAAAGTCTTGGGAGGTTGATGCCAAAACTTGGCCTCTGTGCATCAGTGCTGAGTTGAATCTCGGATGAGAGTTTTGGGTGAAGTAGAAAAACAAAGCTTTATTGCTTTGCCAGGCACAGGGGGACACAGGGTGTGTGTTGTGCCCTCAAAAACTGTGTATCTCAGCCTGGGTGGGGGGCGGGGGGGGGGGATTGGTGAGGAGTTTTATAGCAATGGTTCAAGGGTGGGGTTGCTGATAAGTATCAGGGTGTGTGCAGGGCCTGCACTGCTTTAATCCAGCCTCATGTGGTCTCCTGACAAGCTTCTGTGGTTCTCGAGGTTATCAAACTGTGACCCTCTATCTAGAATGAAGAATGCTTCATCAGATAGTTAACATCTTCCATTTGTTAGGGGTCTTAGTTCTGTAAAGAGCTCAGACACTGTTATGTACTTCCCTTGAGTTGGAACCAGGCTTTTGTCCTAAGAGCACTATTGTTTTTTGGCTGCTTCTCCTTTGTCTCTGTATCCTCTCTCTTCCCTGATCAGCAAATATTTGAACCTGCCCTTTGGAACAAAGGAAAATGCAAGAAGTGAGGAACACAGAAAGGCTTCCATGCCCAGGAACCCCACAGGGTCCTGTTCCGTTTCAAAGTGTGTTGCCAAGTGCCTGCAGGTGCCACACTTCTGGACCCAGCTTTGTCTCTAATGAGCTGAGTCACTGTAGACAATTTTTCTTTTTGTTTTGAGTTTTAGCTTTACCTTTTTGTCTTCGTGATCAGAGGGTGGGGCCCAGTGACCTGTCAGGTTTCTTGGACCTCAATGATTCTGTGATATTAAGTGTCTAACATATTGTGAGGAATGCCAAAGATGGGGAAAAACAGATTCTAGCTACCACAGTGTTCCCGGTACAGCTCTGGAGATGGAGTTTTGGTCACTGAGAAGACATAGCAGGCCTTTCCTCTGGGTGATAAAGGGAGGAATGCCTAATGATGGAATTGCAAGGAGAGAACAGAGAAAATAAAGGGAAAGAAATATATGTCACATATATATCACCATCATAAGAAACTCACTTGTAAGGTTCTGAGGAAAATTCAATGGGAGATAATTTGTACTATCCGAAAGTTATTTGCTTAGATTCCTTTCAAATGCATAAAGATAACCTTATTTGTTTATTTTTATTAATTTTTAAAATATGTATTATGTCATCTTTATCTGTTTGGCTGTGCTGCATCTTAGCTGTGGCACAGGGCATCTTGGATCTTTGATCCTGCATGTGTGGTCTTCAGTTGAGGCACGTGGGATCTTTTCTAGTTGTGGCATGCAGACTCTTAGTTATGGCATGTGGAATCTAGTTCCCTGGCCAGGGATTGAACCTGGGCCCCTGCATTGGCAGTGCTGAGTCTTTTAGCCACTGGACAACCAGGGAAGTCGCAAGATAGCTTTTTTTAAAAAAAGGTCAGTTTACAATCCATCTTACTGCTTTAATTTCTCACTTTGTCCAAAGCCATCTTGTGAGATTTACAGTGAATTTAAGGATTCTATTTTGCCCAGCACAGTGTTGCTTCAATGGGATGTGGCCAATGGGTATTGTATTTGAGAGACGTTATTGCTATGTCTGGTTTGCATATTCCCCACTAGAGTTATCCCTCTTCTGCTTTCCAAAGTTATACTTCAGAAAAACACATGTCAGTGGAGCAGTGTCTTTGACCTGATAAGCATACTTCAGTTGTAAATTATAAGGAAAAGTCTTGTCACAAGTCATACTTTTGTGGACTTGAGAGGGGTTGAGTAAATGGTCAAGCCTCACTGATTTGGAGACTTTGGAGTTGATAGTCTGTATGACTGAATATTATTTAAAAGACTGATGGTTAAGGCATTTCAAATTTATAGTTGAATTAACAGTGAATAGAATTTTTTTCACTCTGTTTGAAAGATAAATAAATAAGTTATGATTGGCATTACTTTGCCAAAACATCCATATCCCTCTCCTCCTCTTCTTCCTCCTCCTCCTCCTCCTTTTTGAAGAAACCCTTGCTTAAAAGAGGAAAAGAGGGGGAGAAATGAAGAGATGGAAGCATTTGAAGAAAGTATAAATAAAATTGCAGTGGGGTAAATAAGAAAACAAACTCCACTAGCTCAAAGTCTCACAGACAAGCCTGCAGAAGGATCTGGACTAAGACTGTTAAGATAGGGACTGCTTTTGCCTTTATATCCTTTGAGAATGAAAGAGCACCCAGTCCATTAGATGCCATTTGAATGAATGAATGATATTGTGATGAAGAAATACTTCAAAATGGATCTGAAGGTCTAGGATAAGGACCCAAAGCCAGCAAAGCCCCAGGAAACAGAGGTTGGCCTCTGATAACTCCCATTTGGTACCAGTTCTGAACTTGAGAACTTTGTCAGTCAAGTGAGTGTGAGGCATCAAGTTATTATCCTCAGCACAGGGAAGATATACTATCTATTGAATGAATGAATGCAGAAATAGGCATCCATGTTGCTAAAAGCAATGGGTCCTTTTCACAAAATGCCATGTTTTTCTGTAAGTTGATATAGACTCAGTAGATTTCAGATGGAATAATCTTACATATCCAGGTAGTCAACTCAAAACTCATGAATGTTTACAGTGTTTGCTCTTCTAAATCCTGTGACCAATCAGGTCATATAGCATATGACCTTTGAAAATGTGGTTCTTCCACTTAGTTTAGGTGTTTTTAGGACCCAGAGATGATTGAGACAGAAAGACAGACATGTGTTCCACTATCTTGGGGTCATAGTTTAACTTGCAAATAAGCTTTTGGAGTTAAATATTTATCTCATGACCAGATAATATAAAACTTCTCTGTTTAAAGACTGGTTCATTTTTACCAATTTGGTACTGGGTTGCAAACCAAAAATAGCTCGTAATTCTTCAGTAGAAGTCCTTATGACTTTGATCAAATCTGCAAAAGTTGCAAGCAAAAAGATAAAGCCATGGACGCCTGGCCACTCCAATTTAGTAACTGGAATGATACCAATGACTTCCCAGTTAGTTTTAAAAGGCTACCTTCTCCCCACACAAAGAAAGCAATGTTGACTTGCCAACCTGTATTAGAACTCAAATAAAATGTCAGCCAGCAAGTTCTTTGAATCAAGAGGTCATAGACCTGGGTATGACTGCTACATTTCAGATAGGCCTGGGTTATTCTTGGAGCAATAAAACAACTGTATGTGTGGAAGCTGAAATAATGAACTATCAAAGCTTGTGAAATAATCATGTCAAGCTTGGGGATCTGAGTTGATCACCTCTTGCAGAGGACAAGCTCTCTCATCTCCTTCTAGACCTTCAGGTCAGCACAGCCAAAATCACTTCCATCTTCTCTTACAAGTGTTTTTGCTGCCTTTTCCTTTTATTTTGCCAACTCTTCCCTTCATCCCTTCCATTTCTTCCCTCCATCCCTTCCATTTCTTCCCTCACACACATTCTGCCTAGTTACATGTCAATGTAAATATCCTGAAAGGAATCCATGAATTTATTTGGACCCTCAGGGCCTTGTTCAGCAGATTTGCTTATCAACAATAAACTCTTACCTTACCTTCCAAAATATGAAACTCTGAAAACTACCTCTAGCCCTTGAAAATGTGAGGCACAGCTCTCAGATGCTGAGCATTTACAAACACAACTTCCAATTAGGAGCATATTTACTTATGGACTTTTTTTTTCCTTGACAAAAACCTCAATCACTGAAAGCTGGCATGAAATTTCAAAGACTTAGTCCCTATGAGAAGCTACAAGATCAGAAAAGTGGAGAGTTTTAAATCTGGGGTCTTAGATATTTGAATAGATATTGAAATAAGCCCAGCTCTGCGGGTTGCATTTGCTCATTTTGAACATCCTGGTTTGTGTTACCTGAGGTTCTTTGTGTCTGTCTGAGGATGCAGAAACAGAATCCCCTACGGGTCTCTAATTTTTACTGGATACAAAGGCCTGTGTCAGAGCAGAGTTAGCCATGTTTTGAACTTGTTTGCTTTCTTCCCAGTTGGTCACAGTCATATATAAAATTAGAAAATGCCAAAATTGCCCAAGGAACAAACAAATCTTTCAGAGGTCTAAAGCAATTTCTCCCTGGTTTTCCATGCTTGGGAATGGCAGATAGCAGATCTACTGTTATTAATAGCAGACTTCATTATACAGCAGATGTGTCCTATGTGATAAGGTCATTAGTGAGGACCAGGGAAGGAATGCCAGAAAGAGTGGATAGAGGCTGGATCACTCTTACTGCTTTGTTACTTCCTGTTGATCTTCCTGGTGGGATGCTCTACGGCAGGGGCGTGGGCTAGGAAACCTTATCTGTGAGCATCTTATTCAGCCCATTCATAGCTCACTCATGGCTGAAACTTGGCATGCTGGAGTCCAGGCAGGAGGCCATGGCAACCCATTTAATACCAAGGTTCAGAACAATCTCCTTGTAATGAGGGCAGTATTAAGAAAACAGACCTTCTGCCTTGTTCTGGCCAGAGCTTAAAGATGCTAGGCTGTGTTGTAGTAGGGCTTTTCTTTTCTCTTAAGTCAAATTTTGATCATCCTTTATCCTCAAATATAGATGAGCCATGCTTGATATTTGGAAAATAAATTCGTGGTATCAAATTTTCAATGCTAATCTTTTAAAATTGGCAATTACCTTAGCTCAGTTATATGTTCTCTAACCCTATCAATTTGTATAGTACTTGGTTTCCATGGGAATAAGCTTTGCATGTTCATTCATTCAGCCCAGAACCTGAATTAATTCAGGAGACTGTGGTTGTCCTGACACTCAGTGCTAAGCAATTCTCCTGATAATTAGAAATATCATCTGTGTTGCTCCATTAGACAAGCATTTCTCTGTTTTATGGGTGGTTTTAAACAATTTTTTCGTATCAATAATCTTACTGTGCCTACTTTCTGCAAGAAGTAGTTCTTTGCTAAGATAATTGGAGTTTTTTGTTTTTCAACTTCTTCAAATCCATCATAAGAACCCCAATCTTTCCTTTTTCTCATAAACTAAGCAAATCGTCCAAATAGATGCTGATTTTTAGTCATAGGACCATAATTCTCCAGTTTGAGATAAAAGTCAAAATCATACAGAAGTCTCAATAAAACACAGATTACTGGTCCCACCCCAAGAGTTTCTGATTCGGTAGGCCTGGGTGGGGCCATGAATTTCCATGTCTAACAATTTCCTAGGCGATGCTGATTCTGGTGCTGATGGATGGGGATGTACACCTTGAGGCCCATGAGGTTTGTCAATGTTAAGTTGTCACAAAAGAACCACAAGGCTCAGAGAATTTCTGGAGAAGTTGCTATGTGCCTGGTTGCTGCTGCTGCTAAGTCGCTTCAGTTGTGTCCGACTCTGTGCGACCCCATAGACAGTAGCTCACCAGGCTCCCCCATCCCTGGGATTCTCCAGGCAAGAACACTGGAGTGGGTTGCCATTTCCTTCTCTAATGCTGGAAAATGAAAAGTGAAAGTGAAGTCGCTCAGTCGTGTCCAACTCTTAGCGACCCCATGGACTGCAGCCCACCAGGCTCCTCCGCCCATGGGATTTTCCAGGCAAGAGTACTTGGTTAGCATGTTGTAAATTTTGTCAGATGTATTTTTTTACTATCGTGACTTTGTGTAAATTACATGCAAATTCAAGAGGGATACACAGTGAAACCTATAAATAGAGAAGGAAAGAGAATGAATATGAGGTGGAGGACACAGAGTAGACTTTGAAGAAGATATTAGACTAGAGCTGACCAGGAAACAAGTGAAAAATGTAATTTTAATAAGGCAGATAATTGTTTTTTCTTTTTTTATAGGAAGGAAACTCCTTAGGTGATTTATTGTTTAAATTATAGAAAAGCAGTTCATTTATAGGATATGTTCTTGCCTTTAAAAGATCAGTTTTTCCATATAATGGCTCTGTAATTTGTGTTAAGAAGTAGATTCCAGTTCCCTAGAGTGATCATGCTTTTGAAATTGTGTTTTCAACTAGCTCTATAGGTATTTCAATTGCTCTAAACTTAAGTTATTGTCAAAGTTTTAGAAGCAAATCTAAAAAATTTTTTTTGAAATATGGTTGATTTATAATGTTGTGTCAGTTCCAGGTGTACAGTATAGTGATTCAGTTCTACAAGTGTATGTATTCATTCTTTTTCAGGTTATTTTCCCATATAGGTTATTACAGAATATTGGTTAGTGTTCCCTGTGCTATATAGTAGGTCTTTGTTGGTTATCTATTTTATATATAGTATTGTGTACATGTTAATCCCAAGCTCCTCATTTATCCCTCCCCTCAACTGAAACAGATGATTTTCTCTTACTTTTTAAAATAATTTATTTATCTTTGGGTCTCCTGGGTCTTCGTTGCTGCGGGGGCTTTCCTCTAGTTGCGGTGAGCAGGGGCTACTGTCTAGTTGTGGTGCTCCGACTTCTCACTGTGGCGGCTTTTCTTGTCACAGAGTACAGGCTCTAGAGTGTTCAGGCTTCAGGAGCTGTCGTTCCCGGGCTCTCAAGCACAGTCGCAGTAGTTGTGGAGCGTAGGCTCAGTTGTCCCACAGAACATGGGATCTGCTTGGACCATGTGTCTTGCATTAGCAGGCCCATTCGTTACCACTGAGCCACCAGGGAAGCCCCAAGGCTGGTACTTTTTCAATCAGCAATTAACAAGTAGCACAGACTTGGGTTCAAGAGATGCACCATGTGTCACCCATACGGTTAACTGTTGCATGTGTAAGCAGGATTTCCACTTTATAAACTAACAGATTCAGCAATGATTCAACAATAGCTGCTTTTTAAATGTCTCCTTGTCTATAAATAATGTCCAAAGTTGGCTTGTTCACTGTCTCCAAAAGGATTTTGTTAGATATATTTGACTGAACCACTGGTAAAAAAAACAAACAATGACAAAACCCACATTTTTTAACCTTGAGTATTGTTGGATTTTGTACATACTCCTGGTTTTAATGAACTTCTGAATAGACATATGATCTGTCAAAGCAAGTGTACTTATTTAATTGAGACCTTGAGATATTGTGACATTCTATGCTGCTGCTGCTGCTGCTGCTGCTGCTAAGTCACTTCAGTCGTGTCCAACTCTGTGCGACCCCACAGACGGCAGCCCACCAGGCTCCCCCGTCCCTGGGATTCTCTAGGCAAGAATACTGAAGTGGGTTGCCATTTCCTTCTCCAATGCATGAAAGTGAAAAATGAAAGTGAAGTCACTCAGTCATATCTGACTCTTTGCAACCCCATGGACTGCAGCCTACCATGCTCCTCCGTCCATGGGATTTTCCAGGCAAGAATACTGGAGTGTGCCATTGCCTTCTCCAGTGACATTCTATGAGGAGGACATAAAATTTTGCCTGAGAGTAACCAGTAAGGAAATGTTTTACTGCTTATTTATTTTAAATGTAATCATTACCTAATAATTCCTTGTCTAGTATTTATACTACACAGATGCATTAGCGGGTTTATTCCTAAGTGAGACTAATTGACACCCCCACTTCCCCACCCCCTCCATACCCATGTCCCTGGATTGAATCCTTCTGTGCTATCCTGAGGTCTTTCTGTGCACATGTAACCACAGCCCTTCAGAATCAGACTGGCATGAAATAGCAGTTTCAGTATTAAAGAAGAACTAAAGAAGATGCTCTGGCTTTGGACTCTACAAATCTCACAGGAGTTTAAATCATGCTAGCTCTTGGCAGGTAATGGTGGGTTGTCAGCTCATTCTGAGTGTGAATCTGTGCATGTGTTGCTTGGTCAAGTTGCCGTGTTAGTGTGTTCCTGGCATGCACACCTGTAGTTCTTCATAGCTGGATGACAAGGCATTCTATCACAGAAGTCTGCCAGGGATCACATTTTCAGTTTCTCCTTTCAAATATAGTCATTGGATTGTTGCTCTCTCCTTCCCAAGGACCAGGAGTCTTGTCTGGGACTGGTAGGATTTTCTATTCCCTCAACCTCCCAAGTGGCATAGCAGTACACTTGATTGTTTTGTGGCTCTCTTCTGACCTCTGGGAAATCAGCAATTGCATTATTAGCAGGAAGAACAGGAAGGGCAGATCTAAGAGACAGAGATGAATATATTTATTCATTAGGTTGGCAGCCACTTAGTGAGCATTAGATGTATCCTCTTTGTATATGTATGTGTGCGTATAGATGACGCACGATCTTCAGCCTTGGGGAGAGGTAAGTAACCAGCTAATAATCTAGCACTATGGTTACTATTGATAGAAAGAGAAGGTGCCAGGGACACACAAAGGTGAGTGGTTGGAGGGCTGCCTAATAGAATTAGGGAAATCTCCAGTAGGTTTTAAAAAGAGAGGAGATTGGAAGGAAGATGACAGAAAGAAGGATGTTTTAGACAGAGATGTAGAACAAGCACAATAGTATGAGAGAGCTAGTGTGCCTCAGGAATGGCAGGTCGATGGGCAGAGTTGGAAGGGAGAGTGTCACCAGAGAAGCTGGACATGAACCTGGAGAGGGTAACAGGAGCCAGGTCATGAAGAGTGTTATATCCTGTGCTAAGGAATTGGATTTCAGTACAATGATATACGATGAGTACTGCCTTTTCAACTCACACCCGGGGTGAAAATATTGAAAACGGATTCAAGGGGCATATGACTGGTTAGAAAATATTTCTGTTAGTTTAAGAAAAACCCAAGAATAAGTTGAGCTAGGGTCATGGCAGTGGGAATGCAGAGAAGAAGGCTATTACGAGAAAGAGGATTGGGAAATTTGGGGGGACAGGAAAAAGGGCTAAGTGAAAGCCTGAAGTTCCAGGTTGGGGCTAGATAGAAGTTAATCTCTATTAACAACTTTGTTAGATAGCCTCTCTGGCTTTTGGTGTGCTGAGGATGAACAGTAAAGGCACAGAGAAGAGTCAGTTTTGCGCTAAAGAGGCAAACCTACATCTCTCCATTGGTAAAAAGAAATGGAAAAGGGGCCCTCTGTGGACCTTGTAATACCCACTCCAGAAGCTGCATTATGGTCCATAGCATCATCTCTGAACAGGAAGGTCTGCCGAAGAATGCATATTCATGTAGAACAAGCTAAAGGACCACCAACCTGTTCTCATAAATCCTTTCTTCCCTGGTTACAATGAGTTCTTGGGTAAGGAAGAAAGATTTGACCTCTCTCTCTTTGTTTTATTGCTTAAAGTGAGCAGTCTTCAGGTGCTGGAGCACAAGGGCAGCTGGCTGATCTCAGACCTTCCAAGTCCTCCCTTTTGTCATCATCTCTTGGTTGCATCATCTCTTCAGTCTGCTCACTTTTTCTTTCTTTTGATGGTGCTACACATGCTAATGTATTACTCTTCTCTGCAGCGCAAGCAAATGGAAAAGTTTGCTCTATAAGACAATCAGTGGCAAGTTTTTAATTGTGTAAGAGGGTGATGACTTCATAACATTCTACAGTGGAACTTGAAAAACTAAGTCACAACTAGTGAGTGGAAGGGCTGGAATTAGAATTCACATTTTTCCTGACCGCATTTTTACTGAGGGCTTCCACAGAGATGACATGGATGTACATGCAAAATAAAAACAAATCCAGATCCTGAATCCTGCATCAGGTGCTTGTGGGACAGGTATTATGAAAAGCAGTAAATAGACTTGAAAGAAGAGTTAGGTCAAAGAAAGGAGCAAGCATTCTGGCTGGGAAGGCCTTCCAGAAAGCCTACGAAAAAAATAGAAGTTCATGGGGGAAGTCACACAGAAAAGAAATGGAAAAATAATCCTCCTCCAATAAAAGCAAGAAAAATATATGAAAGAGACTGAAGCACATTCATCTTTCTTTTCTCCGCCATCCTCTGTGCAGTTGCATTTGCTCCTCGCCAAGTCTTCTCCCAAGACTTTCAAGATTAAGTGATTTTTTTTGCCAAAAACAAAAGCTGGATCATCTCATTCCCCAATGGTTTTGCATGAAAACTGGTACAAGAAAATGGGTACAGTTCCTTGCTCTCCTGATGCCTACATGTTGGATTTTTACAAAATATTTTTGTAGTGTCCATACTGTCACCAGATTTAATAAGCTTGCCAAAATTATGGTGAGGATACTGTAATATCCTTGAACAAGAATGATATGGAGATATTTAGTCATTGGTTAGAGATGCTTGTTACTTTCAGCTATGTTTTCTTTTTCCTGTGCCCAATCTAGATTATTCCTGCCCTATGGACCTATACTGGCATTCATGCCTGTATTATTTTTCAACTACTGTACACCTGGCTCTGCCTTCCATACTTTGAAGTGTATCAGCCAAATGTAAATCCTGTCAAGGTCAGGGTGTCATTTAGAATTGCAAAAAAGTTGCTGGGCATGTCCATTCGGGCACTGTGACCTATCTCCACCCAACTTTGCCCTGCCATTTGGTGAGATATTTATAACACCACATGACTGCTTCAGATAGAGGGACTTAAGCTGAAATAAACACAAAGTGATTTGTCAGATTTACCAGTGCAGAGTCCGTTAATGACCTTCACCTTGGAAAGAAATACATGGGGGTTTCTGATAACCCTGAGCTGAGTCACATGTACCTTAACAATGGCCTTCTCCTTGTGACTTCTGTGCAACATCAGAATGACTCTCACTTCTCCCTGGTCTTCTAGTCCAGGAAGGAGTTGTCAGAGAGAAGTACTTAGTCTCTGAATTTCTTTCTAAAGGAATTATAGCTTCACATAACTGAATTTTGTATTAAATCAACAAGAATTAAGGAGTTAAGAGCCACAGAATCAGAGGTTTTAGAACAGGAAATGCTTTCCTTTTTCTATCTATTATCTTGTAGATTATATCCAATAACCCTGTGAGGTTAGCATGATTATTCCTATTTTGTAGATGCGGAATTTGAGGCTCAGAGGAGTTACATGACCTTTATTCTTGGTCATATAACTAGAAAGTGACAGAACCTGAAAGGAATCTGTCTCTGATAATTCTAAACCCAGTGCTTTCTGGAGCATGTAACACTATCTTCAAAGACCGTTGATAGGAAACATAATGTGTTATTAAAAAAAAAGTGGAAACAGAGACATATTTTATCTTCTTGGGCTTCACAATCACTGCAGACAGTGACTGCAGCCATGAAATTAAAAGAAGTTTGCTCCTTGGAAGAAACGCTATGACAAACCTAGACAGCATATTACAAGCAGAGACATCACTTTGTCGACAAAGGTCCATATAGTCAAAGCTATGGTTTTTCCAGAAGTCATGTATGGATTTGAGAGTTGGACTATAAAGAAGGCTGAGCACCGAAGAATTGATGCTTTTAAACTGGTGGTGCTGGAGAAGACTCTTGAGAGTTCCTTGGATAGCAAGGAGGTCAAATAAGTAAATCCTAAAGGAAAACCCTGAATATTGATTGGAAGGACTGATGGTGAAGCTTCAATACTTTGGCCACCTGATGGGAAGAGCTGACTCATTGGAAAAGACCCTGATGCTGGGAAAGGTAGAAGTCAAACAGAGAAGAGGGCAGCAGAGGATGAGATGATTAGATAGCACCAACTCAATGGACATGAGTTTGAGCTATCACATGATAGCTCAAGACAGGGAAGCCTGGCATGCTGCAGTCCAAGGGGTCACAAAGAGTCAGACACGACTTAGCGACTGAACGACAACAAAGTGTTATAGGTACTGTGGGACATAACTGAGTATCAAAGGCATAGCCCCTTATTACAGAAACCCATAGCCCTCCGACATCTGTTCCCATGCCCAAACGCCCGTTTATACTGCTCTCTCTTTACAAGCATGCTATGGGTACTAGCGTGCACATTCTGTTTTACAGTGGAGTTTGAAAAACTAGTTTACAACCAGTGAGTGGAAGGGCTGGAATTAGAAGTCACATTTTTTTCTGACTTCACTTTTACTAAGGGCTTGTCCAGAGATGACATAGAAGTACATGCAAAACAAACAGAAACCTAAATCCTACATCCTACATTGGGTGCTGGTGGGGCAGGTATTATGCAGTTCAGTAGATTTCCCTGATGGCTCAGCAGGTAAAAATCTTCCTAAAATTCAGGATACCCAGAAGTCATGGGTTTGATCTTAGATTCAGGAAGATCCCCTGGAGGAGGAAATGGCAACCCACTCCAGTATTCTTCCTTGGGAAATCCCATGGACAGAGGAGCTTGGTGGGCTATAGTCTATGGGATGGCAAAGAGTCGATCACAATAGCACACATACACACAGACTCCAAAGAAGAGCAGGGTCAGAGAAAGGAGCAAACAATTCTGGCTTGACTAGCTGGGAAGGCCTTCTAGAAAGCCTGCAAAAAATGGGAGCTCCTGGGGGAAAGTCACACAGAAAAGAAGTGGAAAAATAACCCTCCTCCAATAAGAGCAAGAAAAATACATGAAGGAGATTGAAACACATTCATTTCTGTTTTATTTTTTGCCATCCTCTGTGCAGTTGAATTTGCTCCTTGCCATGTCTTCTCCAAGACTTTCAAGATTAAGCAATTCTTAGCCAAGAAACAAAAGCAGGATCATCTCATTCCCCAGTGGATTTTCATGAAAACGGGTAATAAAGTCAGGTACAGTTTCAAGAGAAGAAGAATCAAGCTGAGTCTATAAGGAGTCCTGCACATGAGCACATGAAGTGGCACACATATTTATGCTGTGTCCAGATCTCTTGCCTCTCACTACATTGCTCTGAGAACATCACTACTCTCTGAACAGCGGGATGTGTTTTATTGGAAAAATAATTTGTCTCTTTGTGTCAGTGTTTCTACTCCAGCACTTTGGCTCAATAATAAATATGTGAGAACTTTTGTTGAAAAAGGAGAGAAATATAAGCACACTTACAAAGAAATGCATTAAACTTTCACATGCCTTTATGAATGGACATAAAGAGATTGAGGACTTGTATGCATGGTCCTCATCTGACAGGCCCTGCAGGGAGGCAGTGACTAAGCGGTCTCCTGTTTCTACCTTAGCCTGCACCAGTGGCTTTAGCTGACCTGCTCATCTTGAGGTTCTTAAACTATGCTCACATCTCAGAGCAAAGGCTAGCTAACCCTTCACATCTTGTCAAAATTCCTTCCCTCACATCATAGGGACCCCTGTTCAGAGAGCCATCCCTGACTACCTTATCTAAATTAGCTCATGCCAGGCACTCAAGAACCCCAATTCCTCCTATATTTTCATTCAGGGCAATTGTCATTACCTAGCTTTAATAATAAACTTACTTATGTGTGTTTTGTCCATCACCCATGCCAGATAGCAAACTCCACAGGAGTAGCTTTTTATTAACCTTTTTTTCTAGTGCTTAAAACAGGACCTAGCATGTCAAAATGTCCAGTAGTTATTGAATGAATGAACTAATTAATATTCAATGATGTGGATAAGATATCTTAGGTGGACATGAGATGAGTTTGCAAATTCCTAGTGTTCTCTTTCTCTCAATATCAGTTATCTTCTTTTCCCACTTCCAGCTGAGCATTTCCCTGACATCTCTTCTGGTTCTTTTTGGAAAATAAGCATACCTACTTTTTTTTTTAAAGGACCTCTCCTCGAGGAGAGGAGAACAGTTCTTCACAGAACAGATTATGAACTCAGTAAATACAAAGCAAATAGACAGTGCTTGAGTCTCTGATGACTTGGCTAAAAAGGAGCATTGCTTTGAAATTTAGCACCAGAAACTCAGTTGTTAACTGTGTCAGTGGCGTTTTCCTGGGGCTAGCAGCCTGGGTCTGACAGGTTATGTCCACAGGTATTAAAAATATTGACATAAAGCTGAACGATGATGCATGAGGTGCTCTCTTTTCCTGTCCCTTCACTTAACTTTGCATTCGAACGAACCCTAAGTCTCTTGGCTCCGGACCTTGTCTTCCTTATGCTGATGGTGTAGAACATGCTCTGTGCAATGGAGATCATGCTTTAAGTTTTTTGCCTTTGCCCTACACCATTCTCTCTCATTCCCACCATTCTCAAAAAGCTTAGAGATGCTCTTTGATTCAGACATAACCTTGGTGATTCTCTTGGACTTTTCTGCACACACCATTATTGCCATAAAACAAGTGTTAACTGCTCACTCTGCAGGCCTGAGGAATCTGGAAACAGTGTTGAGAGGGGTCACTTGTGTTGCTTTCTAGACCAGCTTGGAATTGCCTAAGAATAAGTGCTCCTTTAGGGCTCTAGAGAAACTGGCATCACCGTAACTACTCTCAGCGGCCCATTCTTGGCCTCACTGGGGACCTGTGTCCTAGACTTCACTCAGGATATGGGAGTAAGGGTGGTTGCAAGACCAGGGCTGCATCTAGCTCCAGGGTGTTGATCATTGATGCTGGCACAGCCAGCATGTCATGAGTACTCCCAGCACTCATGGCATGAGTACTCCTAACTTGGACATTTGGGAAATTATGTCAGAAATCATAAGTTTGCCAAGAGGAGGTCCTTGACCCTTTATAGCACCAGTGCTCTGTCTCTGAGACCCTTGGGTCCCTGTTCTGCCAGCATCATAAGCCTATTTTCTGCCAACCTCTTCCATAGCCACCTTTGCTCAGCACACTGGAAATTCCCTGCCTAGTTCTGCCTAGATCTCTGTGTGTAATAGAATCCGTAGGTTAACAAAGTTGATTATCACAGTTTCCACCACTCAGATTGAATCTTGGTTGTCTGGGTATTCTGCCTGCTGCTGAGGCATCTTTCTGAGTTGCCCCCGTAGCTCCAGTTCACATCTGAGGATTCAGCTAACCTCGGACTGTGTAGTACAATAGCATTCAGCCACGAAAAAAAAGAAACACATATAAGGGGAAAAAAAACTCATGCAGTTCAAACCAGTGTTGTTTAAAGCTCAGCTGTAGTTACCTGGGAAAGTAAAAGGAAGATATTCAACTAAAGAATTTGTTTGGTTTCTTTCTTGCTACTTTAAAATTCTCTGATTCTACTTTGCTGTAGAATGACCATATCAATGTGAGTTAGGAGTGAAGATGACTAAAAATACAGTACTACCAAAGCCTTGCTTTCATATGAGAACTTCCATGAGTCCTTCTGGAGGGATGATTGTTTTTTTCTCCCACATCTCCCCAGAAAGATCCCCTTTGTAACCCATTTTTAATTTTTATCTCCCTGAACATAGACTAATTTCTCAAAATGTCTTTCTTTCATGTAAGATGATTTGTCTTTTGAGAGCTGTTTCAGATGATCTAACCTCATGTCTACAGAAAAAGTAGACATAAACATTAGGATCCTGACTTTAGATGAGCATTTATACCTATAGTTTCCATATATTATTGACTGATTTCTCAGCACATTTCACAGAAGCAGAAGTAATAGAGGAAATATCCCATCTGATGACACTCCCAACATACAGGTGTATGTTCCTTTTCATGATGAGAGGGGTGAGAGGTAAGGGAAACACTTTGCATGTCTAGGTGGATAGCAAAATGTGCATCTGTTGCCCTAGGGAAATCTAACCATAAACTTGGAGTCCCCGTTTCAAATGTTTAGATTTACTCACTAAGTGGACCAGGGCTTCCCAGGTGTCACTGGTGGTAAAGAACCCACCTGCCGGTGCAGGAGACATAAGAGACTTGGGTTCCAGTTCCTTGGTTTAGCAAGATCCCGTGGAGGAGGGCTTGGCAATCCACTCCAGTATTCTTGCTGGGAGAATCCCATGGACAGAGGAGCCTGGTGGGCTACAATCTAAAGGGTTGCAAAGAGTCGAGCATGACTGAAGTGACTTGTCGAGCACTAAGTGGTCCACATTAGAGACTTACAACCTGATTTTTGCCTTTTTAATAGAGCTCAAGTCAATGTGCAGTCAACTGCTGCTTGACCATTCCATGCTAGAAGACTTTCTTTTCCCATGGAAGGTGTTAGGGTGATTCAGGAGGTCAAAAGACCTGGGAAAACAGACCAAAACAAAACAAAACAAAACACAAACATTTCTTCAAGCTAAATAAATGAAATGCTCTGTAAAAATAATGTTAACAAATACTAGAAGATAATGTCTATTGAGTGTTTAACCCTGTGTTGTGCACTTGATAGCTACATTTAAAGCTTATAACTGCATTTCTGTCTGCATTTTGGAAAATTAAAAGGAGCAACAACAATAGCTGAAGGTCAGAGAAATATTAAGCAGTTTCCCAAAGGCCATGGATCTGGTACTCGGCAGAGTAGAGAGTACAGATCTGTCTGAGCCCAGCACCTGTGCTCTTTACCCACAGGCTGTGTGGCCTCTAGTCAAAGGGTGTGCATTCTGCCATCTTGAATTTGTGAGCCCTGGGGAGGAACATTCATTTGGGCACCAGAGAAGATAGAAGGGAATTTTATGGTTATGGATCTCTGAGAATTAGACTGTGGGCTCCCTTGGTGCTGCTGCTGTAGCCAGGAGGTTGAGGACAGCTTTCTTATCATCCATTTAAGCAGCCGTCCTAGGAGGAGCAAAGCAATGACCGTGAACCTGGATGTGCTTCAGTCTTCCTCATCTTCAAATCCCTTAATACCCTTCCCAAGGGGACAGGAACTTATGTATTTGGCAGGTGAATCCAGAATTCCTTCCAGCTCCTCCCCCCACTAGCCAACATTCTCTATAGGTTCATACAATAGAACATTTTTGGAATTAGAGGAAATTCTTACAGGCTGTCCAGCTCTGTCTCTTTTACCCTCTGCCCATTTTATGCAAGAGACCTGGAGATGTTTGGGGGCATGCCCAAGAGTGGGGGCATGAGTAATTCCCATCAGCACCAACAAAAGCCTTGATTTTTCTAATTTCTGCTACAGTGCCCTTTTCATATCACTTCTGAGAGGCAACCTTTACAAATCCTGCCCTTTTTGTCTTGCCTTCCCATTTAGTTTAAATTTCTCATTACTTAAAAAGTGTCTCCTCTCTACTCTCTCTACTCCTCCTAGGTTTTCCTCGTTTTCCCTGCATTGTGTCTATGACTCTTCCTGTGCTATTTTTGAAGGCACATTAATGTTGAATAATGTCCATTCCTTCATCCAGTTTTAGTTTGTATTTTCTTTGTGGCAGGGAGGGAAGTATGAAAGAAATGTGTGCTATGAACAGCTGTTACTGAGTTCTCCAAACAGGAAAGTGCCCTGGACTATTTATAAGCCCTGCTTTCAAAGACGCAGGTCAGGGCACTGCCTTTTGCCCCTGCAGTGTGCTGCTGGGCTGTGTTTTCCAGGGTCCAGTTGATAAAAGCTGTGGTTATTGTTTCTTCAAGCGTTTGTCTTCCTCGAAGTGGGGCCCAGTCAATGACTGCACTTGTGAAAAAGTGTGGGAAGACTGAATTACAGGAAACACAATGACCTATTGAATGAACTGGTGTCTATCAATGATTCTAGTGAATAGATTATGAATTGTTCTTACCAGAACCAAAATAAGTTCTTCATAATGCCTGACCCTATTTAACTACATCAAGGTTTGGGCTTTTTGTGTAATTGCTGAGAGGAAAAGATTTTTAAAAGTTCGCTACTCAACCTGTTATAGAATAAAAAAATTTGTTAACCTAGTGAGGTCAGTTCAGCTGATTGAATCTGAGTTCTATATTAACATGTGTTGAACACTAACCCATCTGTAGTCTCTGATTCTCTGATGGTATGTTTAAAAGCATTTGAACATTAAATTACAGGTAAGCATATGAAGGATTGCCGAGAATGTACCTCAGGTGACAGACAAGTGTTTATCATTATTATCACATGTTATTGGAGTTTGAGTTTCCCTTCCAAAAGAGTAAAAAAAAACATCATGATAGTGATGCTGCTGCTTATAGCAACAGCAACAATATAATGAAAGATTTCAAATGAAATCAGACAAAGGACTGAGGGACCTGCCCTAAGATCTTTTTCTTGAAAAGCAAACAAGATGTGTGATGTTTACCTACTTTGGCATTTAGTATAGTCACTGGCAGCTCAGCTTTCTGAGAAAGAATACAGTGGGCTTTTACAGGATGATTAGAGACTAGCTGTGGTCTATTCCATTCCGTGTATCTTCTGTGTAATCTAGTCTATGTGTTTTCTTCCATGTCATCTGTTGTTTTTGGACTTCATCACTATTAGTGTCTATGTGGACTTCCCAAGTGGCTCTAGTGGTAAAGAACTTGCCTGCCAAAGCAGGAGATGTAAGGGACTTGAGTTTGATCCCTGGGTGGAACGATCCCTGGAGGAGCACATGGCAACCCACTCCAATATTCTTGCCTGGAGAATCCTATGGACAGAGGAGCCTGGTGGACTGTCCATAGTGTCGCAAAGAGTCGGACATGACTGAAGCAGCCTAGCATAGTGTCTATATAGCAGCCTTTTGACATAGAGACATATGGTGTCTGTATGTGTGTGTGTATGGACACATATGTCTGCATGTTTGCCAATTAGCTACATAACTTGGAAGTGATTCAATCACTTCTTTAGCCCATAGTTTTCTTCT
The DNA here is from genome assembly GCF_023091745.1 of Budorcas taxicolor. Lineage (NCBI taxonomy): Eukaryota > Metazoa > Chordata > Mammalia > Artiodactyla > Bovidae > Budorcas > Budorcas taxicolor. The sequence continues at coordinate 108,240,381 of NC_068911.1, forward strand.
TTCAGATGGATAGATCACCCCATCTACTGCACATAGTTGTGAGGGTATATCTTATGTGACAGCTGACTTAAAGACATCATTGAGGTTACAAATGTGATCTGGTGTAAACTAATGTCTTGTTAATGGAATTTATTAAGTTTGGGTTAACCCTACCACCCCAATATTTAGCAAGTAGGATACCACAGTAGATGTTTTCCATGACTGGAGATAAATTTCACCAAGCTTTCCATATGCTCTTGGGTTCCTTTACAATCATCTCATGTTTGGGAGAAGAGCCAATGTTAGTAGTTTATTTTGTGGCCATGAAACATTTTTGCTAAGTGAAGTTAATGGGCCTTAGTTTATGACTTTGACCTTGCCGTTAATTCCTAGCCAAGGGATAATGTTGACACTGAGGTCACATCTTTTGTCTTTAAAGTTTAGAGACCCTGTTGGTTTTCATAGAAGATATTTACATAGCTACATAGCCCTGCAAGCAAAGTGTGGATACTTCCTTACAAAGTATATGTCTATAGTTATCTAGAAGTTGCCAAAATCTGATAAGACTGATCAGTTTCATTCTCAAGGGTAAATCAGTTCATTTGGAGAGTTCCTGGAATGCACAGCCATCTGCCTTTCCACACTTCAGTGATTTAAAGGGCCAGGTGTGCTGTCTAGGGTAGGAAAGATTCCAGCCTAAATAGTTCCTTTAGAGTGCCTCACCATCTTTCTTTTCCTCCTCAGAAATAGTATCAATGTAATTACATAGTCACTGTTCATTATTTGTCTGTTTTCCTTATGACTATAAACTGTTTGTGGTCAGGGAGCACGTTTGTCTTATTATTTCCTGCTTTTACCCAGTATGTAGCCATTGAGTGGTACACTGAAGGCCTCCATGAGGGATTAAATAAGTGATAGCCTGATAGACATGTACCACATCAAGCCAGAAAGGGTTTAATTTCTTCAATTTGAAGATGGAGAAATGAAAACGTAAGGGTATTTATGATTAGCCTGACTTGGCTATTTTTGTTAGTGGCAATGTTGAAACTTCTATCTCGATATCCTGATTCAGTCTGCGGTTCTCTTTATGGTGTCATGCTTATGTTTGGATTATAATCCATCCTTTCATATTATTTTAAGTGTAGTTTTTTGATTCTAGGGGATACATTAGGGAGAGGTTAGGGGAAAAAATCATCTTGTACTGTTCATTTGGGGTGGGGACATGCCAGCTTCCTAGCTGCACCAAGTGCCCCTAGGGAAGAATTTATTCACTGCTGAGATGCAAAACACAAGATGTGAACTCTCCCTGCCTTGAAATTCCTAGAAGCAAATCACAACCACATGAAGACAGGGACAAAGCCAGATGGTCTCTCCTCGTACTTTCCAGCTTTGTGACTCAATCCCAATGATTCAGCCAGGTTGGAAATAACTTCACATCTTCCCCCTCCCCGGGGCCTGTCCCCCACAGAAGAGCTATCAGAACTACAGTAATCAAGGATCAGATTATTGTTGAAAGTCTTTATTTAAACTTTTTGAAGGGCTTTTTCAAAATGGAGGATTTGGACACAATATTGGTCCAATGATTTCCCATCCAGGTTTTTCTTCCAAAACATAAATCCAAAGGAAATTAATAGAATAAAGTTATAATCACAGGCACTAAAATTTTAACTGCTAAGGCAATATTTAATGTTCAGACTCGAGACTCTAGGCATGCATGGTTTTCAAACCTGGCTGAATATCAGAATCACCAGGGAAACTTATTCTTACCTGCCAGAGATTCTGCTTCAGTAGGTTTACTGTGGGACCCTGGAATATTCTTCTTCTTCTTCTTCTTTTTTTTTAAATTGACAGCCCCGCTGAGTGATTTTAATGATGGGCTGCATTTGGAAGCCACTGTTCTAGAAAATCTTAAGAAACTTTCCAAACGGCAAGTTCTATTTTTAAAGCATTGTTTAAAAGCAAATCCCTTGTTCAGGATTCTATTTTAGGAGATAAAAGGCCCATTACTGTGTGGAGTATTAACAGAGTTCTCAAACAGTTATTCATCTTTGGTTAAGCGTTGGATTTTTCTTAGCATTTTTTTTTCTTTTTATAAATTCAACAGAGTGTAAAACACACCCCGCCCCATCCCCGAGCAGGGGGAGGGGCATCTTGGACTCATTTGCAAGTTTCTTAGTCAGTGGATTTTTATGATCTCCTTGACATCTGGTCAGCTAGACTTAAACTGCTCCTGTATGGAGGAGTGCTGTGAGTCCAGGAGTCTCAACTCTGTTTCAACAGTTCTTTAGTGTAGTTTATGTAATATATTAACTTATGAGTTAGACTCACACATCTGGAGAAATCATGACAATAAAAGATACAACAGATTATGAATTAACAAGTACCAGATGCACCAGAGTAATGTAGATTGTTCTATTTGCAATTTCAGATGCAGGTTTTAGAAAAATGGCCACTTTTCAGGACTATACATGTGTATTTGGAATCACTTAGTAGTTAGGTAGAAGACAGATGATAGGAAGAAAGTAGGATGATAGCTAGATAACTGAATGGATGATAGATATACTTGGACTTAATAGGAATCTAGCCTGTTTATTTCAAGTGGTACTGGAAAGCTGTATGATTTAGTGGATAAAAAGAGTTTTGGGAAACCATGTATTTGAATCTTGCATCTGTTCTCCAGTTCCTTACCTGGAAAAGTAAAAAGCAACTTGTGTTTTCCTCCAAAGATTACTCTATCACGGGAGTGGTCCTTAAGTGAGAAACAACAGAAGGTAATGATTTCAGAATATGGTGGGGGAGCTAATAGAGAAGGCACAAAATCATATGGAGTCTTAGTTTTAGATGCCCAGGCACTCGTCAGGGAAATGCTGGATTTCAGCACTTCAACATGCCAGGTGTGGGCATTGGCAGAAACACCATGAATCATTTGCCAGATGACTGTACAGCTCATCCATAATGTTCATTTTTTAAGAGCAACTTAATAATACTGTCAGATGTTTCAGAATTTCTTGCCATCTAAAGTAATAACCACACTGATCACCAGCAAGATTTGTATGTTTGTATATATGTACAACTTTCCTCCTATTATTCAAAGATATAATATGGGTCCACTTAAAATAAACCTATAAATATATAAAGTTATTTGGTGGTAAGGAACAGAAATGGATGCCAGCTGCAATATACAAGTGGAGCAAGAATGTTATTAGATGAGTGGAGGATAGATTGGGGCTTCCCAGGTGGTGCCTGCCAATGTAGGAGACATAAGCGATATCTTCCCCCTGGGTTGAGAAGATCCCCTGGAGTAGAAAATGCAATCCACTCCAGTATTCTTGCCTGGAAAATTACATGGACAGAGGAGCATGGCAGGCTACAGACCATGGGGTCGCAAAGAGTTGGACACAGCTGAGAGACTAACACACACACACAGAGTATAGATTAGTAACAGAGTGAAAGTTGCATAATCTCACCTTGGGAAGGATGGGCAGAGAGCAGTTTCGGCATCTCAGTATGAAGAACTGTCTTCACTTGGGTTTTCTCCAAGGCAGAGTATAATTAAGAACTTGTAACAGGCAGCTCATTTGGGAAGTGTTCCCAGGGAGCAGCAGTAGGGGGACAAGCAAGGGTGAGTCAGAGGAGAGGACAACCATGCAAAGGTGTGTTCATGAACTGGCCACCATTGTGAGCTACGGGTGGTCCACCTGTCTGGTGCCTTCTGAAGAGCAGTGTTGTCTACACAAGGCATAGAAGGTACACCAGTAGTCCAGTGCTGCCTCTGGGAGTTGACTCCCTTTCACTTCCTAGATTAGCATATCTGAGCATGCCCTTGTGCAGAGGGCTCTTGCTACAGCGTTAATGAAGAATAATGACAGGTCTGTTCTGCAAAGGAAAGACCATGAAAGGGTGATGTTACCAAAAGATGGGGAAACAATGAGGCAAGCAAAACCAACAGACATTGCTTAATTGAAGCCTAAGGATGTTCATGTACATATGTGAGAGAGAGAGAATGGGGGAGAAAGAGAGGCTTGATTTAGGATATTAGGACCTGGTAAGTTATTCATATTCACCCAGGCTTTCATTCATGCTTTTCCTTCTCCTTCTCCTCCATTCATCCAAATCTTAACAACCCAAGGCTCCAATCCTCCTGTATGTCTTGAGAGTATCATATTTCTCATCATTGTATTCTTTCTTTCTTTTCTCTAAAGCCTCATCAAAGTGTCTCCACCATTGAACTTAAACTGCAGTTATCCCCTAGGACTTCAATGTTTGATTCAGTTCCTACTCATTGTAGAAGTACTTAAGTTTTTGCAATAGCCAGAATGAAGCCAAAATTATTATTCTGCCACTAACTGGTTAATGCCATGTTCTCTTGGGCAAGTCACTCCTTGTACCTTAAGGTTAATTCATCAGTAGAATGAGTGTGATAGTAACCACTTGGTAAGTTCATAAAGATTATATTAAAGCAAACTATTTACTTTTGCAAAGTAAATGTTAGGCACTTAATAATTATTAGTTCCTCTGCTTTGATAACAAGGACTAGGCCTTATGCTTCTTTTGAATATTCCCTTTAAATATTAGTTTGGAATGAGTTCTTACTAGAGTTTAGAGTTATTTCTTGGTTATCCATGCAAACTTGGTTGTTGAAAGCCTTGCAACAGAGATTGCAAACTCTTGTGATCCATGGGGCAAATCTATCAATGATGAATTTGACCATTGTACGTTTAATAACTGAATGAAAGGCCAACAATAAAAACTCTAGGTATTTTGCTTACAGAAATATGGATTGCTGCTTTTCTTAAGATATTTGGCTTACCTTTCTGCGTGGTACAATTAATTGGACCCGGTGTCAGTGCCACACTTTAGGAAGACATGGACTCTCCAGTTTACTACAGTCCTCAGCACACCTTACATAATCTTATGCTAGGTCTTCTTTTCACATTTTTGGTCTCCCTGATCCTTCTGCATTTGTGTTTAAAACTCCAGCTTATTCATGAGGATAGAAAAAGATGAAAACTTAAAATGCATTTTAGTCTGAGTGGTGAAACCACTGTCTTGTATGACTTATCTTAAATATTTGCTAGTTTGTGAGACAGTAGTACTTACTCAGATGATTTTTAGAGCATCTGTGTGAGCCCTGGTGGTTTGAAAAGTGGCTTGGCAGATTCTACTTTATGGGACCATCTCCCATCATCCTGGCTTTTGAGGTAACAGGGCAAGTGGCATGATCATCCCCACTTAATGGCAAGAAACCAGCCTCTGTGGGATTGTGAAAGTATCAAGGTCATAGTTCTAATAAATGGTGGAATTACTGACTCCAAATCCAGAATTGTGCTGATGTCTGGTGAAGGAAATTTTAAAGAAAGCAAAGGTCATTGACCTCAAGGAGTTCATTATCAAATGATATTTCTAGAAAAATGCAAGGAAATGTGTCAGGAATATTTATTGGGAATACATATAATGGTACAAAATGAGCTACTGGTATGAACAAACTGCAGAGGACTTGCTGGCATGATTAGGGTCAAGTGATTCATGATTCATTGTGATAGAAAAGAAAGAAAAAGTTTGAAGCCACATTCTGAAGATTTGGTTCTTTTTGCACAGGCTTAACTTTTCCTTTTATGTTTTAAAGTTATAATGTAGATCCATGTGAAATTGAGAAATAGGAGCATGTCTATGGGAAAACACTGTCATGTCATTAAAAACTCAGTATTTAATTGGAAGATGTATAAAAGAACCAACAGCAACTTGGTCTTCCTGAAATAGAATAGAATGTCTAAGCTGAAATAAAAATAAATCATCAAGAAGATTTTATCAAAGGGAGAGGGTACAGCTCTCCAATTGTGTGCTAAGGGCAATAGCCAGAGTTCCTTGACCTTGAGATTATAACAGGAGCAGTCAACTAGTCAGGCTGCTGGGTCAGGACACCTGGGCTCAGGGCCAATGTTCCTCTCTTTTCCTCTTCTGAGGAAGTAAAATTAGGGTCATATTGCTCAACAGCTTTGGAAAAAAATGTACAGAGTAGTTAAAATCAACCTTAAATTTTCTCCATAAGGGAGAAATCATGATTAAAAACATGCTTCAGAAACATATTGAAACTGACCAACAGAAAAAGAGAAGAGAATTTTAAAAAAAGGTTGAACAGAGCAAGACTGAGTAGATTCTTTTGTGGTTGTGGCAATTTCACATAGGGAACCTTGATATGAATTCCAGTCTCATGTCTAGCTCATGATGGGAAGGTGTTCAGAAATAGACAGGTAATTATAATAACATCCTCAGCTACTACCTTTTTTCTTTAAGCACTTTATATTGGAGGATCTGGGAAATCAGATGTATTTTCCTAAAGAAAATCTTCATCCATAATGTAAAAATCACTGTGCTATATATGATCATGAAGGATAGTCAGTGTGAGTGGGAAAAGGTGAACTAAAGATGGATGACTCTATCTAAACACTTTAAAATATAATTTTACCTGGTAATTTATTTTTTCTTCTTTTATATTGATTAATATCATTGGCTCTAGGGGAAGAATATATGAAGAGTAAGCTAAAACAGTAGAGATTAACTCCTCTATTAAAATGTAAGGGCACAGAAAGCAGGATATAGGGCTATCATATGTTGCTTGATTACTTGATAAGGCCTCTGGAAACTGTAGGATGCTGTCAGCAGAATCAGAAGTTTTAATTACGCAGGTGTGAAACTTTCCAGTGTGAGGGCAGCCTGATTAGAATGGATGGACCTTGGCTAATAAAAGCCTTACAGGTTATGAAGTTACACTTTATAATTAAAGAAAATCAGTTATCTTAAAGTGTTTTTTATTTCCCCATGGTTTAATGCTTAGTCGAGATGAAAGAGAAACCTGACTTTGCATTCCTCTCTGCAGTGAGTTTTATTTACACTGAAAGTATGAATCAAAGGGCACCATTGGCAATATCTTTTCCTTATTAGGAAAAAACCTTCAGGGCTCAAGAAACCAGTTAAATTCAATTTTAGTTTTATATTTGATGATTGTCAAAACACACATAGGCCTAGGAACTAGACAACTCCAGAACCAAAGGATGCTAAAGAAAAAACTTTCTGGCTTGGCTTCCTTTCTGTCAGGCATACTACAGAGTGTTTTTTTTTTTTTTTTTTTTCTTGTTGTTTTTGTTTGGGAAGATTTTTTAAAATTATTAAATAGATAGAAGACAGCTGGCTCTTGGATTGATGCATAAATTTTCCCGTTTCCAAACACTGTGATTAATTGCATGCTTGTGAAAGATTACCTGGAGTTATGATAAGGGAATACTGATGCCTTTAGTCATTGTCATGAATCACACCCATCATTTCCCTCTTGAAAGACACACCAAGATAATGCTGCTTGATCCAAATACATCCAGTATTTATATTAGATGACTTAGACCAATATTTTTCTGTATATCTGTTGAAAGTGTGGCTGAACTCTGGGTGTTTCATTGTGAGAAATCTAACATGTCACTGAGAAAGTCCAAAAAGGGCAGTTATGGTATGTGAAGCAAAATGCTGTTTGCCATGTCATAAAAGAGTTTACACTTAGCTGTTCGTTCAGTCTGTCTTGTTTATTTCTGTATGAAGAAACAAGAGCACTTCATACCTATTTCTTAGGTACACTGCATTTGGAAATAAGAATAAAGTGTAAGATCTAGTTTCTGTTCTTGAGCTGCATTGTAGTAAAGACTAATACTTGTACAAACATTTTAATTGAAATAAATGCTTTCATATAAATTTTAACCAAGTGTCATAAGATCAGAAAGGACAGCATCACTAAGGCTGTATGTGTGTGTACATGTGTGTACTGTGTGCACATTGAGAGTATGGTTGTGGGTAGCCTGCATACTAGGGAAGCTGCATTGAGGAACTGACATTGCGTTGCAATTCTACGTTGCAAACTTACAGGCCTTGGGCTGAGTTCAGCCATCATATGGTTTCATTGTTGAAAATTTTTTGAATCCATTGCACATATCTAAGTATCTGGAGATTTTGCTTAGAAATCTGAATTTCTGGCCTCTTTTGAAAAACATCAGAAGTCTTAACAATAGTTTCCTGAGGATAATAACAGTGAAGAGCTGGGGAGAGGCTGAACCTTTAAATAGAACTCTCTTCATGTTGTCATTCTCGTGTTTCATGCATTCTTGACTTCCTACTTGGTCTACGTGCATATTTAAGTTTGTGATTTCATTTAGTTATTTGACAACAGAAAAAGAAAACTTGTGCTAACTAGGTTCAAGGTGGTAGAATAGAAGAACGTGCACTCATCTCCTCCTGTGAGAGCACCAAAATTGCAACTAGCTGGTGAACAACCATTGACAGGAGTGTGCTAGACACCCCCCACAAAAGATACCCCACACCTAAAAACAAAGAAGCTGCAACAGGATGGTAGGAAGGGCATAATCACAACAAAATCAAATCCCTTACCGTGGTGGGAGAAACACTCTTGGAGGGCACAAACAAAATCTTGTGTGCACCAAAACCCAGGGGAAAGGAGCAGTGACTTCACAGGAGAGTGAACCAGACCTACCTGCTAGTGTTGGAGGTTCTCTTTCAGAAGCATGGGTCAGCAGTGGCTCACCATGGGGATAGGAGCACTGGCAGCAGCAATCCTGGGAGGTGCCCCTTGGTGTAAGCCCTCTTGGAGGTTGCTCTTAGCCCTACCATAGGCTCCAGAGTTAGGTTGCTTCAGGTCAAATAACCAACAGGGAAGGAGCCCAGCCCTACCCATCACCAGACAATCAGATTACAGTCTTACTGAGCATGGTCCTGCCCACCAGAGACAGTGCCACTTTTACCCACTGCCAGTCCCTCCCATCAGGAAGCTTGTGTAAGCCTGTTAGCCTCATCCACCAGAGGGCAGGTAGAAGAAGCAAGAGGAACTACAATCCCATGGCCTCCAGAACTGAAAACCAGAATCATAGAAAGTTAATCAAAATGAGAAGGCAGAAGATTATATCCCAGTTGAAGGAACAAGATAAAATCCCAGGAAAACAGCTAAGTGAAGTGGAGATAGGCAACCTTCCAGAAACAGAATTTAGAATAATGATAGGAAGATGATCCAGGATCTTGGAAAAAGAATGGAGAAGATGCACGAAATGTTTACCAAAGACCTAGAAGAACCAAAGAACAAATAAACAGAGATGAACAGTATACTTAAAGGAATCAATAGAGGAATAACTGAGGCAGAGGAATGGATAAGTGACCTGGAATACAAAATGGTAGAAATCACTGCCAAAACAAAATATAGGCAAAAAGGATGAAAAGAAAAGAAGACAGCCTAAGAGACCTCATCCCAGCTGGCACAGTGGTAAAGAATCTCCCTGTCAATGCAAGCGATGCAGGTTTGACTCCTGGGTTGGGAAGATACCCTAGAGGAGGCATGGCAACCCACTCCATTATTCTTGCCTGGACAGTCCCATGGACAGAGGAGCCTGGCAGACTACAGTCCATAGTGTCGCAAAGAGTCAGACATGACTGAAGTGACTTAGTGTGCACACACACAGGAGAGCTCTGGGACAACATTAAATGCAATATAGGGGTCCCAGAAGGAAAAGAGAGAGAGAAAGGACCCAAAAAATTATCTGAAGAGATAATACTGAAAACTTGCCTAAACTGGGAAAGGAAATAGCCAAGTCAAGGAAGCGCAGAGAGTCCCAGGCAGGTTAAACTCAAGGAGGAACACACTGAGACACATAGTAATCAAACTGACAAAAATTAAAGACAAAGATAAAATATGAAAAGTAACAAGGAAAAACAGCAAATAACATAAAGGAATTCCCTTAAGATGATCAGCTGATTTCTGAACAGAAAAATAAGCCTTGGATACAAGGGCTACTCTGGCAACCATATACAAGGAGGGGCAATTCTGAAACCAGTTAGGAGATGCGCATAGCTGGTAATTTTAGCAGGCAGGAAAGTCATTTTCACTGGTCAGCTCTACCAAGTAAGGCTGGATGAGTAAACTGAGTCCAAATTTTAAAATGTACACAATTAGATTGTCAGTTATTAGATTATCAATATTATTTTACAGACTAGCAGATTTCAATGAGTCATCCCCAGACTAGCAGCTTTGGCATCTCCTAGGAACTTCTTAGATACACAGATTCTCTGGCCTGACCCCAGACCTACTAAATCAAAAATTCTGGAGGGTGGGACCCAGAAAACTAGTTTAACAAGTCCTCCAGGTAATTCTGATACATGCTGAAGTTGGACAATGATATAAGCAAGAGAAAAAACTAATAAAATACTTAATTGGACAAACTTTGCTTCAGATCAGATGGGTTACAGTGGTGAATTGTCAGCATGGAAATCAATTGCAGACAATTATTACATAAGTAAAAGATGATAAAGACCTAGAACAAAGCAGTGACCGTGAGAGAGCCAGTAAGAGAAGCACTCCAAGGTGTGAAAGAGACTTCTAAGACAGTGCTAAGGAGGACTTGAGGCCTGTTGGATACGGAGAAGAGAGAGAGGAGATTTCTAGTGTCGTTGCCAACCTCAGAGATTGGATGAATCTTGGTGCCTTTACCTGGGTGCCATTACATGTCCACCTGGAAAGTAGAGTAATTTCTAGAAGTCAGTGTTTACTGCTTGTGAAAATATTTGAGGTTTTGGTGGGTATATGTTTGTTGGCTAACAGACACAGGTCTGGGGCCCCAGAGAAAGTATGGCCTTGATTGTGAATGATTTCACCCAGATGAGAAGAAGAATACAGAAAGAGAATTATTCATGAAACCCAAGAGAACCCTGACTGTTGAAGAGTGGATGGTGGAGGCGGAGCTTATAAAAGAGATGGAGAAGGAATAATAAGCAATCCTAACAAAATAACCAAAGTTGGGAAAATCTATATGTGCAAAGATATCCCTCACAGAATTGTTTAAATGAGAAAAATAAAAAGCCACATTAATGTTTGATAGCAAGGTTAATTATAAGAAATCTAAAGAAAGATTCCATAGGCATTAGAAATGATTATTATAAAGCCTATAGTATGGTATAAAAATGAATATTTACAAATGAAACCAAGCAAAATTTTAAAGTATACACAATTTCATGTAAATATGATTTCAGTTATGTAAAATTACATATAAAATGTAGTTTGGTGCACGAACATGGTAGAAGTAAGAGAGTGAGATGGTGAAATTATGGGTGAATTTATCTTTGCTCTCAGAATTTTTTTTCTTTTTTAAATTAATTTTTAATTGAAGGATAATTGCTTTACAGTTTTCATTGATTTCTATGCATGAATCAGCCATAGGTTTACCCATGTCCCCTCCCATTTGAATATCCCTCCCACCTGTCTCCCCATCCCACCCCTTTAGGTTGTTATCGAACCCCAGTTTGAGTTCCTTGAGTCATATAGCAAATTCCCATTGGTTATCTATTTTACATAAGGTAACGTATGTTTCCATGTTAGTCTATGCATACCTTCCACCCTCTTCTTTGCCCCCACCCCTCAGCCATGTCCAAAAGTTTGTTCTCAATGTCTGTGTCTCCATGCTGCTCTGCAAATAGGTTCATCAGTACTGTCTTTCTAGATTCCATATATATATATGTATACAATAATTGTTTTTTTCTTTCTGACTTACTCTACTCTGTATAATAGGCTCTAGGTTCATCTGCCTCATTAAGACTGACTCAAATGTGTCCCCGTTAATGGCTGATTAATATTCCATTGTATATATGTATGACAACTTCTTTATCCATTCATCTGTTGATGGACATCTACGTTGCTTCCATGTCCTAGCTATTGTAAATAGATCTGCAATGAATATTGGGTTCAATGTATCTTTTTCAATTCTGGTTATGCCTAGTAGTGGGATTGCTGGGTCATATGGTGGTTTTATTCCTAGTGTTTTAAGGAATCTCCGTACTGTCTTCCATAGTGGCTGTATCAATGTCATTCCCACCAACAGCACAAAAGGGTTCCCTTTTCTCCACAACCTCTCCAACATTTATTGTTTGTAGATTTTTTGATGATGGCCATTCTGACCTGTGTAAGGTGCTATCTTGTTGTTGTTTTGATTTTCATTTCTCTAATAATGAGCGATGCTGAGCATCTTTTTATGTGTTTATTAGCCATCTGTATGTCTTTTTTGGAGAAATGTGTGTTTAGGTCTTTTGCCCATTTTTTGATTAGGTTGTTTGTTTTCCTGGTATTGTATGAACTGCTTATATATTTTTTTAAATTAATCCTTTGTCAGTTATTTTATTTGCTATTATTTTTCCTATTCTGAGAGTTGTCTTAAAATACCTAGGAATAAGCCTACTGACAAAGCTAATGGAGGTGATGGAATTCCAGTTGAGCTATTTCAAATCCTGAAAGATGATGCTTTGAAAGTGCTGCACTCAATATGCCAACAAATTTGGAAAACTCAGCAGTGGCCACAGGACTGGAAAAGGTCAGTTTTCATTCCAATCCCAAAGAAAGGCAATGCCAAAGAATGCACAAACTACCACACAATCGCACTCATCTCATACGCTAGTAAAGCAATGCTCAAAATTCTCCAAGCCAGGCTTCAGCAATATGTGAACCATGAACTTTCAGATGTTCAAGATGGTTTTAGAAAAGGCAGAGGAACCAGAGATCAAATTGCCAACATCTGCTGGATCATGGGAAAAGCAAGGGAGTTCCAGAAAAACATCTAACTTCTGCTTTATTGACTATGCCAAAGCCTTTGACTGTGTGGATCACAATAAACTGTGGAAAATTCTGAAAGAGATGGGAATACCAGACCACCTGACCTGCCTCTTGAGAAACCAATATGCAGGTCAGGAAGCAACAGTTAGAACTGGACATGGAACAACAGACTGGTTCCAAATAGGAAAAGGAGTATGTCAAGGCTATATATTGTCACCCTGCTTATTTAACTTATATGCAGAGTACATCATTAGAAACGCTGGACTGGAAGAAGCACACGCTGGAATCAAGATTGCCGGGAGAAATATCAATAACCTCAGATATGCAGATGACACCACCCTTATGGCAGAAAGTGAAGAGGAACTAAAAAGCCTCTTGATGAAAGTGAAAGAGGAGAGTGAAAAAGTTGGCTTAAAGCTCAACATTCAGAAAATGAAGATCATGGCATCCGGTCCCATCACTTCATGGGAAATAGATGGGGAAACAGTGTCAGACTTTATTTTGGGGGGCTCCAAAATCACTGCAGATGGTGATTGCAGCCATGAAATTAAAAGACGCTTACTCCTTGGAAGGAAAGTTATGACCAACCTAGATAGCATATTCAAAAGCAGAGACATTACTTTGCCAACTAAGTCCATCTAGTCAAGACTATGGGTTTTCCAGTGGTCATGTGTGGATGTAAGAGTTGGACTGTGAAGAAAGCTGAGCGCCGGAGAATTGATGCTTTTGAACTGTGGTGTTGGAGAAGACTCTTGAGAGTCCCTTGGACTGCAAGGAGATCCAACCATTCCATTCTAAAGGAGATCAGCCCTGGGATTTCTTTGGAGGTGATGATGCTGAAGGTGAAACTCCAGTACTTTGGCCACCTCATGCGAAGAGTTGACTCATTGGAAAAGACTCTGATGCTGGGAAGGATTGGGGGCAGGAGGAGAAGGGGACGACAGAGGATGAGATGGCTGGATGGCATCACCAACTCAGTGGACGTGAGTCTGAGTGAACTCTGGGAGTTGATGATGGACAGGGAGGCCTGGCATGCTGCGACTCATAGGGTCAGAGAGAGTCGGACACAACTGAGCGACTGAACTGAACTGAACTGAACTGATGCCTACCCAAGGAGAGAAAAGAGCAGTATACAGAAAAGACATTGATGAAAGAAATCAGAGACAACAGAAGCAGATAGGGACATATTCCATGTTCCTGGGTTGGAAAAATCACTATTGTGAAAACGACTATACTACCAAATGTAATCTACAGATTCAATGTAATACCTATAAAATTACCAATGGCATTTTTCACAAAACTAGAACAAAAAAGTCTTTGTATGTAAACCCAAAAGACTTGAATAGCCAAAGCAATCTTGAGAAAGTAGAATGGAGCTGGAGGAATCAACCTTTCTAACTTCAGACTATACTACAAAGCTGTAGTCATCAAGACAGTATGGTACTGGCACAAAAAAAACAGAACTATAGACCAATGGAATCGGATGCCTTATTTTTGACAAAAGAGGCAAGAATATACAATCAGGCAAAGATAAGTGCTTATTGAAACAGTGCTTCAAGAAGTGCTGCTGGGAAAACTGGACAACTACATGTAAAAGAGTGAAATTAGAACACTTTCTAGCATCATATGAAAGATAAACTAAAAATGAATTAAAAGCTTAAATGTAAGACCAGAAATTATAAAACTCCTAGAGGAAAACATAGAACATTCTATGACATAAATCACAGCAAGATCCTCTATGACCCACCTCCTAAAGTAATGAAAATAAAAACAAAAATAAACAAGTGGGACCAATCCAACCTAAAAGCTTTTGCACAGCAGACTTTTTTTTTTTTTTTAATGTTGTTATGTTATAATTGGGCTTCCCTGGTTGCTCAGTGGTAAAGAATCTGCCTGCCAATGCAGGAGATGTGAATTTGACCCCTAGGTTGGGAAGATTCCCTGGAGAAGGAAATAGCAACCCACCCCAATATTCTTGTCTGGGAAGTCCCATGAACAGAGCAGCCTGGTGGGCTATAGCCCATGGGGTCGCAAAAAAGTCAGACATGACTTAGTGACTAAACAACAACAACAGCATGTTATAATTACTTCTAAAAGTTTACTCAGTTGAGATTATGCATAATGAACACTAAGTTGAAATAAAGAGGAAAAAATAAACAAAAATTTATTAGCAACTACTGTTTCAAACTAAAGCATAATTTATGGTATTGAAAGTTTGAAACTTAAGACGAGTGCTTTGAAGGGGTTGTAAGGAAGGTTTGCCTCATTTTCTGGGTATCGCAGAGGGAGCCCTGAGTAGGCAAGGAATAGGAGATCAGTGTCTATGGGCAAGGCAAGAGGAGTATTAACTTGTCAATTATCCCTTGGGAAAAAAGTTAAAAAGGAGTTTAACCTGTGATGAAAAACATCCGTGGAAGCTATGTTTTATTTACACGTGAAACACCGGTGGTCCAGATAAAACACTGTCAGGAGGTCATCAAAATTGCCCTCTTTCTGAATGCTTATGCCCAACAACCACAACTTTAATCTGTCCCTGCATGGTCATTTTTCTCCTCCATCCCAGATTTTCATTTCCCCTGATTTTAGAACCTGGAAATAGTTCTATCAATAGGCTCCTTGCAAAGAGAGACAAAATTTAAAATAACGAGATAACTAGAGAGAAATGTCATTGCTTCTTTCTTGGGTTAAGGGTTGGCAAGATAAAAGCTGGTCCAGTAGACTGGGGTGTTCATGAAGGACACTTTATTTTTTTCATCCTTTTCTGAATGAGTACCACTGGCTAGCATGAATGCAAAGCTTTTGGGCACTGTAGTAACTATGACTATTCTAATAGTACATAAAAGCCCTTTGTCAAACAGGGAAAAGGTGCACTGAAAGTCTGAGAGATTATCATTGCAACGAATATACCTATTGAATATACAACATAAAATAAACATTAATGCAAATTATTGGTTAGAAGGGAGGTATAAGATTTTACAACTGGATTCTTAGGCAAAACTATGGTGAGATTAAATATTCTGTAAAAGGGAATCCTCAAAAGCACTGTGTTATGTTGATCTTGGGAAATTTGGAGAAGGATAAAGCAGAGATGTTGGTGTATTTGGCTATTACTAATAGGATTCCAAAACCATGCAGTGCTATAGGCCATGTTGATGTATTGGCATGTGCCTGGAAGATGCCATGGAAGGAAACATTGAAAATGCATTGAAATCTTTAGAGAAGACAGCCTAGTGTGGGGCCAGCTTTGTCCCAAAGTGTTGTTGGATGTCCAAGTACATGGTGAGGAAGGAATAGCCCTGGTAAGAACCAACAGACTTGAGTTTGTATTCTAAGTCAGTGACCCCACATCTCTGTGACTCTGTTTCTTCACCAACAAAATCATCCTCATCATAATGCCTGCTTTTATATTAATAGTTAAGATGAAATGGAATATTGAGGAAAACTGTGTTTCAAACTACAAAGTATTATATAAAAGTTTATTCACAATTTTCAGAGTTATCTACCATGGATTTAACTTTAGTACATTATATGTGGTCACTCAGTTTATTGTGTTTCTGTCTTTCTACTCAGAATATCTGTTTGCTGAACCTTTGAGATATCCCCAGAAGCCCCAGATGTCTCATATAAATTGCCAAGGCGGCAGACGGAAGTCTGGAATGACCCAGAGCCCATTGATGAGACATTGGGAAATGCAGATTAGATAGTGCTGTTTGCAATCATTCCCCATGAAGATGCTAACCTGAAATCCCCAAGCTTTGTCCAATGGGATGCTTGCTGAAATATATGGTTAATAGGAGAAAGAGATTGGATTATAAATCTTTGGAAGTAAGACTTCTGAGATAACATCTGATGCTGGAACCTCAAGGGAACCTAAATTCTTTAATCGATTGAAAACCTGCCTTGCAAAAGCTTTTAAATATTTAAATACCATGATATAAATCAAGTCAGAAACATCCCACCAGGGAATAAAGGGGTCCTTGCCATGTAAAATATTAATTCATCCTTTCAAGGCAGAGAACAAACCCTTCATCTAGAAGAAAATTGGCTAGGAAGTAGTAGAGGAAGCAGAAAATGCAGACTAGACTCATTGTATTCACTTTGGATGCCCTCTTAAATGTCTCAGGTCTTTGGGCTTTTACTTATACTGAAAAGTGAAGATCGTTCAGGGCTTTGTTCTAGAGTATTTTACTCAAAGTTGTTCTCATGTCTTTGCACATTAGTTGTCCCCAACTGTTTATTAATAAATGATCTGCAATTCAACAGTTGATTTCAGCCTAGAATTTAACAGATAGGCTCCTGGAATGGCAAAGGAATATTGGCAGTGGCACTAGATTTTAAAACACAGTTGCTCTACAAAAACAACTGTGAATGAATCACAAAAGGGCAAACACCAACCACATGGCCATTACTTCATTTGCTACAATATACATGCATCAGGAGTAACACAAGCCAGCCTGGAAGACAACCAGAAAGGAAACTATATGATTAGCAAAGTTAAAATCTGATTTGCATCTAAAAAATTTAGGGTATGCTCATTTATGTGCAAATGTAATGGAAAAAGGCTGTAGGTAAAGTGACTAATGCCTAAACAAAATAAACACTTAATTTTCTTTTATTGTACCCTGTGACTATTAATAATATTATGGTACCAAGTCAGAAACATTAAGCCAAGCAGGGGAGCAATAAATGTTTCTAGACTGTGCACCACTGTGGATATTAGCAACTAATCACTCCAGAGTTCACATAAAATTCAGATGGGAGTACAAGGAAGATATTTGATGAAGTCAGCAGTAGCAGGAACCATTCACAGTGAAACCAATAACTAGAGGGCAGGCTCAGCAGGGGCAGGCCCTGGGGAAGAGATCGAGAAAGGCTTCGAGAATCATTGGTTTTGAACGTGTCTGTACCTATTGACATATGGATGTTCTTAAGCTCATAAGTTTCTTGATCTTAATCTCAACTGACAATATTATTTGAGCATTTACAAAATTCTTTATCAGTTGATCATTATCATAACTTGATGAGATGTGTATGATGACTCTGGTTCTTCCCATCCTTGTGTGCATGCTAGTAAGCTCAGTTATATCCGACTCTTTGCCACCCCATGGACTGTAGCCCACCAGGCTCCTCTGTTCATGGAATTTTCCAGGCAACAATACTGGAGTGGGTTGCCATTTCCTACTCCAAGACATATTCCCGACCCAGGGATTGAACCCACATCTCCTGCATTGGTAGGCAGATTCTTTACCACTGTACCACCTGTCTTCCCATGAGCAAGAAATCAGAGTTGTGAGTATGGTCTGTTGACAGAAGAAATTCAGGAGTAAAACTCTAGGCTTATGATTCCAGCTCTCTTGTTCTTTTGATGATCTTCCTTAAATAATTATATATGCATATAACATATATATATATATATAATCTATGTAAGTGTCTATGTCATTATAATTTATGTAAGCATGTGTGTCATGTAACATGGTATTCAGGGCTTTCATCTCCTAAGTGTCTTAGAAAACCCCACACCCAAGAAGAAAATTAAAATGCTGGTTAAACTGTAAAACAAATAAATAAACCTCATAATTTTAAGTGTATTGCAAAGCTAGAACAAAAGCAAGGATTCCAGAGAGGCCAGAATTAAAATAGCAACAAGAATTAAGGAGGGAAGTGGGCGCCAAGAAACTAAAGGGTATCTGCCAATCCATTAACTGCCATTCTGATGGCTTCATAGCATGATGTAGCGTGAAGTAAAAGCTCAGGGCCACTCAAGGTGAGAACTAAAAGGACTGTGGTCTCAGAATGCGGACAGCTGGAAATACATCCAATGCCCTGAAAAGATCCACAGGGAAACTTGTCTGTGAGGGCTAACAGAAATTAAATCAATTTAACATTTTTTAGGATTGGTAAAGGCAAATGTATTTGCTCCCTGGAAGAATGCAACTTCAACCCAAGCCCTAAAACATTCCCACAGGAGTGCAAACTTGTACAGCCACTGTGGAGAACAGTGTGGAGATTCCTTAAAAAACTGTAAATAGAACTGCCATATGACCCAGCAATCCCACTGCTGGGCATACACACCAAGGAAACCAGAACTGAAAGAGACACGTATACCCCAGTGTTCGTCACAGCACTGTTTATAATAGCCAGGACATGGAAACAACCTAGATGCCCATCAGCAGATGAATGGATAAGAAAGCTGTGGTACATATATACAATGGAGTATTACTCAGCCATTAAAAAGAATACATTTGAATCCATTCTAATGAGGTGGATGAAACTGGAGCCAATTATACAGAGTGAAGTAACCCAGAAAGAAAAACACCAATACAGTATACTAATGCATATATATGGAATTTAGAAAGATGGTAATGATAACCCTATATATGAGACAGCAAAAGAGACACAGATGTATAGAACAGACTTTTGGACTCTGTGGGAGAGGGAGAGGGTGGGTTGATTTGGGAGAATGGCATTGAAACATGTGTATTATCATATGTGAAACAAATCACCAGTCCAGGTTCGATGCATGATACAGGATGCTTGGGGCTGGTGCACTGGGATGACCCAGAGGGATGGGATGGGGAGGGAGGTGGGAGGGGGGTTCAGAATGGGGAACACATGTACACCCGTGGTGGATTCATGTCAATGTATGGCAAAACCACTACAATATTGTAATTAGCCTCCAATTAAAATAAATTTATATTAAAAAAAAGAAAAAAAAAATTCCCACAAAAGATGTCCCATAGAAGATAAACTCACAGTCACAAATCACAAGAAACAAAGGGCAATATGACATGATAAGTAAAAAACAGAAAACAGCAGATTCAGACTTCCAGAGACTTTGATAGTGGATGTATTAAGCACATAATGTAACATCTTTATGTTTCATGTTGTTGCCCTCATTTCACATGCCAGCAAGATTATGCTCAAAATCCTTCAAGCTAGGCTTCAGCAGTACATGAACTTCCAGATGTACAATCTGGATTTAGAAAAGGCAGAGGTACCAGAGCCCAAATTGCCAACATATGCTGGATCATAGAAAAAGCAAAGGGATTTAAAAAAGTACCATCTACTTCTGCTTCATTGACTATGCTAAAGCCTTTGACTGTGTGAATCAAAACAAACTATGGAGAATTCTTAAAGAAATGGGAATACCAGACCACCTGACCTGCCTCCTGAGAAACCTGTCTGCAGGACAAGAAGCAGCAGTTAGAACCGAACATGGGAAAATGGACCGGTTCAAAATTGGGAAAAAAGCACATCAAGGCTGTATATTGTCACCCTGCTTATTAAACTTATGCAGAGTACATCATGAGAAATGCCAGGCTGGATGAATCACAAGCTGGACTCAAGATTGCTGGGAGAAATATCAGATATGCAGATGATACCACTTTAGTGGAAAAAATGAAGAGGAACTAAAAAGGCTCTTGATGAAAGTGAAAGAAGAGAGTGAAAAACCTGACTTAAAACTCAACATTCAAAAAACTAACATCATGGCATCTGGTCCTATCACTTCATGGTGAATAGATAGGGAAAAGGTGGAAACAGTGTCAGATTTCATTTTCTTAGTCTCCAAAATCAATTCAGACAGTAACTACAGCCACAAAATTAAAAGATGCTTGTTCTTTGGAAGAAAAGCTATGACCAACCTAGACAGCATATTAAAAAGCAGAGATATCACTTTGCCAACAAAGGTCCATATGGTCAAAGCTATGGTTTTTCCAGTAGTTGTGTATGGATGTGAGTGTTAGACCATAAAGAAGGCTGAGTGCCAAAGAATTGATGCTTTCAAACTGTGATGCTGGAGAAGACTCTTGAGAGTCCCTTAAACAGCAAGGAGAGAAAACCAGTCAATTCTAAAGGAAACCAACCCTGAATATTCATTGGAAGGACTGATGATGAAGCTGAAGCTCCCATGCTTTGGCCACCTGATTCAAAGAGCTGACTCATTGGAAAAGACCCTGATTTGGGGAAAGATTGAGAACAAGAGGAGAAGGGGGTGACAGAGGATGATGGTGGGATGGCATTACTGAGTTTGAGCAAACTCAGGGAGTGAAGGACAGGGAGCCTGATGTGCTGCAATTCATGGGGTTGCAAAGAGTCAAACACAGCTTAGCAACTGAACAAGAACAAAGATGTTTCATAAAATAGATTTTCACCTATTCCATAGTAATAGTAGAAGATACACTGCCGCCTAGTTGATTGCATTCCCCTGTTCCCTTTGGAATCAGATGTACAATCATAATTAGGTTCTCACAAATAGAATGTGTGTGAAAGTGATGTGTACCACGGCCACCTCTTGCCCGTTCATACTTGAATGAAGCCCAGAAAAGTCAAAACCAAGCTTTCACTATGCCCATGTTGACAGTGTTTTAGGAGGTGGAAGAACAGTGTGTCTCTGAATGAACATAGAAAGACCTCGGTCATTCAGACTCAGACCAGGTGAAAGAGATGTAAACCCCTGAGTTATTTAAGTTTCTGTATTATATTGTTAAAACGACAGCTTTGCCCTTAATAATATATATAGCTGCTTTTGAAAAATACTGAAGAAGCTTGAACATATAAGCAAAAAAATCACCAAATTAATGGATCAATAAAAAGATCAAGGAGGGAGATTTGAAAAAGAGTGAAGTTGAACTTTCAGGAAAAAATTTTTTCATTAAATTTAAACAACTTATAAAATATAAGAAAACATAGGGAAATAGAAAAGGTTATCCATATTTCCAAAGACAGTGTTTACATTCAGAGGTTCTTCTTCCAGTGAAGACTGCCAAAGACAAGGGTGCATTCTCCTGCAGCCACTGACCCATGCCATCTCCATTTGGCTGCCTTTTGTTGCTTGGGTACAAAGAACATAATTTAGAGTTTCTGTGGACTAACAGAAGGCTCACGTAAGCCACTTCTTAAAACTCATTTGGAAAAATAGGGTTCTTTTTTTTTTTTACTTTAATAAAAGAGATAGGTTTGTTTTTCTCTAAAAATTGTAAGTAATGTACTGATCCTCTGATTTTTCTTAAATATTGTAAACTCCAATACTTTGGCCATGTGATGTAAAGAGTCGATTCATTGGAAAAGACCCTGATGCTGGGAAAGATTGAGGGCAAGAGGAGAAGGGGGCAACAGAGGATGAGATGGTTGGATGGTATCACTGACCAATGCACATGAATTTGAGCAAATTCCGGGAGATAGTGAAGAACAGTGGAGCCTGGGGTGCTGCAGTCCATGGGGTCTCAAAGAGTCGGACATGACTTAGCGACTGAGCAACAACAGTGCTTCCTAAGGGAAGTGTTAGCTTCTCGTTCCTGACCAGATACATACAATGCTCATCTTTACATATTTGTAGAACTTTACAGGCATTTAGTAGGTCAGGAGAGTCTGGCCCAATTCCCAGTTTTCAGAATGCCAGTCTATTAAAAAAAGTACAAATGCTAATCAGTTAGGAAAAGGGATGAATTTTAAATGTTCCCATTGAACAACTGAAGTGAAATCATCCATGTGGAATTCTTTCAATCCTTACAGTGTAACTCTCCATACATAGGCATAATTTCAATTGGAGAAACCCAGAAACTATTGGTAAAGAGGAGGCCTGGCCTCAGTGGCCCCTCAACTCCTTAGGAGGATAGGCCCCAGAAGAATCCTACAGAAATGTATTCACAAAAGCCAAAGAGACAAATTGTTAGTCCCTGATGCCTCGGAGCTTTGCTCAGGCTCACATCTCAGTATGGGAGAAATGTACAAATATCCTGGAATCTGGTTTTGTGATGAAAAATTCCGAGAAAATCCTTTTTCACCCAAGTGCTCAGTGCTTCAGCTGTTACAGACCCAGCCTTTGTGCTAGTTCGTCTCATGAGCTTAGCTCTAGAGAGAAAAGAGCACAAGCCTACGTAAAGCTGAAGTAACGCCAACACGGCTGGTAACAAACCAGAAATGGAATACATGCATATCTAGACTCCACAAGGCAGGAAGTCACCCAAGAGTCCTCTTTCAGGAAAGTTTATGATCATCATCAGAAGCCATTTTAAGGATTTTCTAAGTGAACATATTTGTGAAGATGAAATTCTCTGTAGGCCAGTCAATAATGTTCCCATCTCAATTTGATAGTATTGATGACCTGCCTATTTAAATACCTGTTTTCTCGAATCCTAAGATTCTTACCAGCTTCCTCTTCACCCCTCAGTCCTTCCCCTCACTGTCCTGTTGTACCCAGGAGTGATTTCTTCAAAACGTTCTGAAGTAGTAAACACAACAATGAAAAAGATTCTATTCCCTTTGTTAAGGGCTTATTTTTTCCTGCAGGAGCCTTCTAAAAGGTGACAATCAGAATCTAAAGACTTGATATTTGTTTTTCCGTTTCTTTTTTTAAAAATATAATTGATTTACAATGCTGTGTTAGTTTCAGGTGTACAGCAATATATATATATATATATATATACATATATATATATACACACACACATATATGTTTTTTTTTCATTTTCTATAATCTCACATAGTCGATTTAGAAGGTAGGTGTGGTATGTGGATAGGGAACAATCCACCTCCAGTCCGATGCTTCCTCTGATCTGATCAGATGGCAGCCAGGATATTGCACTGGTCCCTCAAGTTTTTCCTGCGTCTGCACATTTGAAACATCTAAATGCCTAATACATAATGTTGCTCATATTTTTAAATTATCCTGATGCTTAGGATATGGTCTTTTAAGATTGGGTTTGAGGGACAGAGAAAAGATGGAAATCTTCATGGGAGGTGGGAACATTGTCTTCACTACTAAAGGAGTTTCATCTGCCAAAGTATATCATGAGGAATATCAGCCCCCATCCTCTTCCCTGACAAACAGTAGATTTTAATTAATCCTATAAATGTGATTCAAGTTACTACTAGTCAATACCTAATCCAGTGGCAATGGATGGGCCTATTGTAAATGCAACTCGGTTCTCTTTAACTCTGCGTATGTAGCTTAAACTGAACACATCCTTATGAATGCTCCTGGAACTCAGGATTTTTTTATGTAGCCACCAGGCATGGTTGTACATGCCAGCTGAGCTCATAACGGATTTATTGGCTGCAATATGAGGTAATAGAGGCCTGAGATCAAGGCTGAACACAGGAAGTGGTGAAAAGAGCATGCATGTTTATGTATTAGTCTAAGTAAAGAAAAAGGGAGAAAATGATGTTTAATCTTTGTCCTAGTACAACTGTCTGAAATTTCAAAGTATATAATTTTCCTTTTATTACCAGTCATTATGTATAGCCTGAAGAACATTAAAAAAAGAATTAGGATTTATACTCTTAGTTTAAAGAAAAAAAAAAAGAGGGAGAAACTAGCCCTTTAAGGAGAGATTTTAGCATTTCCCTTTTCAGATTACACAAATGAAGATTATTAGGTAGACTTGTCTGTATAGTCAACTTTATGATATTTTACAGTAGTCATGTGTAAATGTGAGCATTGGACCATAAAGAAGGCTGAGTGCTGTAGAACTGATGCTTTCAAACATCAATGTGGTGCTGGAGAAGACTGTTGAGAGTCCCTTGGACTGAAAGGAGATCAAACCAGTCAATCCTAAAGGAAATCAATCCTGAATATCCATTGGAAGGACTGATGCTGAACCTGAAGCTCCCATGCATTGGCCACCTGATTCAAAGGGTCAGTTCATTGGAAAAGACCTTGATGCTGGGAAAGACTGAAGGCAGGAGGAGAAGGGGATGACAGAGGATGAGATGGTTGGATGACATCACCAACTCAATGGACATGAGTTTGAAGCAAGCTCCGGGAGATGGTGAGGGACAGGGAAGCCCAGTGTGGCTGTAGTCCATGGCATTGCAAAGAGTCAGGCACGACTGAGCAACTGAACAAGAAAAAGTAGACTTTATTGAGTTGGCCTTACACCTCATCTCACTTGGAAACTCATGAATGTTATTTTTGATGTGGATTATTGATTGTTCTGAATGAAAAAGTTTCCATAAGACTTTTTTCCTTCAGGCTATCAAAAAAATAGTTACTTTAAATTTATCTTCCCATCTTAAATATTTTACTGTTGTTCCTGAGCCAGCTCTACGCTATTTAGAAAGTATCCTATTTTGAAATATGAAGATGCAGTCTGTATTATCATTCTGCGCTGGACATGGTATAAGTGCTTCTGTGAACATCTTTGCCTCCACATCAAATGGGAAAGAATTCACAGTGGCAGCATTTGATATGTAACCAAGGGATGGATTGACTCTTTGAGGTCAAATTGTAGTTTTGGCTCTACAAACCCTAGGAGACATTATCTTAAAATGATATAAATTCAGTTACAAATGGAAAGATGATTACATGATTAATGGAAGTTAATAAAAAATCATTGAAATCGTAGCCTGGATGAGGCCATAGAAAACTATTGAATCCAATTTTCTTTGGCTCCAGGCAGGCCACATGGGAACCATTTTGTCAGATGGAATCTATCTCCTCATCACATACCTCTCTGGGGAAGTCAAGTCCCTTTTTAATATGAAATATTATACATCTTAAGTACCTATTTTTACCTGGGACTTCTTTGCTACCAGTGTTTCTCACTAGAAATTAAGCTCTTGGCTATGGACTAATAAAATGAATTGGTTGGACAGTATGGGACTGAAACACAAAGCTCTCCCTCCACTAATGACATATCCAACTGTCCCCAAAACTTTAGTAAGCATTTACATGGCTACTGAGAGTACGATGGTTAGAGTTATATGGTTGACACCCTATTTGTTGTTCAGTCATGTCCAACTCTTTGCAACTCCGTGGACTGCAGCACTCCAGGTTTCCCTGTCCTTCACTGTCTCCCAGAGTTTGCTCAGACTCATGTGCATTGAATCAGTGATGCCAGCCAACCATCTCATCCTCTGTCGTCCCCTTTTCCTCCTGCCTTCAATCTTTCCCAGCATCAGAGTCTTTTCCAGTGAGTCAGCTCTTCACATCAGGTGGCCCAAGTATTGGAGCTTCAGCTTTAGCATCAGTCTTTCTAATGAATATTCAGGGTTAATTTCCTTTAGGATTGACTGGTTTGATCTCCTTGCTGTCCAAGGGACTCTCAAGAGTCTTCTCCAGCACCACAGTTCAAAAGCATCAATTCTTTGGTCTTCAGTCTTCTTTATGGACCAATTCTCACATCTGTACATGACTACTGGAAGAACCATAGCTTTGACTATACGGACCTTTGTTGGCAAGGTGATGTCTCTGCTTTTTAAAATGCTGTCTAGGTTGACAAAGGACACCCACAGGGTACATTTGACAGTGCTTTAGTTCAAAATATATAGGAAATACTACTTCAGTTTAAAAAAAGAAAAAAAAAAAAAGGCCAATTTGAATTTAAAAAAAAAAAAGTTGTATTTGCTCTAATACCAGAGCACCTGACCTGCCTCTTGACAAACCTATATGCAGGTCAGGAAGTAACAGTTAGAACCGGACATGGAACAACAGACTGGTTCCAAATAGGAAAAGCAGTACGTCAAGGCTGTATATTGTCACCCTGCTTATTTAACTTCTATGCAGAGTACATCATGAGAAACGCTAGGCTGGAAGAAGCACAAACTGGAATCAAGATTGCCGGGAGAAATATCAATAACCTCAGATATGCAGATGGCACCTTATGGCAGAAAGTGAAGAGGAACTAAAAAGCCTCTTGATTAAAGTGAAAGAGGAGAGTGAAAAAGTTGGCTTAAAGCTCAACATTCAGAAAATGAAGATCATGGCATCTGGTCCCATCACTTCATGGGAAATAGATGGGGAAACAGTGGAAACAGTGTCAGAGTTTATTTTTTGGGCTCCAAAATCACTGCAGGTGGTGATTGCAGCCATGAAATTAAAAGACACTTACTCCTTGGAAGAAAATTTATGACCAACCTAGATAGCATATTCAAAAGCAGAGACATTACTTTGCCAACAAAGGTCCGTCTAGTCAAGTCTATGGTTTTTCTAGTGGTCACGTATGGATGTGAGAGTTGGACTGTGAAGAAAGCTGAACGCCGAAGAATTGATGCTTTTGAACTGTGGTGTTGGAGAAGACTCTTGAGAGTCTCTTGGACTGCAAGGAGATCCAACCAGTCCATTCTGAAGGAGATCAGCCCTGTGATTTCTTTGGAGGGAATGATGCTGAAGGCGAAACTCCAGTACTTTGGCCACCTCATGCGAAGAGTTGACTCATTGGAAAAGACTCTGATGCTGGGAGGGATTGGGGGCAGGAGGAGAAGGGGATGACAGAGGATGAGATGGCTGGATGGCATCACTGACTCGATGGACGTGAGTATAAGTGAACCCCGGGAGTTGGTGATGGACAGGGAGGCCTGGCGTGCTGCGATTCATGGGGTTGCAAAGAGTCAGACATGAGTGAGCAACTGAACTGAACTGAACCTATTCTCACTAATGGAAAAATGACTTGATTAATGTATTACTGATTTGGGGTCAGCAGCCTTCTTCAAATTCACTAATAATAAGACTATTACATCAGGAGTTAAGTACACCTGAAAATAAGAGATATGAAATCATGAAAATATCTTAAACAAGAAAGGAGTTTTTTTTTTCCTCTGCAGCATGAATCTTGGAGGAGGCAATCCAGAGCTGATATTTGTGACTCCTGGATGTCATCAGGGAACTGTACTCCTTTTTTTGGCTATCCCACCATTCTTGCTATATAGTGTCCACTATCAAGGTCTCGTCAAGGTTACCTCAGGTCACAATGTTATTGAAGGAAGGAGGAAGAGGGAGATAGGAGGGCAAAGGGGCAACTGCCAACTCAGACACCTTTGAACAGTTTCCCTGGGAGCCCTGGCACAACAACAGTGACTTTAGCTTACAATTTCAGTTGTTACCCCTGTCCTCCAAGGAGCCTACTAAGTGCCATTTTTCACTTGGGTGCAATGCTACCCTTGCAATATTGAGGTGCTTTTAGTGACGTATAAAAGGAATAAGGAAACTTTCCCAGGAAACTGCCAGTCTCTGCATCAGGTACTATGCTTAATTTTTGCTTGTGTGGGCTCTCACCTGGGATCCCAAAGGGATGATTTCATTGCTTATAAAACAATAAAAGTTCAGAGAATCAAACAAGATATGGTATACAATCACTCCATAGATTCAGAGCCCAGATGTCTTTCCATTTTGATATTGTTTGATTTAGTGAATTTCAGCTTCCTCTTCTTCTCAACTGTGGTTGGGAAAATAAGTTATGGGGTGTTTTTACCTTTGTACTTTTATCAGTGGATTTATTTGTGTCTCAGCATTGCTCATGTAAGACTTAATGCCTGCAAGGTTTTACCTTGGCAGCTATTTGATTGTTAGGATTTCAAACTCTAAAGAGTTTTATGTTCTATTGCAAGGACTTTTTCATAGATAATCCTTTATGCTCCCATTTCTTATTGTCTTCATGTCTTGTTTTGTTTTTTCAGGGGGTGGTGTAGAAGTGGTGTAAAGCGCATTTGGATTTGAAGGTATCTTGGCTTCTGATCAGAATTTGAACAAGCAGAAAAACCTAAGATAGAAAAAGAAAGTAGAAACATTGTCAATTAGAGTAAATAAAGAATGATCATCATATAGTGCAGTCTAGATATAATTACTCTGTTAGGTAGGGATTCCTGAGAAATGGATTTGATATATAGAGCCCAGTGACATAAGTGTGCAAGAGTGTATTTGGAGTAATAATGAATACATTAGAATATTTGTCCCACAAATGACTAGAGCCACTAACCTATGATAAAGCATGGAAGGGGGAAAAGCCATAATTCTAATATTCATAAAGCCATATCAAATGACTGACCTTGAATTTAGACAGGGAGGAAATGGACATGAACTGTATCTCCATGTGGCATTTTAGATTTTACAAAAGGAATCTGAATTGTTAAGACTTTAAGATATTATAATCATACCCCCCAAAATTGCAGAGTCTTTCTTTTTGGACTATATAAAGAATATGCTGTTGTTTTATTGTTATTGTTGTATTACCTGAAACACATCCAGGCTTGATGAAACTTTTGTGGCTTTTAGAAAGCTATACTTTACCCAATATTTGGGTAAAGATTCTGACCAATCATCATGAAATATATTTTGAAAACTGAGTCATAGGGTTTGGTTCATTTCATCTGTGAAATGTGTTGGTCGTAAAATAACCACTGTTACATCTTCAAGGGTACAATGAAGCTGTGGATCTGGGGTTGTTTTTGTGGTCTCACTACTTCCTTTGACTGCTCTAAGGATAGTCAGTCTCCTGACCTGGTGCAGTTCAGGGGATGCAAATATCTTATTAGTCATATTTGTCCAAGAAAATATATTGGGTTAGCCAAAAAGTTCATTTGAGGTTTCCCTTAACATCTTATGGAAAAACCAGAACAAACTTTCTGGCTAATCCAATACTTAGCACCTTCCTCTCTGAACTCCCTAAGAAAGACTCTTTTGAAAATTACTATTTGTCCTTCCTATCAGTTCTAAGTGGAAACTTCATTGTATTTTAATCTGAAGGAATCAAGGAATCATCAGCTATGTTTAAAAAAAAAAAGGTTTTCACTCAAGCTGCTAGTAATCTACCAGTGCTGAATATCATGCCACATATTTGCTCGATTCATACACTTTGGATAAAAGTATGTGACCATTGGTCCAGATTCTCTCTGTGTGATACGTAACATCCCAATTGTTTTCATTTTGGATTGATTATCATAACTGAAAGTATCTTGGATTGTGCAAATAATAGGGTAAAATATTTCAACCTATTTTTAAAAGTTAGAGAAAAAGTCCCTGAAAGGAGGTAAGCCCTACAACCTGTTTATGCAAACAGCCTTGAAAATAGAAACCATCTATAGAATGTAGACATGTTTATACTTAGCTGGGCTTTCTAGGTATGATTATTTTGAACATCTCAGCTACGTCCAAAGCGCTTCAGTTCTTATGGAAGCTGACATCTGAAATACTAAACAGATTCTTTCTTGGTGCAGAGAGGGTTTTGGGTTTACTAGTATATTGTTTGATCAAAAATGTTGATAGCCATTATTGATGCAAATGATTGTTTGATAACTATTACATGGTTTGATCTGAGTTAAAGAGATACTCATCTCAAAGGCACAGAGCACTGCTACAGATTTCTGAAGTGTTTCTACATTTTCTTGTCTTTAATGACCTGACTCAGGTAACAGACATAATATTTATCAAAATCTTTATTATGTTTAAGTATAATTCTGTAGGAAATTATTTCACTGTAGGTTACAGAGTTCAAAGTAAGTCAGCCATGCTTTACATGTGGTAATCACTGGAATCACTGGCTTATTCCATTTCAATTGTATTGGCCAGCTTGCATACCCTGAAAGCTGTTTTGCTAACTCTGTTTAAAAGAAAAGTCTGAGCAATATTAGCTTGATTTCTAATCATAAGTGCCTAGTTTCTTAGCTTCTACTCATATTATTGGAAATGAACATGTACTATCCCTTTTACTGATTTGCAACTGCCCACTAACAGCAAGATAATTAATAACTACTGTTGCCCTTTTTAAGATAATTATTAAAGTAAATTCAAAATATGTGACAAATTCTTATATGTAAGTAACAGGCTTGAAAATGCTTAGAAGTAGTTTTAAAACCTGACTCTCCTATGTCACTTCTTATTTTCAACTTCTGTTTTTCAATAAGGTGTAATTGACATAATATTATATTAGTTTCAGGTGTATTACATAATGATTTGGTGTTTGTATATACTGTGAAATGGTCATTCACAATCATGCGCCTGAGTGGCACAAGAGGGGATGAAAGAGGAAGTAGGGGGCAGATGATACATTTCCTGTCTGGATAGAATCTTCCCAAATGGCCCCTGCTTAACAATTTCTAAAATAGAAGATGTCAACATGACAGAAAGGCCATCAGAGGAAGCAGTGTGAAACCAACCTGTCTACCATTCAGCTCTAGTTAATATCCATTACTATTTATAGTTACACATTTTTTTTCTTGTGTTGAAATCTTTTAAGATCTACTCTTACCAATTTTCATTATGTATTACAACATTATTAATTATAGTCATGTATTAAATCATCATGATATTTATTTTCTAACTGAATGTTTGTATCTTTTGACCCCCTCAAGTCATTTTGCCTCACCCCCACTCCCTATATCTAGAAACCACCAGTTTGTTAAAACAGTCTATTCTCTGCATCTAGGAGTTGGGGTTTTCCTATCATTGTTTTACATTCTACATGTAAGTGAAATTAGAGTATTTTCAACTTTATTTTTTTGTAATTTATTTGAATGTGTTTCTGAGTATGAAACTAATACTTGATCATTATAAATATAGACATGAAAGTTCAAAAAAAGAAAACTCAGTCAACATTTTGGATGGCTGCCCTGCCTGTCTGCCTTCATTCCTTCTGATTGCCCATCTGTCTGCCTCTCCCTTCATTCATTTGCGAGAGACCATACTGGGTGTATAATGTTTCACTTTCCTGTTTTCATGAACACTGTTTTATCCATGCTTTCCAATGGAATGATAAAATCTGAAACAGTACTGCTTTTACTGGGTACATTGTATGCATGTTCAGTTGCTCATTTGTGTCTGACTCTTTGTGACCGCGTGAACTGTAGCCTGCCAGTCTCCTCTGTTCATGGAATTATCCAGGCAAGAATACTGGAGTGGACTGCCATTTCCTCCTGGGTCAGGTGAACCTGCCTCTCCTGCATTGGCAGGTGAATTCTTTACCACTGAGCCACCTGGGAAGCCCAAATATTCCATTAAGTAAATTGATCTTATTCTGTCGATTTCTAACTGAATTCCCTTCCTCATTCCCTTCCTTCTTCCCTTCCTTTCTTTTTCTTTCCTCCTTATTTTTCTTTTATATCATAAGCACCAGTGAACATCTTTGCTTATAAGAATTTGTCCATATCTATTACTAATATCCTAGGAAATTTTATTATAATTGAAGTTATTTCATCAATAATGTGCAGAATATTTTCTTCAGGGTCTTTATAGTAGGCAAGATTTTCTGTTGAGATTATTGTAGCTTAATCTAATACTACTGGTTGGCTTAAGGAGATGGAGAATTCCAGGGTTCTTTATCCTGTGGTTCTATAAATGTCTTGAAATAGTTAAATAATAAATTTATTTTGATTATTTTTGCATTTAGGATTTTCTAACTTTCACAGATCTTGTGAATGAGGTGACTTGATGATTAGGGGGAATCATACATTGTTTCACTCTACTGTCTGATGTTCTTCATTTATAGTTAGGTGATGACAGAAAGTGAAGAGGAACTAAAAAGCCCCTTGATGAAAGTGAAAGAGGAGAGTGAAAAAGTTGGCTTAAAGCTCAACATTCAGAAAACAAAGATCATGGCATCTGGTCTCATCACTTCATGGCAAATAGATGGGGAAACAGTAGAAACAGTGTCAGACTTTATTTTGAGGGGCTCCAAAATCACTGCAGATGGTGATTGCAGCCATGAAATTAAAAGACGTTTGCTCCTTAGAAGGAAAGTTATGACCAACCTAGATAGCATATTAAAAAGCAGAGATATTACTTTGCCAACAAAGGCCTGTCTAGTCAAGGCTATAGTTTTTCTAGTGGTCATGTATGGATGTGAGAGTTGGACTGTGAAGAAAGCTGAGCGCCGAAGAATTGATGCTTTTGAACTGTGGTGTTAGAGAAGACTCTTGAGAGTCCCCTGGACTGCAAGGACATCCAACCAGTCCATCCTAAAGGAGATCAGTCCTGGTTGTTCATTGGAAGGACTTATGTTGAAGCTGAAACTCCAATACTTTGGCCACCTCATGCGGAGAGTTGGCTCATTGTAAAAGACCCTGATGCTGAGAGGGATTGGGGGCAGGAGGAGAAGGGGATGACAGAGGATGAGATGGCTGGATGGCATCACCAACTCGATGGACATGAGTTTGAGTGAACTCTAGGAGTTGGTGATGGACAGGGAGGCCTGGCGTGCTGTGATTCATGGGGTCGCAAAGAGTCGAACATGACTGATCGACTGAACTGATAAAAATAATAAATACTTCAAGTTCTATTTTTTCTATAAAGTTGAAGCTATTGTTTTATATATTACTGAATGACTTATTTGGAGATTT